>NC_041383.1:592034795-592049295 GCF_002162155.2 Triticum dicoccoides
CTCTCCTCTCCAGCTCCTCCCCCTCGCGCTCCCCCGCCATGACCGACGCCACCATCGCCGTGCCTTCGTCGTAGCCGTGCTCCCCGCCGCCCGTGCGTCCTCTCATCGTGTCCAGGAGCTCCGCCGCTGTCCACTCCATCGAGCAAGCCGAGCCCCGAGCGCTCGCAACGCCCGAGTCCACCGCAACGACCTCGCCCGAACCGCCGTCGCCGGAGATCCCCTTCAACACCGTCGTCGCTCCGGTCCAGCTCCGGCCACACCAAGGTCTTCGTCGCACTCACTGTGAGCTTAGCCATCTTCCCCCCCCCCTCCTTTTCTTGCTCCCGAGCCGTGTAGCGACCTCCCGGAGCTCAACCGCACCCACCGCCGTGGAGCTCGTCGCCGACGTGCTCCCGGTCACCCTCCGACCACTCCACGGTGTCCATCATGCTCACCGTGTCACTTAACACCTAGCTAGCTACTCCCCGAGCCTCACCGACCCCTCTAGCATCAAGTTCGTCTTCGGCCGAACCCCGGTGGCCGTCAAAGTCGTCGCCGGCGCCAACTCCGGCCACCCCTACCCCAACGGACTCCACGAAGAGCTGCGGCTCGTCCTCAGCTCCACTCCGGTGGTCTCCGCGACCCATTTGGTGGCCGAAACGGCCAAAACCACTTTCGCCGCCGCGTCGGGCTCGCGGCGGCTAAACGCCGGTGCAGCCGACCCGGGTTTGACCACGGGTGGGCCCTGGTTGACTCCCCTGAGTCAATGACAGGTGGGGCCCAGCCCTGCTAATTAAACAGGTTTAGTTTAATTAAATTCTAATTAATCTAATCACACTGACACGCGGGACCCACTGTCAGGTTTGACCCGGACGTGTCCCGTTGACCTGCTGACGTCACACTGACGTCAGGCTGACGCAATAATTGATTTTCTAAAATTAATCTAATATAGGAAATTCCAGAATATAGTTTAAACTTTAAAAAATCATAACTTTTATTCTGTAACTCCAAATCAGACAAATTATATATGAAAAATGATCAGAAAAATCCAATCTATCCATCTGTACTATTTTCATGCATGATTAAACAAGTTAACCTGATGTTTAATGCAGAACAAGGAAAAGCACTTTAAAAGGCTATGTTTGAGTTTGAAATTTGAATCTTTAATTCAAATTGGTTCAAACCCTTCTGGTCTTAGTTGCATTAGCCAACACACTCATATTGCTATGTTTCATGCATGCATCATATTGTTGCATATTGTTTGGTGATGGTTGTGTATCGGTGTTCTTGCGGCAGGTTCTGTCTCCGAGGAGTACCGTGATTACCCTAACGAAGAACCGTATCAGTGCATCGAACCATCAGGCAAGCAACCAACCATTTGATCATATCGATACAATCCCATGTTCTCGCTCCTGCTCTCTTTTGCTGCATTAAGACAACACGTTTCAAACTGCTGTGTGCTACGGTAGTTGAACCCATTTCCTCTGCATGACCTGTCATTGCCACAGTAACTAGATGAAACCCACTAGCATGTGTAGGAGTTGATTGAGCCATATGTATGTGTTGTTCCTACCTTGCTATGCCTGCTATGCTTAGAGTCGTGTCAGGTATGGTTCATCTGGGTGATGGCTAGAGTGAAATGATTATGTCGGTAATGAGAGTGGTGTGGTGAACACGATTTGGTAAAGGTATCGACGAGAGGCCATGTAGGAGTACATGGTGGGTTGTTTCATTGAAGCCGACCTTAAGCACTGAGATCTGTATGTGTGATTTAAGATACAGCTACTACCATGCATTGGGCCCTGAAATATGACCCCGCTCGACTTCTTATTCACCCTAGCTCTCTGTCCAGGAGTTGCAAGTAGTTTCTGGTGTTTATAGCCTACTGGAGGCCGTGGACAGCGCTGACCGTAGGGGTGGGCTGTGATGCGGTAGGTACGTGGCCGGGTGTACCGAATACCCGTTAGGTATCTCGGGAACCCTGTTCACATTGTTCGGGGCCGTACGGGAAACCTCGGCCGGACTCCCTGCGGATGGAACCTGGATAGGCGATAAACCTGGACTAGAGGCTTAGGTGTTTAGGTAGGTCGTGGTCTACACCCCTGTCGAGCACATGTCGTGTGCAGACGCTAAGTGGTGGAAACATGTATGAAGAAGTACACCCCTGCAGGGTTATCATGATCTATTCGAATAGCCGCGTCCGCGGTAAAGGACTACTTGGTTGCCTATACAGTTCATAGACAAGTAAACGGAAACTACTAAAAGCCTCAAGATAAGTGTGAGTGCCGAGGATGGCTCTTCCGTAGGAAGACGGAGGTGGATCCTCGGTAGTGTATTGAAGTGGTGAGTAGTGGACTCGTGTACGCAAAACCATTTCAAGTTGGAGTCTCGTAGGTTAGCCTAGCCAAGAGTCAAAGCTGGCTTGCTGCAATAACTCCACCAACCCTTCTTGATAATATGCATGTATGTAGGATCTGATGTAAGTCTTGCTGAGTACCTTTGTACTCATGTTGCTATAATTTACATTTTTACAGAAGACGCTGCAACCCCTTCTGATGGGTTCTACGTAGACGTTGACATCAATGAGTAGGCTAAGGCCCAGGTGGTGATCCTGAGCTTGTGAAGGACCACGTAGTATAGCTAGGCTTTCCAAACCTCTTTTATTTTCCTAGTTGTCTGTACTCAGACAAGTTTCTTCCGCTGCTGGTTTGTATGACTGTATGACTTGAATGCTGGGTCGTGTGACCCGTACCTTTGTGTATGTTATGTATGGCTCTCTAAGCCTTAAATAAAGTACTTGTGTCATAGAGTCATGTTGTGATGCCTTGTTGTGTTTGCACATATCGAGCATATTGTGTGTATGATTGAAATGCTTGGTATGTGTGGGATCTGACTATCTAGTTGTTTATCCTTAGTAGCCTCTCTTACCGGGAAATGTCTCCTAGTGTTACCACTGAGCCATGGTAGCTTGCTACTGCTCTGGAACACTTAGGCTGGCCGGCATGTGTCCTTCTTCGTTCCTGTGTCTGTCCCTTCGGGGAAATGTCACGCATTGAGTACCGGAGTCCTGTTAGCCCGCTACAGCCCGGTTTACCGGAGTCCTGCTAGCCCAGTGCTACAGCCCGGACCCACTTGCTGATGACCGACACGTTCGTTGCTGGGTCATGGATGCCTGTCCCTGTAAGCATTGTGCCACTTTGGGTTTACGACTAGTCATGTCAGCCCGGGCTCTTTATCATATGGATGCTAGCGACACTATCATATACGTGAGCCAAAAGGCGCAAACGGTCCCGGGCAAAGGTAAGGCGACACCCGTGGGGATACTGTGCGTGAGGCCGCAAAGTGATATGAGGTGTTACAAGCTAGATCGATGTGACATCGAGTCGGGGTCCTGACAACGATGATCCAGCCTCTGCCTGTGAGCCGGCCAAGTGGCCGCCCGAGATGCCCCGGCAAACCGCTCCGCACCGTGAGCCGCCTGCCGCTGCGCTCGGCCGGGTCTGGCCATGTGCCGCTGTAGCTCACCCGCTGGAAAAGCAAAAGCATATTACTACTAGTTGTAGTGCATGACATCACGATTCCTAAGGGCTTGTTATACCTCACGTGAAGTAAATTGCATTGATTGCAGCCGATGTACACAGAGTCACCTCAAAGCTCCAAGGCTGCTACTTCTGCTACTGTCGTTGCGCATTGTGTAAACCATCAAATCGGATTTTTTTTGGTACACCAACCAAGGGAGCAGAACTCTAGGAGGAAGAGACAAATTAACCAGCTGCTGACGTCTATAAAAAAAAAGGGGGCTGTCGCATTGGTCTGCATCTGCAGCCGCGACGGCACTGACTGCATCATGATCATCTGCTGCTGAGAATTCACAGGGCATAACCCTAAGAGCATGCTTGGATATGATTTAGTCCCATGACTAAAAGTAGTGGGACTAAAACTTGCTAGTCTCACCCATGCTTGGATCCAAATACTAAAGAGACTAAAATCTAGTTATTGAACATTTATTATCCTCCAAACCCTCCAATCCAGAACTAAGGAGAGGAATTAAATGAGGAGAGAGAGAGCTAATACATATTTTAGTAGGTTTTCCATGACTAAAAGATTTTAGCCTCAAGACTAGTCCTAGCCTCTTTTTAGTCAGGGGTGCTTGGAACTTTAGCCTCTAAAAGAGACTATTTTTAGTCAGACTAAAAATAGTTCCTTGTATCCAAGCACCCTCTAAGTCCAAAACGCCAGCCTCTGTACTTGTTCTTCAGCTTGAATATAGCTTGGTCCACCTTTCTTTCTTACATCGGTCAGGCGCATACATGGAAGACAAAAAAGACAAAAGAGCTCCAGCACATTGTTTATTTGCACAAGTCTCAAGATTTGACAAACACTAGGCCTACCAGATGGTCATACGTGAAATCAATGGAACCCGAGTAGTACTACCGCAGCACACCTCTGCCGGGTCGCCTTGCTGCCCTCCCGGCCTGCCTGAATCGCTGGCCCTGTTTCTGCCGTGGCCGCTCTGAGCCGCCGACCCTGCTAAGTCGTCGTCCTGAGCCGCCGTATGTGGAACCATCCGGACGGATCACTGCTCGTGGCTGCCTGCTGCAGTTGCGTTGAGCCACCCTGTCGCGTGTAGAGTCGCCCCGACTCACGCACCTTCATTTAAGCCGCCGGCGCGCTGTTTTTGTAGACGAGTCATCTTCGTCCATTCTCTGGTCCAGGCTGGTCGCTGCCACTGAGAGCCGCAGCCCGCCGGAGTTTCTGTTACAGGCCGGTTCACGGGCCTTTTTTGCCTTGTTTCCGCCAGAGAGAGTGTTTAACTCATTGTTGAAATAACTGGAAGTAATCTACGAATGGAATATATGACTCTGTCTATCATCCGTCGTCCAAACAAATCAGGTGATATCTATCCAAGTTTGTTTTATTAGCACATGTTGTTTTTGTCAAGAATAAGTTTGTCTTTGCCTTGGTCTGCAATATTGTTTATGCAGGGCAATTATTTATGACAAAAAGTGATATTATACCATGGAGATGGAGGCACGCCAACATCTTTTGGCACAGTGGTCGTCGTTACTCAACAGACTCCCGCACCGGCTTACAACGCCGTGGCCGTCTCTCGCGACTGCGCCCGCTTACAACGCCGTGGCCGTCTCTCGCGACCACGCCGGCTTACAACGCCGTGGCCGTCTCTCACGACCACGCCGGCTTACAACAAGGAGGACAACTTGCCCGTCCGCACCAGCTTACAACGCCGCGGCCGGTTCATCTGTCTGTGCCGCCTCAGATGTTGCGGTCGTCTTTACCGTCCGTCTCTCACGACCTGGTCTACATCAGCATATCGAGCCGCACCTGTCTGCATGAGCTATTTATTGAGTATGAGCAAGTCACTGCTTGGGAAGCCCGGTTTTCTTCCAACAAATTGGAGGCAAATTATCATATATTATCAGCCGCCGTCTGCACTGGATGGCTCAATGGGCAGGCGCACAAGTCGCCGTCACTACAGTTTGGTTAAACTTCAAACAGACAGTTCGAAGGAACCATTGGTCGAGTTGCTGACACGGCTCATACGGGATCATTTATAAACCCGCCGCAGTCACCTCAACCTTCTGTGGATTCACATCGCGCTATCAACGCCAATGATATACACCTTCTGCTATGGTCAAATATGAAGAATCTCAAGCCAACTCCTCGAGTCGTCTTGAGACTCGGGGGCTACAATGACATGACTCAACAAATCATGCCAGTTTCAGCAGGCTCAAGAACTCCGGGTCATCGGAGGAAAAAATAACCCGGCCCTGGAGATTACTGCTCTATCGATGCAAATTTAAAGGCCGTCAGAAAAATATCCGGCTTAAAAAGAAGAATTCCGGATTAAAGTCCGGCTCAAGGTAAATTTGTCTCTCACAAAGCTTTGAAACTCTCAATATCCGGCTTAAGAATTTCCGGTTCAAAAAGAATTAATCTCTCGCAAATTCGAGTTCTCAGACAAATTAATGGTTACCAAAGAGAAATTGCTGCCATGGTGCACGGTTCAAAACATGGGTATCCTGCCTTACGGCTTATTTTATTATGGTCACTTGGGGGCTTTCTGCTCATCGGGCATAGCTATCAGTACCCTCTTGATCGGCGCAATGCAAAAATTTATATGGTCACTTGGGGGCATCCTATTCAAACATAGGTCATATTCGAACCAAAGAGAACATAGCTGTCGATACCTTTTTGATTAGCAAACTGCTGAACCTACTTGGGGGCTTCTTGATCATATCCGAATCATAGCTCAACCCCTTTGGGAATCGACGTGGATCGTATTCGAATCAGCGTCGTTAAACAACTTTTAAGGTCATTTGGGGGCTTCCTGTTCAAACATAGGTCGTATTCGAACCAAAGAGAACATAGCTGTCGATACCCACTTTGATCGGCAACGCCAACGCCACTGGGGGCTATATGATCGTATTCGAATCTTAGCTTAACCCCTTTGGAATGTTTTACTGATCGTATTCAAATCAGAAGCCTTAAAATTTTTATATGTTTTTATACAATCGCAAGTATTTGAGTTGTCACAAATATCATATGTGTCGGCTCTTGCAGAGTTGAGTTATCAACTTCACTATCCGGGTCACATAAACCGGCGGTATCATTCAAAGGATCATAGGGATCTTGTGATCTACTTGTGTGCAGGATAAGACTACATCTAGGTGGTTACCCGCCATGGCTTTTGACGTTAAGTCGCCAGGGCATATGTTGTTTAAACTCTGTGCAGGATTTGCAGAATTATGACTTATATAAATGCTTCAGTCCAAGCTCATCACTGAAAATGGTGTCTCAAAAGGGTTATCAATTATAGATTTTCTCAAGGGCTATAGGCCACCGGGTTACAAAAATTCCGGCTTACAATGAATGCGTATTAAGTCGTCATCGGCCAAGAGTCGCCAGGTTGATTTACTTGTCAACCGATGAGGTATTCAAATCTTTAATAGCCAAAACTGGCTGGATTTTCATGATGATATTGAATGATTGAGGTTTTCATACCAGATTATATTATTCAAATCTCGAATAGCCAACATGGCTGGATTTCTATTGTGATTATCAATAATCAGTGTTATGATTGAGGTTTTCAAAGTCGCTTTAGCGCAACGGCTATTATTTTTATTTATGGATATGATTTATTCTACAATGGAAGCAATAGTCCTGAGTTGCTGCAGGCTTACGACCCGACACTTGGGGGCTATATTATTCAGATTGGGATTATATCAAATATGCAAGTCCTATGTCACTGCCAGCATGCACCATGGCACTTGGGGGCTAATGCAAAGTCATTTTTCTCAACTTATTGAAGACCCGATTCATCACATTCTAAATGAGTTGGCCCTTGGGGGCTACCAATTGCTCCTGTCAAAAATTCAAGGTACACAAGCATTAATCCATTATATTGAACGGTCCACTATTCAGTTGGTGGAGCACAAGGCTCTTAACCTTGTGGACGTGGGTTCAAGCCCCATGGTGGAGACTATATTATATGATGTTATTGTCAACAAAGTCTCAGCTCAGTATTATTTTACTAAGCCGGCCCTTGGGGGCTACACATTGATGTTCAAATTTACATGGTTATATCTACAAAGTCCCTGCTCAGTATTGCATAATGACCCGGCCCTTGGGGGCTACACTGGTTGAAGTTTTTTGAGCATCAGGCAATTTCAAGTCCCAGGTTGCTGCAAGCAAGACAACCCGGCACTTGGGGGCTATATATATGGAGTATTCAGTTTTTACTAGTGACTGAGATGAACATGGATTTCTTCAAAGTGGCAGTAATTATATGGAAACAAGTCTCAAATCATCACTTTGTTCTGTTCAAGACTTGGGGGCTACAAGTAATATGGATATAAGGGAGAAATATCTTCCAATTTTCAGTTTTGAGCAAACCAGATTGACCCGGCATCACCAATCATTATGACCCGGTGTCTACAACAATCATAACCCGGCGTCATCAATAATTATGAACCGGTGTTAGCAACAATCATGAACCGGTGTTGGAAACAATCATGACCTGGAATTATCAGTTTTTATAACCCGGCAATTTTGACAATGATAAACCGGCAAGTCCTACATTTTCAAACCGGCGGATATCACTTGAATATTTGAAGACCAATATTTTTGTCAAGTCAGCGCATTGAATGCGGATTCAAATGGATTCTTTATTTACAATATTTATTCTACAAGTAAATTGATTATGAAGCTGGTCTATTGACCCAGATTTTCTAAAAGGAGGAATGACAATTGGAATTAAAGGATGATCAGGTGCCGGTTTACAAGAACTTTTAACCCGGAGTACAACTTGTCAAAGTTGTTTCTTGTGTTTGTTTACAGGATCAGTTTACCATGGATAAATGCAAGCTAAACTTGGGGGCTAATGTCGGGGATATACCCCGCGGTGTAACCCGGCCGGAAGTATAACCCGACCGGACTTGGCGACTCACCAATGACCCGCCCTGACTGGACGACTCACTAAGTGACCCGCCCGAGCCTGGCGACTTATCGATGACCTGGCAAGCGGATCAGAGGAGCGACAAGAGCTGGGGGCCCAGGAGGCTCAAGGCCCAGAAGGCCGGCTTACGTTATGGTAGGCCGGCTTAAGAGGAAAGGCGTGAGGAATATCTCCCTCACAAGGAATCAAGACCCGGACTTGTATCCGACTTGTAGTAGAAGATAGGCTAGTCCAATCCTATTTGGACTCCACATGTAACCCGCCCCTCTAACTTATATAAGGAGGGGCAGGGCTCCCCAAAGAAGCAACAAGAAACAATCTCTAGGGCTAGACACAACTAGAGGAGAGCCGGTTTACGGCGACTCCCTCATGAGCATAATGAGACCTAGCCTCAAACAGCATGTAGGGCTATTCCGGATGATGTTTCCCGGGGCCCGAAGCTGTCTAAATCCTTGTCTTGTGTGTTGCGTCTCTCGTCCCGATCAACCCCTCTCAAGCTACCGCATAGATGCGTTGGCCTCGCAACTAAGTCCTGACACTAAGGACATCTGTCGTGTTAATTCCACGACAGTAAGCAAAAGATGCGGAAAAAATGGCCCATAGAAGAAATAGTAGATACCTGCATCTTCATGCCATCTTCAGCAATCCACAAGTAATCATAGACTCGTGGAATATGGAGTTTGAATGCCTCTGAGTTCTGATCTTCAATCCAGCACGCAAGCATATTCATTACCTGCAAATAATTTCTTTCAGCTATAAGTTGAATCATGTTTAAAGAACCAATTAACAAATATTGCATAAATATAGTAAGATAGATCTACAATTCTGATACCAGTTTACAACCTACAAACATGAAATCAAATCAGCTAGAGATGGAAGCGGGTCAGGATGAGGGTACCCTTTACTCTTTTTAGTTCAACAAAATGAACTAACTTTTTCAATGACATCATCATTTTGAAAAAGTTAGTTCATTTTCTTGAACTAAAGAGAATAACTCCACAAATATACAGATCCTTTCTCCAGTAAAGCAACATGAAGTGGAGAAGAAGTAACTCCACAAAAAGTGACAAGCAGAAAGCTAGAAACACAATGTAGTTCAACATGACTGAGGAACTCAAGATATCAAGATGAAAGAAGATAACATTTCGAGATTATTGGAGAAAAATGAAACTAAATAAAGGGCAATAGTTTGCATGTTCAGCACTGTTCAGCAGTCCTCATGGCACAGCAAAATGATTCTTTTACCAATTGGATGCTAGAGCTGACAATATGTAATTATGGTACAAGCAGTGATGGCAAAATTAACAAATCATGAAACATTCTGTTGAAACATTCTGTTGCAACTTTAATTTAACCGAAAGCTATAGCGGAAATATTTTTAGTCCACAAAGCAAGTAAGGTGGAAAAAAGAAGGGCAGTGAAAACTGCATGCTACAAAGCACCGCAGACATGAGACATAAATAAATGTATATTGAAGTTGCAAGAGAATGGCCTTGTTGTGTAACAAAGTTTTTTATATTAGAAGCAAGGAACAGAGAAAAGAAAATGACTCCTTTCCTTTTGTCAAGATTGAACGTGTCACTCCCCAACGAACCTTGTTTACAGGACCAATGCAAATGTATCGAGTGTTCTCATCTTCATAGTGAATGTGCTTCATGGCAGTTTCCAAAGCTTTCTCCCTCAGTTTGCTCCCAGGCCAATGCATCATAAGTGGTTCAACAAATTTATGGAGAGTGGCCCATAAGATATCTTGAACGAATGGATGCGGATAGTACAAGTCTTCCTGCAGTGCAGTCATATAAGAACTCCAGACAGAACTAAATGGACATCTCACAAACAAAGCGAGATAAATATTATTGTATGAAAGCTTATATAAGCTTCAAGACTGACAACTTTTCAAATAGCATCTATCACCTGTTAATTAGAAGCTCATGTGAACTGAAGGACTTTGACACAAATTTGTGTCAAAGATGTCCCATGATGGTATTTGGCATTACAGATCTGGATCACTCGACCTCATCAATCTACTTACATTTTGACTGAACTAATATTTCCTGCACCAAGCTGTGCCCACGGAGACTTCTAAGCATGGGAATACATGCATGCTAGGAAACCTCTCCAAGATTCTTGGCAGTTTATATCTTCTGAGTATGAGTCAAAGCTATAACTGACCACAGATAATAAATAAGTAAACAATCCATCCCTAGATGTACTTCTGAAACTGTGTTTTTAACACAGACACGGTTAAAATGAGGCTATTTCAGCAACTCAGCATACTATTTTTGGCAGTGGGACTTCTCAAGAACTAGAAGCGACGACCACCTTGGCCAAGATCAACTTGAAAACTAATGGAAAAAATCTGTGCTCTGTGGCACATCATGCAACGAACTTGTGCCACAGTTTATCCCATATACTAATACCAATAGGTAAGATTAAGCATAAAAGTCAACGAACCTTAGCACATTGATTGCGAGTCTTGTCCCAATCAATCTCATTATAGGGGCCTTTGTAAAGTTCCTTTCTCAATTCCAAAACAAGTGGCGTAACTTGTCCGACAAATCTCTTTCCATAAATGTAACACATTGGCAAATACACCATTCAACAGTGACACCACATTCGCCCTGCAAGGTGTTGTAAAGCGTAATAGCTATCAGCAAGGAACAACATAGCAACCTAGAAAAGAATGCAGATTAATATGCAGTGATTAAAGTTGATTGTTGGCCATTAAATGAAGTAAAATTGATATATGGATGAAGAATTTTATTGTGTGAGATTAATGGCAATTAGAACATACAAACAAGTCATGGTACTAAAGATACAATCGAACTTTATGTGGTAAGTTAACATAGGACAAAATCATGCACCAATGCTCACACCTGTAAGACAGAGGGTCGAAATATCTATTGTTTAATAAAAAAACTGGGCCAGTAGGGGAAAGACTTCCCCCACGGTATTCTCAATAAGAAAAGCTCAAACGGAGCCCGACCTAGAAAGCTCATAAAAGCTGACCACACCCAAATGGGGAGTCCGCCCCCTGTGGTTTGAGGCCTAGCCCCGTACACGAGGGCCCTCCCACCACACAGGTCGGTTCGACTCATGCCAACCAGGGGAGCCAGCAAGTGACCTTTTTAAGGAGACCTGAAATTCGCTCTTATGGGGAGGCGAACCCAGGGCCTGGAGGTCTAAAGCATCACAACCACTACTCTGAGCTTGTTTGCTATCTATTGTTTAATATTTAATGCAAATTCTATATGAACCCATAGCATATAAACTATGTCATTGTTTCATTAAAGTCAGCGGCCAGGGCAAACTTGTATCTCAAATATTTTATGCCCTGGACACTTGTAAAAGAGTACACACTTGGCAATGTTTGTCATCTGAGTGGTAGCATACACTCCTTCTGTCCCAAAATGAGTGTCGTAAATATGTTTAGATATGGATGTATATAGAAAAACTAAGTCTAGATACATCCATATCTAGACAAATCTGAGACATTTATATTGGGACGGAGGAAGTATAACATTGTGTAAAGTTATGGATGATTAAAGAAAGAAACCAGAACCTGGATGAAATGGCAGGCAATATGGTAGCAACCATGCTTCTGGTGGCACTGGGTTGTTACCAGACCAATCAAATACACCAAGTACCTTAAATAGTTGGGGAGTTAGATTAATTCAATCCCACCAAAGAAGGAATCGACTAAGAAACAAACAAAGAAATGTTAATTCCCTACCGAGAGCCAAAATTTTCCCCATGATGGTACAAACGTTGCTCCTCCATGGTCTAGAATCCAATTTCGACCTTTCTCCATAGCTCCATATCCACTATCTGTTCCCTCTCCAAGCAATCTCAAACTGACATAGGTCAAGGCTGAACCAAACATGGTGCTTGGTCCCTCAATGTGCAAACCCCAGCCTCCATCTCCGTTCTATGCTTCCAGTAAAAAAAAAGTGTAATTTTTACCCAAATTATGGGTGACAAAATTTAGAACTGAAACCTTGCCTGATGATTGAAGGGGAGCCTTGGCGTAGTGGTAAAGCTGCTGCCTTGTGACCATGAGGTCATGGGTTCAAGTCCTGGAAACAACCTCTTACAGAAATGTAGGGAAAGGCTACGTACTATAGACCCAAAGTGGTCGGACCCTTCCCTGGACCCTGCGCAAGCGGGAGCTACATGCACCAGGTTGCCCTTTTTTTAAACCTTGCCTGATGATTATAGAGATACCGGCGGATCTCAATCTGATGTTCTGATGATAAGACAGTGTTCAGTGCTCCAGTCACATACAAGGTTATAATCTGAAGGGGAAAAGACAATGAGTAGCTTTCATTTAGGACAAGAAACGTGGAAAATGGGTTTCCACATAATCCAAAGATGATATTCCTGTCACAGTTTCCATTTTAGAAAGAATCCATATTCGTGCTTAGACACAAATACGAGACAAGTAAGACAATTTCCTATAAAGCATATGACAAGATTAGACACAGAATGCGGTTGAGCAATGTGTATCCAAATAAAGCAAGCAAGTTTGATATTTTACTGTTATGTTCAAGGAAGTACCAAGCCTGGCATAAGGAACATTGGACCACCATAATCCCCCGGCCAGTGTCCATCATGTGCCTGGAGAGTAGAAAGGCGACTGATGGCCCTTTTCAAAGTAGTTGATACAACTTCCTCAGTAACATCTTCATGCTCTTCCAGCTTGACAGCAAGAAGGTCCAGCTCAAGAGGATTTGCTTTAGCAAACTGCAGTATACAAGAGAATAAACATTTTAAGTGATTGGAGATAATATGCCATGGTAAAGAAGATTTCGATGCCATGTGTTTGGTCAGTAACAGTACGTATCATGCAAAAAACCCTCAGTGCTCAACTTTGTAACCATTTTTCAGGGGCTCAGTGAATTTGACATGGAAGTAGGATAAATTAGTAAAAGAAGAACACGTTGACATCAAGTCATCAAGCATTGCACGCTTGACAAACGTGTGCTGTGTGATGGACTGGTGGTAAACTATGGTTTGAAAGATGGAATTGAAGCACTGCGCACGTTTTAACACACAACAGTAACGGAAGAAGAATAATGCCACAATTTTGCAGCCATCTGCTAATCTGACAGATGAAGGCTGAAGCTCTGCAACCAGTGAGAGCCTATCCCGGCTCACACACCGTACCGATCATTAAAATAAACTAGCCATAATCCCACAAAATATCACAAGTTCAGTTTACCCATCGCTAATTGAAAGCAATATAATGGTGGTTAAGGGCTGGTTCACGGGAGACGGGACCTCCTCTAGAATCTGCCAAAGTGATGCTACTACCGCTTGTTCCAGTCGAACGCATGATGCCACATTGCCACTGATCGATGGATTGATCGACTAACACGCAGCTCGCGCCAGCCAGGCAGTCGGGCTCCACGGAGGCGTCGAACTCCCACACCTGGCGGCCCAAGTAGCCGTTGGTCGTGCGCAGCCACGGGTCGTCCCCGCCCTCCGCGATCCTCAGCCGCCACATCTCCTGCTCCTCCCTCGCAAGGATCCCACCACCACACTGCGGAATCCGCAGGCGATGCAGCGACGGCGTCGAGATTCGGCTCGCGTCGCGCAGGTGGGCGTGGGCGTCTCGTTAGTACAGTATGAGCGAGATTGCGAGAGGGAATGACTGCCTGCAACTGCAACTCTATAGCAGGAGGGTTTGTTTTGAAATTGGAATTTGGGTTATCAAGACTGTCCGTGTGCATTAAGATTGTGATAGGGGGTTGGTGAGCTAGAAAAAAAACTGGGTAGGTGAGATAATTGTGGAGTAGGTGGGTAGTTAAATGTTACTATATCTCTACCACTATAAAGAGATAGATATGGTATATACTACTCCCTCTGTTCGGAATTACTCGTTTAAGAAATGAATGTATCTGAATGTATTTTACTTGTAGATACATCCATTTTTATGACAAGTAATTCCAAAAACAGTCGTTCGTCAGGGGTGCCCCGTTCCGCTCCCTCGCTCCCCCGCTCTAGCACGCCCTTCCCCCGCCGGCGGCCACTCCGGCCCCGGCG
>NC_041383.1:592049490-592085686 GCF_002162155.2 Triticum dicoccoides
CTCTCTCTAGCTTGCGGCCGCTCAGGCCCTGGTGTTTCCCCCCTCCCTGTTTCCTGCTCTCGTTCGCTTCGCTAGCGGGGTTCTTTCCGCCATGGCCGACGGATCTGCGAGCCCGGCATCTGTCTCCTCCAAGCTCCAACCTATTGTCTCCGGCCTGGGGCTGTCTGGTTCGTCGGGTTCCGAGGGCCTATCCACTGGTGCTGGAGGTGCGCCGGCTAACCAGGGGGTGGCCGTTGGCTCTGCTTCGCAGTGGCGCAGGCCGGGGCCGTCGCGCAAGGCGTTGTGGCGCAAAAGGAGAGCGCTTCGGCAGCAGGCGGCGGTGGGCGGCGCGAGGTCACGCTCCTCACGTTCGCCGGCGTCGTCGCCGGAGAGAAGGGAGATCCCGGCGGACCTTTTTGGCCTATGCTTCAACTGCTTCCGTGAAGGGCATCGACGAGAAGATTGCTGGTTCCCCCCGCTGTGCATCAGATGTGGATTGGAGGGTCACATTTCAATGGCGTGCAAGCGGCCTCGAAGTCCCAGGTCTGAGGAGGATCTCCGGCGTGAGGCGGTGGCCAAGGTAGCGCGGGCTACGCAGCCGTCAACGCAGGCCGGACCAGCGAGCAGGCTGACACCGGTGACTAGGCAGATTGCTCCTTTGGAGGGGTCCTCGCCAGTCCTGGTTGTCACCGCACCTGTGGGGTCTGGGCAGGCGTCGGCTGCAGCTGCGGCTGTTGCTGGCAGTATCTGCGTTCTTCGCCGTACGCCGGAGATGGAGGATCTTGAGCAACGCCTGAGGCTAGCGGTGGTGGCCTATGTGGGTGGCACCAGGCCAGCGGTTTCATGCCAGGAGGCTGCTAAGGCTTTGTCGGTTGAGTTGCGCATCCCGCGCCACCGATTTTTGGTCCATAAGTTCCACCCCGAGGATTTTCTGGTGGTGTTCGCGGCACCGGAGTTGCGCAACAAGGCGCTGGCTGCGGGTACAGTTGAGCATGGATTCTTCAAGCTCATTGTCAAGCCATGGCTCAAGCAAGCGCAAGCTGTTTCGAGGGTGATGCGGACGCAAGTTGATCTCATGATAGAGGGAATCCCTTCTCAAGCTTGGACGTCCGAGACGGCAGCGGAGCTTCTGGGCTCGTCGTGTCTGGTGGAGAGCTTGGCGCCGGAGACAGAGAACAGGGAGGATTTGTCCTTGTTCAAGTTGCGGGCCTGGTGTGTGGATCCGGATGAGGTGCCTGCAGACAGGCGGCTTTGGGTTCCGGAGCGGTGATGTTCGGAGGACCGGCGGCGAGGACGCCCATTTCTCGGGCACTGCTGGAGTACAAGACCCTGATTCACATTGGCAGGGTTCGTGATCACAAGGGTCCGGAGCGCTGGTTGAGGCCGCCAAGCTCAGATGGTAGCGGCCAGAGCGGGATGCCTGAGGACTCCGGTGACTTCTCTGGCCGGGGAGAGTGGCGTGTGCTGCCGTGGACGAGAGGTGTTCGTGATAGACGCGGAGGTGCGCCGGGCAAAGGGGCGTCGGGTGGTTCCTATATGCATGCCTTGGGCGTATTGGGTCGTCTGACTGGAGAATTCCGCCCATGGCTCAGAGCTCAGTGGCGAAGATTCACGCGTCGGTGGTCAGCGCGGTCACCACGGTGGCAACCGGGGTTGGAGTGGGCAGGCAGCTGGCTGTCGAGGCCGCGTTAGTGGATCCCTTGGCGCATGTGGCCGCAGATGATCCAGGAAGGGAGGTTCGGGCCACAGAAAATCCGCCCGCTGAGATGATGGTCAGGACAACGCAGGTGGCTTTTGACCATGGTGGGGCTGCGGTGCATGGGCTAGCCAACCCTGAGCTGCAGCAGTTGATCCAGTCCGAGGCGGATCCCGAGGTGGCAGGTGCTATGGATAAAGTTGTGGAGGAGGTGAGTCCGCCACAGGCTGGCGGCATGGGTCCAGAGGATCCCGAGGCTGCAGAGGCTTCGAGGGGGATCGTGAGTTTGTTTTCGGCCAATCAGGGCGCGTCGGTGGGACAGGAGGCGGGCCGGCCGTTTGGGGCTACGCCAACCCAGGATGGCACAAGGGCCGAGGAAGAGGCCACGCGGCTGTCGTTAGTGGTGCCCGACAAAACAGCAGATGGATGGGCCCCGGTCAAGGATATGCTACAGACTTCGATGGAGACATGAGAGGTGGAGAGGCATGCTGATTCACCGGGGGTGGGTCCCGTGCTACAGGAGTTGCAACCCTCTGCTGCATGCATCGATGTGACTATGTACGTTGCATGCGGGGAGGGGATTTCGAGTGTTTTTGCTGCTGTTACTATCGATACGGTGGCTCGCACGGATGGTTCGCTACAGCGCCAGGACGGAAATCTCTCGGCCAAGGAGATCGCCGCGTTGGGTAACATCAAAGCATTCTGCGCCGGGTTGTTGAAGAAACTTGCGCCACCTCTCCTTAAGGAGTTTGAAGGACTTAGAGGAGTATGGACTGGACAAGACCCATTCACACCTCGACGCACGACTCGGTCTGTCTGTTACGGTGGATCCAGGAAGACAAAGGCATCTGCTGCTGAAACAGTGCTGCTCAAGACGTTAGGCTTTGACTGTGAGGATCTGGCCGTCTCTGAGGATGCGCTAGCTCAGCTTCGTACGATGTTCGATTCACCACTTCAGGAGCCACAACTGAGGGCCATCGCGGCCATCTTTGGGAAGGCTATACCACTCAATCTAGAAGGGGAGGCAGGGATGGATGTGCATGTTATGGCGCAGTAGGTGCGAGGGCTGTGATGGTGTTGGAGTCATCCTAGTCCGATGTCTGTCAACGACTTGGAGTTGGTGTGTTGGAATGTCAGAGGCCTTAACAACCCAGCCAAGAGGAAGGCACTAAGAGGCTTTGTAGACTCTGTGCGTGCTGCGATTGTATGTATTTTATAAACTAAGCTAGAGGATGTGAACATCTATGTAATCTTGCAATGCATGGGACCAAACTATGATGGTTTTACTTACTTACCAGCGTCGGAGAAGAGAGGTGGTATTTTTGTGGCCTGGGACACCACTCGGGTGATGGTGGCGAACTTTGTCAATGATTCTCATTGCATCACAGGGTTTGTCTCGCCTAAGGAAGGGACACCTTGGTGGTTAACCGTAGTCTATGGGCCACAGGAGGATGAGCATAAGATTAATTTCCTGAATGAACTTTCGGAGAGAAGATCACTATGCCCGGGCCCATGGCTAGTGATTGGTGACTTCAATCTTATCCTATACGCGGTCGATAAAAATAACTCTAATCTAGATCGGAGAATGATGGGGAAGTTCAAGCGTTTTGTGGATAATAATGCGCTCAAGGAGCTCTTTTTGCATGGGCGCAAGTTCACGTGGAGTAATGAAAGGGAGACGCCCACGCTTACCAAGATTGATCGGGCATTCGTTTCAGTTGATTGGGAGATTGATCACCCGGACTGTTTATTGCAAGCTTTGTCCACTGAGCACTCTGATCATTGCCCCTTGCATCTCACTCTCCATGAACCTATGCATTATAAAAGGAGGTTCCGTTTTGAGAAGTTTTGGGTTAAAATGGAGGGATTATTGGATATCGTGAAGGAGGCGTGGGCATGTGATCTAGGCATTACGGATCCTTTCTTGCGGCTTGATATTATGCTACGCAACACGGCTAGAGCTCTTGCCGCTTGGGGGCAAAGAGAGATTGGAAATATCAAGTTGCAGATTGCCATAGTGAATATTGTTATCTTGTGGTTCGACTGCGCTATGGAAAATCGTAGGCTTACGGAGGAGGAAAGATGGCTCAGAAGAATGCTGAAGCAACTGGTGCTAGGGCTGGCATCCCTAGAGAGAACCATTGCTAGACAAAGGTCCAGAATATCGTGGCTTCAAGAAGGGGATGCTAACACGTAATTGTTTCATTTGGTGGCTAATGGGAGGCGTATGAAGAACTACATACCTTCCTTGAGCATGGAAGGGCGTACTATCACTGATCAGAAAGGCAAGGAGGAAGTCTTCTACAATGCTTACAAGAATTTGTTGGGTAAGGACGTTGCTAGAGAGTTTACGCTCGATTTGGAGGATCTTGGAGTCGCTCACGTGGATCTCTCGGAGCAAGACCGGGTGTTTACAGAGGAGGAGGTGTGGGCAGTCATCAAGGATCTTCCCTCCGAAAAAGCTCCGGGTCCGGACGGGTTCATTGGCTTGTTCTTTCAAAAATCTTGGGAAGTGATCAAGGCAGATCTTATGGCGGCCATTCATAAGTTTTTTCTTGGAAATGGTAGGGGTTTTGGGAGGCTAAACCAAGCCTTGATCAGCCTATTGCCGAAGTCCCCAGATGCATCTTCGGTGTTTGATTTTCAGCCGATTAGCCTTGTGCATAGCATGCCCAAGATTGCTTTTAAGCTCCTTACTTCGAGACTTAGACCGCGCATGGGGGACCTTGTCCAGGTGAATTAGTTTGCTTTCATTAAAGGGAGATGCTTGCATGATAATTTCCTTCTTGTGAGACAAGTGGCGCGGATGATGCATAGAAGGAAAGCTAAAGGAGTATTGCTCAAGCTCGACATTACTAAAGCCTTTGACTCGTTGGCATGGCCGTTCTTGTTTGAAGGGTTAAGAGCCAAAGGTTTTTCGGAGCGGTGGATTTCTTGGATCGCTACTCTGCTTACTACGGCTAGTTCCAGAGTGATCGTAAATGGTTGTGCGGGAGAAAAGTTTATGCGTGCTAAAGGCCTGATGCAAGGGGATTCGATCTCCCCCTTACTCTTTGTTATTTCCATGGATGTCCTCATGCATATCATCATCAAGGCACATGAGGCTGGAGTCATGAGTACCATCAATGGATGTAGCCCCGTGCAGTGACTGTCTTTGTATGCAGATGATGTGGTTCTTTTCATCAAACCCACTCGTCCGGATCTCTTGTTAGTCAAAGAAACTCTTACCATCTTTGGAGTTGCTTCTGGACTGAAAGTAAATTTTGCTAAATCGGAGGCCATCATGATTCGGGCTGAGCCGGAGGATGAGGATATTGTGAAGGCGGCGCTGCCCTGGAAGCTTGCCACCTTTCCATGCAAGTACCTTGGACTGCAGTTAAGCATTTGGCAGTTGAAAAGATCGGAGTGGCAGCCAATGGTGGATGCTGCACTCCACATACTACCAGGATGGCAAAGGGGTCTGGTGACCAGACTCGACAGGCTGGTTCTTGTCAACCAGGTCATGAGAGCGCGGGCTACTCACCACCTTATGGTTGCGGAGGCGCCAAAATGGGCTCTGGATAAAGTAGACAAAGGTTGTAGGGCCTTCTTCTGGGTTGGGACTGAGGAAGTCAAGGGAGGCAAATGTGTAGTATCTTGGGCGAGAGTTTGCAGGCCTAAGCACATGGGAGGGCTAGGCGTCATTGATCTACACAAGCATGGTATTTCTCTAAGGTTGAGGTGGGAATGGCTTAGACGCACAGATGCTTCCAAGCCGTGGCAAGGGCTCTGCCTGGCCGCGGACAAATCGGTAGTGCAAGCATTTGGAAGCTTGGTGAAATGGAGAGTTGGAGCTGGTGACAAAACCCTGTTCTGGAAGGATAGGTGGCTCCATGGTGCTACCATTGTGGAGGTCGCTCCTCTGGTGGCGACGTCAGTCCGTACGCAAGTTGCTAACAGGAGACTTGTCCGAGAGGCCCTGGGTATGCATTCTTGGATGAATGATGTGGTGGGCGACCTATGCACGGAAGGCCTAACCCAGTTTATAGGCCTTTGGGAGATCCTTGAGGAGGTTCAGCTGGATGCTCAGTCCGAGGACAGTCCCATTTGGGCTTGGAATGCGTCAGGAACATACACTGCATCTTCTGCTTACAAGATGCTATGTGAGGGAGGAGTTAGATTCCACTCTTTTGGAGCTATTTGGAAATGCTGGGGCGCCGTGGCATGCAAAATTTTCATGTGGTTGGCTGTCCAATATCGGCTATGGACTTCTGACAGAAGAGCTAGGCATAACTTGCAAGACCAAACATCAAAATGCTTTTTATGTGATCAAGAGGAGGACACGGTGGATCACATTCTGCAGCAATGTGTGTTCCCGAGGCAAGTTTGGTTCTGTTGCATCACTAGGATGGGGTTGTCGATGGAGCTTTTCCCAACCTATGACTCAAGATTGGTGCAATGGTGGTCGGACGCTAGAATGCGTTTTCTTAAGCACTCTCGGAAAGGTTTTGACACTTTCATCATGCTTATCTGCTGGATGTTATGGAAACAAAGGAACGCGAGGGTGTTTGGTTCGGGCCAGATC
Source organism: Triticum dicoccoides (assembly GCF_002162155.2). Classification (NCBI taxonomy): domain Eukaryota; kingdom Viridiplantae; phylum Streptophyta; class Magnoliopsida; order Poales; family Poaceae; genus Triticum; species Triticum dicoccoides. Next base: position 592,055,730 of record NC_041383.1, read on the forward strand.
AAGAATGAGCACGACACGGTGGACATGATCTTCGACGAGCTGAGGATGTGGGCCATGGCAGGAGCTTTTGGAGATCAATGTGTGTTAGAGTAGTAGAGTAGCGTGTGTGTGGAGTGGAGGCTTGGTAAGGCTGGTTGTGGCCTAACCGGCAATATTGTAATCTCTTGTACATATTTTTCTCCCTTCTATAAAGCTAAGGTACGCCTTTGGCGTACCCTCGAAAAAAATGACAAGTAATTCCGAACGGAGGGAGTAGCATTTAACAACTCACCTTCCTCTTCATACCCATTTATTGGTTTTTTTAGAGTCAGCTTTACGATCAAAGGCACGAATGAATTGTTCATGTGAAACAAACATTTTTTTTCACTCGTCCAGGAGGCGATTGACCTGACGATTTAGGTTGGTGCGTCGCCACCGCCCAGAACATATCCAGTGAAACGGGTCAACTCATGCACCAGGTGCACCACAACATTCTAGACCATTAGATTTAAAAGCTACGGACGAGATGCAGATATGAGAGAGGCTGATGGTAAATTTGCGAAACGGACCTTGAAGTGCACCTGAATTCTTCACCCATCATCTTCTCCTCCGTTCGCCGTCTTCTATCCTGTGCCGCCGCTCAAATCGCCCATGTGACTGCCGTATCTTTTCTTCTCCTCCCTCTCCTGTACGTAGGCAGGGATCCCCATCCCGCCGCTTTATTCTACCTAGGGTGGTTGTCCGCCATAGAAGATTAAGGGCATGTTCGGTAACGTCCCACAGCCACCAACTCCTCAAATCCTCAGCCAGCAGCCAGCTCCCAACCCTGCGTACAAATAACTGGAAGTTGCGTTTGGTTCGTCACGGCAGCTTCCAACTCTTGTGCGTTTTCTCCAGCTCAAAGCTCATTTATTGTTTTGTGGCCCAGTGGACAACAGTTGTTGGGCTGCTAGCTGAAGGAATGGTAACGAGCTCAAGTGCAGAAAGGGACCGGGAGGGAATTAGATAGCGAACCGGTATGCTAGCCTTCACTTGGCGGTGGCAAGGGGCTTGTAATTTGTATGAACTCTAGCTTCTCTGATTTTGGAGAGATGGAAAAGGCCAGCTCCTCAACTCCAGCAAAATTACACGCAGGTGGGCTGCCAGCTTCTCCTTCTCAGCTTCTTGGAGTTGCCCCGTTTGGCTCGACTCCAACCACGGAGTTGGAGAAGCTAGCAGCTGGAGAGCTGCCGAACAGGCCCTTAGCGCCCCTCGTTCCTCTGAAGCTACTTTGCATGTCGAGGTATTGGGAGTGATGGCTCGTCGACGTTGAATCTTTAGAGGAACATGAGTTGATAGTTTGATGCAGTTCAAGGATCAAAGGTATGGTTTCTCCTGTTCTCCTTCCATTGACCATCAGTCATACTGTATTTTGTTCTTCCAAATTGCGCATAATTTTCACTAATTCATTTCAAATCAACTGTATTGGGATACGGAAATTATGTGAAACAAATTGATGTATGATCTGCAATTATAAGGGTTAAGTTTACCCACAGCTGGAGCGGTAAGATTTGAAAATAGACAAACGATGTCCTCACTTTTCTGACCTTTCATGATTATAAACACTTTCCATGTTTGCCAAGTGAAAAGAAGTTTCCACATGACTGCTACTACTTGATATGAAGAAATTAGTACATGGGAATTATGGTACAGGTCAACAGTACATTATTTGGTACACATCTCTTGTGAGGTACTTTTTTTATGTCCAACTGAGGAAGGCCTCACTAATTTTCATATCTCAGATTTTGCTCCGAAGACTCTGAAGGTATCATACTTGCTGTATACTGCTTGTGAGTCATCCAAACCTTAAATAGTTTTTTCATGGAAAGTTGGCTTAAAAAATTATAAGATGGAAAATACTACAAGAAACCTGCTTATCTGTGACGGATTTCTGATGACAGTCCGGGATTCTGTCACAGACTATGACGGCCCTTCGCACACTGTCATGGAAACCGTCACGAGTTAGCAAGCCGCGGATGGGCCTACGAAGGGCTGCAACTGAATGACGGCCGTGCAGAACTGCCACACAAATCGTCAAGGATTGAACAACAGGGCCAAATCGGGCTTAGTATTTATTTTATATGGAATAGACATACCGTCATGGATTACCTGGTTGGTTAACCCGTGTATGCACGCGTGCACACTACAGGAATCGGAATCGGAACGGGAATCGCGTTGCTGTGTGTGTCCGGGGGCCCGAGTTGATACGGGGACACGCGTAAGCCGCTTTGCCTTGTTTACACAGCAGGAACTTTGCACCAATAATGCTAAACATACAATGAGTTATACACAATTACACGCTGACTAGAATTTTTTTCATCTACTAACCAATCACAAACTTGCCCTCCCTGATTTTCAGGAGGGTGGGCCGCCTCCCCATCTATTGACCAATTAAATTAACTCTCTTTATAAAACCTTATAACTCGTTTGTACTTGTAGCATTACTCATCTTGCACCGGGATGCTGCTGCGTGCTTGCCTCTTGCCGCACGGCCGGATAGGAAATATTTGCCTCTTGCCACTGGGATGATCATCGACGACTAACCGGTGAGCAGTCGCAGAAAAAGCATATTGTTAATTGCAGGTCTGGGAATCAGTCTGGTGTCTATATATGCAGCTCGTGTGGGAACATCTATGAAAAAACATGAAGTGAGGAACAAAGAAAATCGGCATGTTCTCCTTGCTTGAGACAAGAGGATCATCAGGCGTCAACGTAGAATAGATAGCTAGAGAGATCAACACGCACGCAAAGATGTGTCCCGGACCACATTATCTAAGGATGCGGGAGGCCCGTCGAATATTTCTTTTCTAGAGAAGTCCCGTCGAATAATTAGGCTGTGTTCGGGAAACCACCGCTCCGTCACCAGGAAGCGGAGCGCGCGGAGCGGCCTGTTTGCCGCTCTCCGTATTTGTATTGTATGCCGCTCCGCTTCGCGTTGGAGTTATGGAGCGGAGTGATTCCGAACGGAGCCTTAGTGTCTCGAATTCTAAAAAGGACCAAATTGGGATTGTAAATTTATCTGCAAAAAAACAATGATTGCAAATCTGGTTAGGAAACAAGAGTTTTAGTTTGTATGTCGACATGTCTATATCTCCCTGTGGATATGGAGAACGAGGAAGCACGAAGCGTGGACTTCGGCTCCTACAAACAAAGAAGAGCCATGTCAGAACGGAGCTAATACTTGTTGAGATCCCTAAAAGAAATTTACTCTTGGCATGATCAACTAATTCTCAACACTATAATTATCTGATTTATGTAGAGATACGTGTGAAATTTCCGGGTTTTTGTTTCTTGGTGCACGCTTCGCATCTTTTCATTGGGTTTCCATTTTTCTTTTCAGTGTGCAACTGTAAATGCGCATGTGATCGGCAATGCGTAATTACAATTCCATACCCCTCATCAGCCTTACGCGAAAAATGGAAATGAAAGAAGAAAAGGAAAAATGAAATGAAAGAAAATGGAAATACATAACGGCGTATGTTGATGTCACTTGAGTGAGATTTAGGTTAACAAAGTAGAGCTCAGAACATATAAAATACTTACCGTATAATAATTTACAACTGGGATGATCAACATGAACAATTTTCTGAATAAGTCAATAATTACTTAAATCATGTGAACATTTAAAAATAAGTGGATTTTTTTAGAAGTGCATTTTTTCAAAAAAAATGTAAATACAGTTAGATTCTGGAATATTTTCTAAATTCATGGAACTTCTACAAATTGGTACAAAAAAGTAAATTCCTGAGAAATTATTTCAAATTTAATGAATATTTTTAATTTTCAGGGATATTTTCTAAAACCCATCAACATTTCCTTTTAAGATATTAAAATTAAAATATATTTTACATTTTATTTCAAATTTATTTTGAAGTGATGAAATAAAAGTTCCAACTGAAAAAGAAGAGCAAAAAAAGGGAAATTAAGGTACAAATAAAAAAACGAAAGAAAGATGAAAAACCAAAAAAGAAGAAGGAAATACAGAAGAAAACGAAAAGTAGCCGATAAAAGAATGTAAACTATTCTAAAAAAAACACTAACCTTTTAGCACTTAAAAAAAATCTTTGCCTCTAATTTCCCTGCCCGTGGTGCTCCCATGTTCGGCGACATTTTATTGCAGTGAGCGCCTAATATGGATTTACCACCATCAGACGAGATCATGGGCCGACACAATATGGGTTATGGGAAGCAGTTTTACAAAACTTCTAAGACCTCGTTTTGAACTGGTTTAAATGATGTAATGGACAAGACCCAATCCTAAGCTCATAATTCAATCGTATCACCTGAGTTTACTGCTATAGCTTTCTTCATGTCAAGTTTCTATTCCTAAGACCATGAGATAATGCATCTCCCGGATACCTGAGGAATACCTTTTTCGTTGATGCAAGAAACAAGCTACAAACATTGAAGACTTTGAGGATACAGGATTTCTATATATGTACATCGTTAGATGCGTTTTGTGAGCTGTCATTGAGCTCAACACTATATATTATTTCCCAATGATGTATGGCTATCCTTCACTAAAAACGGTCATAACTTTGTCATTCGGAGTCGTTTTGGGACCCACAAGTACTCAAAATACTCGTGACGAGAGTTGAAATCTAGAAAATACTCCCCGCTTGTGACAGGAGGACCGGAGGACCCTCAAATTTGGCCCATAAGAGACTAAAGGGCTAACCGAGTGAGGGTAGATCAGAGGGTACTTCAAGATCTGGTATTGATCGCTGATTAAAGGCCTGCATGAAGCGGCATGGCCCATGTTCAGCATTATGGCGTTCGCATGCATTGGTTCAGCCTTCGAAGGCGCATGTTTGGGACTTGGGTGGGAGAGGACCTGCGGAGAAACCTACCATATTGTTGGGAAACATAGCATGCAATTTCAAAAAAATTCATATGCTCACGCAAGATCTATCTAGAAGATGCATATCAACCAGAAGGCGGAGAGTGTGTCTACCTACCCTCATAGACTGAAAGCGGAAGCGTTTGACAACACGGTTGATGTATCGAACTTCTTCTTGTCCCGACCGATCAAGCACCGAACGTATGACACCTTCGAGTTCTGCACACGTTCAGCTCGATGACGTCCCTCGAACTCTTGATCCAGCAGAGTGTCGAGGAAGTAGATGAGTTCCGTCAGCACGACGGCATGGTGACGATGATGGTGAAGTGATCCATGCAGTGCTTTTCCTAAGCACTACGAGAATATGACCGGAGACGTAAACTGTGGAAGGGGGCGCTGCACACGGCTAACAATAGTTGATGTATGTTGTAGGCGCCTCCCCCTTCATATATATAGGTGGGAGGGAGAGAGAGCAGCCCTAGGGCCGCCCCAAGTAGGAGGGATCCTACTGGGCTCCTGCCCTAGGCCGGCGCCCCGCTTTCCTTCTTTTGGCGATGAGGGGAAGGAAGGAGGAGGTGGCGCCCCCCCTTTCCTTTCTCTCACCAAGGGGGAAAGGCAGGAGGAGGTGGCACCCCCTCCTTTCATTCCTCTAGGGCCTGCGGCCAGTGAAAGGGGTGCACCAGCCCCTTGTGGGCTGGTCTGTCCCTCCCTCGGCCCATTAAGCCCATATCTTTGCCGGTGTTGCCCAAAACTCATTTCCGGCGACCGATATGTACCCGGTATCCTCCGGAACACTTCCGATGTCCGAATACTATCGTCCTATATATCAATCTTTACCTATCGACCATATCGAGACTCCTTTTCATGTCCGTGATCTCATCCAGGACTTTGAACAACATTCGGTCACCAAATCACATAACTCATATAATACAATATCGTCATCGAACGTTAAGCGTGCGGACCCTACGGGTTCGAGAACTATGTAGAAATGACCGACTCTCCGGTCAATAACCAATAGAGGAACCTGGATGCTCATATTGGCTCTTACATATTCTACGAAGATCTTTATCGGTCTAACTGTTATGACAACATACGCTATTCCCTTTGTCCATCGGTATGTTACTTGCCTGAGATTCAATTGTCGGTATCTTCATACATAGTTCAATCTCGTTACCAAAAGTCTCTTTACTCGTTCTGTAATGCATCATCCTGCAACTAACTCATTAGTCACTTTGCTTGCAAGGCTTCTTATGATGTGCATTACCGAGAGGGCCCAGAGATACCTCTCTGATACTCGGAGTGACAAATCCTAATCTTGTTCTATGCCAACCCAACATATACCTTCGGAGATACCTGTATAGCATCTTTATAGTCACCCAATTATGTTGTGACGTTTGATATCACACAAGGTATTCCTCCGGTATCCGGGAGTTGCATAATCTCATAGTCGAAGGAATATGTATATGACATGAAGAAAGCAATAGCAATAAAACTGAACGATCATAATGCTAAGCTAACAAATGGGTCTTGTCCATCACATCATTCTCCTAATGATGTGATCCCGTTCATCAAATGACAACACGTGTCTATGGTTAGGAAACTTAACCATCTTTGATTAACGAGCTAGTCTAGTAGAGTCCTACTAGGGAAACATTGTTTTTTCTATGTATCCACACATGTATCAAGTTTCTGGTTAATACAATTCTAGCATGAGTAATAAACATTTATCATGGTACAAGGAAATATAAAACAATAACTTTATTATTGCCTCTAGGGCATATTTTCTTCAATCTCCCACTTGCACTAGAGTTAATAATCTAGTTCACATCGCCATGTGATTTAACACCAATAGTTCACATCTTTATGTGATTAACACCCATAGTTCACATCGCCATGTGAACAACACCCAAGGGGTTTACTAGAGTCAAAAATCTAGTTCACATCGCTACGTGATTAACACCCAAAGAGTACTTAGGTGTGATCATGTTTTGCTTGTGAGAGAGGTTTAGTCAATGGGTCTACCACATTCAGATCCGTATATATGTATTTTGCAAATTTCTATGTCTACAATGCTCTGCATGTAGCTACTCTAGATAATTGCTCCCACTTTCAATATTTATCCAGATTGAGACTCGGAGTCATCTAGATCGGTGTAAAAGCTTGCATCAATGTAACTCTTTACGACGAACTCTTTATCGCCTTCATAACTGAGAAACATTTCCTTAGTCCTCTCTAAGGATAATTTTGACCGCCATCCAACAATCTATTCCTAGATCACTATTGTACCCCTTTGCCAAACTCATGGCAAGGTACACAACAGGTTTGATACACGGTATGACATACTTTATAGAACCTATGGCTGATGCATAGGGAATGACTTTCATTATTTCTCTATCTTCTGTCGTGGTCAGGCTTTGAGTCTTACTCAACTTACACCTTGTTATACAGGCAAGAACTCCTTCTTTGACTGATCCATTTTGAACTCCTTCAAAATCTTGTCAAGATTGTACTCATTGAAAATCTTACCAAGCGTCTTGATCTATCTCTATAGATCTTGATGCACGATGTGTAAGCAACTTCACCGAGGTTTTCATTGAAAAAATTATTTTTCAAGTATCCTTTGATGCTATCCAGAAATTCTATATCATTTCCAATCAACAATATGTCATCCACATATAATATCAGAAATGCTACAGAGCTCCCATTCACTTTGTTGTAAATACAGGCTGCACTGTAAGTCTGTATAAAACCGTATGCTTTGATCACCTCATCAAAGCATATATTCCAACTCTGAAATGCTTGCACTAGTCCATTGATGGATCGCTAGAGCTTGCACAATTTATTAGCACCTTTAGGATCGACAAAACCTTCTATTTGCATCATATACCACTCTTCTTAGAGATATCCATTTAAGGAATCCATTTTTGACATCCATTTGCCAGATTTCATAAAATGTGGCAATTGCCACTACTGCAGGATGCTTCTAACGCGACACTATGACCAGAGACCCTTCGAGAAACTGTGTGCGATGCAATAATCGCAAATGGTGGTGTAAGAGAACCGTAAAAAATGTGAAAAATGTTTGCGATGACGGATGCATCAAACATGGTTCAAATTTTTGTTGCGTGTGCGATGCAGGGCATACGGTTCAGTTCAGTTAACTATTTGCGATGAGGAGGAACAAAAGAAACGGGCAGCTAGATGAAGGTGTGTGCGATACATAGCATACGGTTCACTCGGATGAACTGTTTGTGATCAGGCAACACAGAAGAAACAATCATCTAGATCAAGGTGTGTGCGATATACATCATGCGGTTCACTCGGATGAACTATTTGTGTTGAGACAGGAGAACAAAAACAGTTCAATATAACAAGATGTGTGTGATACGCGGCAAACAGATCTGTAATCAGAAATGTGTGGGAAGACCGATAACAACACAAACGATTCCTGTTGACAAGCCGTGTGTGTTGTGAGCAAACGATTGTTGGTATACAATTGTCAGTGATTGATGAAATCATCACCGACGGGTTCCCTTGTTTAGTCCATGTGCGATGTGATTTGCTCTGTCTATAGAGCATCAACATATATACTTAAAAAATAGCATTGTATAGCCAAATTAAACATACAATTACACAAGTGACTACACAGATAACATTTTCACACACCAAAGTAAGCAATTACACGCATACTAAACTAGGAGAAACGAGGATCTAATCATCTACTTCTTGTTGCGATGATGCTTGCCATTGCTCTGCTTCCGGCTGGATCCCTGGTCGTTTTGGGGAAGGAGGCACTTCCTCATGTCAATGATCCGCCTGTACATGTCGTAGCACGTGTATACCTCCTTGGCCGCGTACACGACGTGAGCTTTGTCGAGTTCCTCCATCCAGACAGAGTGCCAGGCACGCTTGTCGTTGTTGCAGGAATCCTTCATATCTCTGTAGTAGGGGTCGATGATGGCCTCGGCGAGGTGAACCAGTGAGTCCTTCTCATGCTCCTTGCTGCCCAGATCTTGTATTGGCCCTGGATGTCAACAAGATTCTGGCAGGCGATGCCTGAATTCTTGAGCACCTTTGACATTGTTGGTGATGTCGACGAAGCAAACATGTAGTGGGGGCTGTTGACAAACCTGGTGAAATGCTCGCAAGGCCTTGTGGCCAGACAGTAGTGGTAGACGAGGACGTGGTGGCACATGCACATCTGGGCAACGGCGACCTTGGGATGAGACCCAACACGAGCGCGGGTGTGCTCGATGTCGAACCCGACCACCTTGTACTTCTCGTCGGCAAGCAAGAGCTCCATGATGCGGATGGAGTGCTCCACCCAGACCGGGTGGTTGGTGTACACCACCGAGATCTCCTCGAACCTTTGGTGGGTGTCCACCACGGCATGGATGGTGAACCGCTGCTCATCGTCGACAGCCACTCGGAGCGCCATTGGAGCCGCGCAGGATACTCTATAAGAATTTGTCGTGGTGGGTGTGCTTCTTGCAATGGTGGGGCGTGATCGAAAGGTTGAAGAGACACAAGGGTTAAATAGCCACTGTAGCAAATGGGGGGCAGCCGCCCTATAATTGTCACGTCTTGTCACAGCATTCATAGCGGAGGATTCCAGTGCACGCTTGACAACACCGCACTGCATTGAGAATTCCAGTGCATGCTTGACAACACCGCACCGCATTGAGGATTCCAGTGCACGCTTGACAACACCGCACCACAGTTTGACAACGCGTGGGCTCGAAGAGGCGCCAAATGTATCGTTGGTGAGCCTGTTTCCGTGCTACCACGCAGTTTACCGCGCAAGCTTCCCGCCCGGCTTGGTTTGCCACACGTCAGCTAGAAGAGGGACAAATCATGGGTGTTTATTAGCAAAATCTTTGTAAAAACAAAGTGTGTGGAATGACTTCGGTCGTAAGTTTACCCGTGGGTGATGAGGTCAAAGTTACACAGAAGGGTGATGAGGTCAAAGTTACACAGAAGGGTGATGATGGACACTCGAGTGCGATAATTATTTCTATGCACTACAGAGCACACGGTGGAAGAAACCAACTGTGTGCAATAATGTCCAAGATCGCACTCGAGTTAGCTATACAGATCATGTGCTGTGAGATCGACAAGGTAAACATATTCGAGAATGGTTAATTAAATCAAATCTAAGACCATTGCATATTAGGTTCAAAATAGTGCTACCAATATACAAGTCTCATATAATGCCATTTCAACGATTGTACCACAAAGGCTCGAAATATTACAATGTTCAAATTCTAGAGTTATATGGCTCAAATTCAAAGATTACAAGGTTCAAACTGATATTAGAAATGAAATTCATCTCATTAGCTGCAAATGCTCATGCTGATCCGCTGAATATGGATATCAGAGAGGTTCAAACTAATATTACCACTTCTAAGTCTGGTTTAGAAACCTCGCAACTTTTGCAAAGGGGTTAGCCACTGAGAAGTCATGTATGGGGTTGACATGAAGAGTTCCGATTACTCTATCATCTGAAGTTCCAAAATGAAATTCAACATTTTTGGAGCCTATTCCATTCTGCCACAGGCGCCGACGCTGATCAACAAACCATTCATTTTTCCGAAATAAATGTAGGGCAAACCTCATTACCTTCAGCACCTGTAGGACCTTGAAGTATGTCTAGAGGGGGGTGATTAGACTACTTGACCAATTAAAAACTTAACCTTTTCCCAATTCTAGAGTTTGGAAGATTTTAGCAATCTTTGGACAAGTCAAGCAATCATCACACAATTCAAGCAAGCTTGCAAAGATTATATAGGTAGCAGAAATTAAAGCATGCAACTTGCAAGAAAGTAAAGGGAAGGGTTTGGAGGATTCAAACGCAATTGGAGACACGGATGTTTTTGTCGTGGTTCCGATAGGTGGTGCTATCGTACATCCACGTTGATGGAGACTTCAACCCACGAAGGGTAACGGGTGCGCGAGTCCACTTAGGGCTCCACCCACGAAGGGTCCACGAAGAAGCAACCTTGTCTATCCCACCATGGCCGTCGCCCACGAAGGACTTGCCTCACTAGCGGTAGATCTTCACGAAGTAGGCGATCTCCTTGCCCTTACAAACTCCTTGGTTCAACTCCACAATCTTGTCGGAGGCTCCCAAGTGACACCTAGCCAATCTAGGAGACACCACTCTCCAAGAAGTAACAAATGGTGCGTTGATGATGAACTCCTTGCTCTTATGCTTCAAATGATAGTCTCCCCAACACTCAACTCTCTCTCATAGGATTTGGATCTGGTGGAAAGAAGATTTGAGTGGAAAGCAACTTGGGGAAGGCTAGAGATCAAGATTCATATGGTAGGAATGGAATATCTTGGCCTCAACACATGAGTAGGTGGTTCTCTCTCAGAACTGGTAAGTTGGAAGTGTAGGTTTGTTCTGATGGCTCTCTCCATGAATGAAGAGGAGGTGGAGGGGTATATATAGCCTCCACACAAAATCTAACCGTTACACACAATTTACCAATCTCGGTGGGACCGAATCAACAAACTCGGTCAGACCGATTTAGTAAACCTAGTGACCGTTAGGATTTTCGGTGGGACTGACATGCAACTCGGTAGAACCGATATGGTTAGGGTTAGGGCATAACTTAATCTCAGTGAGACTGATTACACAAACTCGGTGAGACCAATTTTGGTAATTAGCTAACTAGAGAGTTGGTCAGGTGAACTCGGTGAGACCGAAATGTTACGAAAAGGAAACAGAGAGTTTACATTGCAATCTCGGTGGGACCGATCGCTCACTTCGGTTATACTGAAACTTTACGAAGGGAAACAGAGAGATTACAATCCCATCTTGGTGAGACCGAGATCCCTATCGGTGAGACCGATTTGCCTAGGGTTTGTGGCAGTGGCTATGACATTTGAACTCGGTGGCGCCGGATAGAAAGAATCGGTGGGACCGATTTTGACTTTAGGTTTAGGTCATATGAGGATGTGAGAAAGTAGTTGAGGGTATTTGGAGCATATCACTAAGCACATGAAGCAAGAGGCTCATTAAGCAATACCTCATCCCTCCTTGATAGTATTGGCTTTTCCTATAGACTCAATGTGATCTTGGATCACTAAAATGTAAAATGAAGAGTCTTGAGCTTTTGAGCTTGAGCCAATCCTTTGTCCTTGATATTTTGAGGGATCCACTTTCATCATCCATGCCATGCCATTCATTGAGCTTTCCTAAAATAATAGTCTTGGAATAGCATTATCTCAATGAGCTATATGTTGTTATGAATTACCAAAACCACCTAAGGATAGTTGCACTTTCAATCTCCCCCTTTTTGGTAATTGATGACAACATATAGATCAAAGCTTCGACAAATGATAATAATATTGAAAAACATCGTCGCTTTGAGAAGTATGTGATAAGCAAGAGGTCCCCCTAAATTGGTGCATATTTTAAGATTTGCTTTGGACTGCAAATGCACAAGGAATTAGGCTCATGGGTTACTCTTCCATGTCACATACATCTTGGTGGAGCGCTCAAAATAATAAAGATTGAATACATGCACTCATCACCAAGCAAAGTGAATGATCATATAAGGATAGGTAAGATAATATCATCAAACATGCATAAGTGTAGCTTATGATCAAACACATGATCATCAATGTCTCACAGGTAATTGCATAGTATCTCAAGCAATCAAAAGCAAACAAAGTTTAACCAAGAAGACAAGAGAGAACAAAAGCAACACTCTCTCTCTCTCTCGAAGCCTATGATCTATACATTTTTCTCCCCCTTTGGCAACAAGTTACCAAAAAGTTCATAGAAAATGCATAGTGCTAGATCGACTCTCAGGCTTGGTCTTCTGTTGGTGGTGTCCGGATAACTCCAAGAATGAAGGCTTCAGTTGATGTAGATGGAGCTGGAGGAGTTGGTGCTGGAGCTGGTTGCACTGGAGCTGTAGGAGCTGTAGCTGGTGCAGATGATGTGGCTCTAGTGTCTGTCACAGGCACTGCAGCTGACCTCTGAGCTCTAGGCACTTTGGCAAATGCATCAGTGGTAGTATTGCCCTTCCTCTCCTGCATGTCATCCTGAAGCTGTTCCACAACTGCCTGAATCTCAGTTACTTTGACATCTAGATCATAGAATTTTTGTTCCATGATTCTTTCCAGGCTCTCCTGGTTTTGAGTTAGGGTGGCCAACTCCTTCTCAATCCTCAGTGTTGATGCTATCAAGTAACCAAGCTGCTCTTGCTTGTTCTTCAAAAAGTACTCAGATGCCTCCTCTTGAGTTGGCATCTTGGCAGCCTTCTCTTTCCTTGCTTTCTCCTTCTTCTCTTGAGCTTGCACTGATGATGGTTCATTTTCATTCATGACAACTTGATTGTCCTCAAAGTCTGGATAGAGAGAAAAATGTTCTTTATCCAACTGATATTTCATGTGCCCATCTTTGAGTTAATCAACTCCTGAATCTGTGGGGCACATCCACAACTCCTCTTCTGGTCTGCTGCAGTCCTCTTGATAGTTTCAACCATAAGGCTCATGACCTTGAATTTCTATGGCACATCAAAAATGTGAAGCAAGTTAATTGCATGCCCTCTAATCATGTTGTGGTCACCTGATTTGGGCAAAAGTGTGTGCCTTAAGATCCAGTTGATCGTAGGCAGCCCTGACAGAAGAAAATGAACTGATCCAAACTTGAAAATCTCAAGTGCATCATCAGGGATCTCCTTGTAGATATGTGACATTGAGTTATGATCCATTTTCTTCTTGGCATAAATGTCCAAGTCATCTTCACTCTCCTTTGGGGCATTGATCAGATTGTCCCATTCCTCTATGGTTGACTGGTATCTTGTTCCTTCAGACATCCAAACTATCCTGCCATCTGGATAGAAATGTGTTGTGGAGTAGAATTGCATAATGAGCTCGTCATTCCAGTTGGTGAGCTTCTGCCCAACAAAATCTGCAACTCCACAAGCAACAAAATTGTCTTGCACTCCAGGATAGTGTTCCTCATTTTCCTTCATGTAGGTCCAGTCGACCCACCTCATATCACATACTATGGGCTTCTTGTCCAACAAGATTGTCTCATAGAAGTCCTGCTGCTCCTTGGTATGGAACCTGTAATCAACAGCAGTCCTTCTCCTGGTGGCATATGGATCTGTCATTCTCCACTGCCTGAGCCCTCATCCTTCCTTAGCTTCATATTTTCAGCCATTGGATGAGCATCGTTGTGGTCTGGAATCTTGGGTTTGAGCTTCCTTAAAATCTGCCCTTCTTCATCTTCCTCAGCAGCAACTTCATGCATTGGGGCCTTGTTCTTCTCAGCTGCTGGTATACTCCTGGTATTCCTCTTTGGTGCAATCTTGGGCTTGGGGGCAGCTTTGGGTGCTTCTTTGGGCTTTGATGTTGCAGCCCCTGACTTTATAGCATCACCCATCAACTTTTGTGCCTTGGGTGCTGGTTCAGCAACCTCTTCTCCCGCTTCCATCATGGAAGGTTGACCAACAACTCTGTCCATGGTCTTCTTGACCCTTTCCTTCCTTTTCTTTCCTTCAACAACAGGCTCTTTGGGATCAGGCTTTTCAGGTACTTGTGTTGATCCTCTGGCTTTGGACATTGGTTGTCTTCCTGCAGGCCTTTTGATCTTCATGCCTGGCTTTACTACAGTTGAGCTGTACTCCCTCTTGAGCACTACCTTCTTGGAAGTAGCCTCATCTTTAGCTGCCACATAGTCCTCATCCTCTGAGTCTGAGGTTCTCTTCCTTCTTGCTCTTGTGGCTGCTTTGAGCAAATTGCTTGGAGTACTTCTGCTGCCTTTATCTGAAGAACTTGAGGGACTAGTGCCCTCACTCATGTGAATCTGCTCTGCTGACTTGTTCTGACTATCACTTTGGTCTGACATGCTGCAAATCACTGACTGCTGACCCTGTGAATAGTTATAGATGAGATAGAGTGGATGATCATCACAAAATGCAGAGATTTTTGCAAAAGGATGATTCAAAAAAACTTAGTTTTAGTTTTCCACAGAAAGCATTTCGGATCTACCGATTTTCAAACTCGGTGATACCGAAGCAGTTTTGGAACCTAAACTAGTGAACTCAGTCAGACCGACTCACAGTTCGGTGGCACCGAGACTGCTAGGGTTTCACAAAGTTCTAAAATCGGTCACACTGATTTGTAATTCTCGCTCAGACCGAGACTTACAAGTGCAATGGTGTTAGCCAAATCGGTGGGACCGAGTTTTTCAACTCAGTGGGTCCGAGATGGTTTCGGCGGAAACCTAACCCTAAATTTTCGAATCACATCTATTCTAAGGATTGTATTGACTGGATATGAGTCTTTCAATCGTGGAAAGATGCATTACAAACACAATGTGATGAGAATCAGATGAGTATAGCACTGTGATCGAGTTCATACCCTAGTTCAGCGATGAACTCGCTACGGCGGCAACGACGGAGAAGAATTCCGTTGACGGCGGCGGAGACCAGCGACAGGAGGCGACTGGCGACGAAGTCGACGATCCGTAGACCTAGTAGGCAGAGCGAGCTATGCGCGGGCGAGGAGTTTCGGAGAAAGTTTTCCAAAATTTGCCCGTGAGTATATATAGCCCGACACTATTGGTGTGACCGAGTGGAACAACTCGGTGGCACCGAGATGCATAATTGTTAACAGTTACAGCAACTCGGTGTGACCGGAAAGTTCAAATCGGTTGCACCGAGATTGAAAACCTAGATCGACTTAGTGATCTCGGTAGGACCGAAATGGAGGATTCGGATAGACCGAAAATCACAAAGAAGTTTTGGAAATTTAAGTCTATGACGAATCGGGGACTCCGAGTGCTCCTCACACATAGTGGTTCGAATCTGACTTGATCAAATTTTGTGATGCAGCATGAATAGAGTTTGAGATGAGAAAAGCATAGATAGCTAGAGAAGGTTCTTAGGCATTCTTGTCCATCCACTTGGCCAAAGAAAAAGAAGCCAATATATCAAAACAACAAGTGGATGTCCTCGAATGAGTAAAATATGCTTCCAACATGCTCACACAATAAAATGACAAATGAAATATGTGGCAAAGCATTCACAACCAATTCTAGCATCTATCAAACAATTGGCGATGACTAGGTCATCTATATATGAGTATATTGACTTAGGAGTCAAATGAGAACATTTGATCATAGGTCATACTCATCGTTTAAGATCAAGTGGGGTTACCACTTTTACATAATGCATTGATGTGTTCACA
The DNA here is from genome assembly GCF_002162155.2 of Triticum dicoccoides. NCBI lineage: Eukaryota > Viridiplantae > Streptophyta > Magnoliopsida > Poales > Poaceae > Triticum > Triticum dicoccoides. Next base: position 592,071,802 of record NC_041383.1, read on the forward strand.
CCATTAGACTTGCTTTGACTCAATTCTTAGAGTTAAGCTCCCCTAGATGTGAGATCCCCCCTTAGAGGAATAAACTAACCTTGGGTTTTGTCGATGATGACTTCATGTAGGTGTTGAAGATGTGGATGCCCAATGTTGATGTAGACCTTTTGGAGCAATCCTTTGGAGTGAGTTGCACTTCCAATATACCTACATGGGTTAGTCCCACAAGGAACAAACAAGAATATCCATAGACATAGATTGATACACACACAAAATGATGTCCATGAAAACATTAGGTTACCTTGTCCCTTGCCTTACCAACATGAGGGTTTGTGACTCCTTGAACTAGTGCAAGATGTGGAAGTTGATTGCACTTGTCCTTGCCATAATGATATGAGTGAAGAATGTTGGCGGAGTCACCCTCAAGAACTCTCTAGTTCTTCTTCTTCGGCATCATCTTGATGGGAATCCTTGGTGTAGTAGTTGTGCTTGATGAAGTAGAACTTGACGTAGTCTTGGGAACCCACTTGACCAAGGCCTTAGGTGCTTCTTCAAATGCATCAATCTCCTCTTGAAGCTTGTCCTTTCCTTTGTTCTTGTGGTCTTGTGGTGGAAGATCATCTTGTGCTTGTGTTCCCTTGAAGGAAGTAGGATCATACTTCTCTTGTTGAGGAACAAACTTTGTCTTGGGGTATTGATCTTCTTCCCACTCAACTCCATTGGCATTGAACTTTCGTTCAAAACCAACACCTTTGATTCTTCCGGTGCCTTCCTTGCTTGCATACAATTTCCTCGAATTGCTTACTCCCGACAAGGCTCTTGTATACACCTTTCTCTATAATTCCCTTCAATAAGCTATTTTCTTGCTCAAGTGTAACTTGGCTAAGAGAATCATAAGTGGAATCAAGAGAACTACTAGAAGCAACAATATTGGATTTAACATTGTTATTGCTACTACTAGAGGAAGAATCTTTCTTGTTCTTGTTACTAGACTTGACTTGAGGCATGTAAGCAGACAAGAGTAAATGCTTGGCAATATAAGAAGAACTTTTCTTATGGAGATCATCATTGATTGCTTTTAAGAACTGATGCTCTTGCTCAAGATTGAGCTTTTCAAAGCGTAACTTCTCATGAGCTCTTAAAAGTTCTCGATGATCTTCGAAGATAGTTTCATGAGCTAACTTAAGAGTGTTTAGTTCTTTAGTTAGAAGCTCAATCTTCTCCTTATCATTGTCATTCGTTTTATCTTGATTAGCATGATTAATTGACGTTTCATCATAGTATTCATCACTGGAGTTGTCAATAAGTAAATCATCATCACCTAGCAAGTCATCTTCATCACTATTGAAATCAACATACTCGGGATGAGTTACCTTAGGGCCTTTAGCCATGAAGCATCTTCCAATTCCTTCATTTGGTAATTCAAATATGTCATAGGAGTTGGTTGACACAAGTGCTAGACCGGCAACACCTTCATCTTGAGTATGTTCGGAGTCGGAGTGATAGCTTCTCTCGGAGTGATGTTCAGAGTCGGAACCGGATACCCATTCGCCAACATGAGCTTGATGTCTTCGTTTTGTGTAGCTCTTTGATGACTTGTCCTTCCTTTCCGAATCCTTGCTTCTCCGTGAGGTTCTTCGTTCATAACGATCATCTCTAATCCTCCTCTCTCTTGTTGGTGATTCTTCTCTTCTACTTCTTCTTTTTGGAGAATCTTCTCTTCTTTTGTATGGTGCCGTACACTCATTGGAATAGTGTCCGGGTCTCCCACAATTGTAGCAATTGCGCTCTCGACTAGAAGATCTTTTGTCATTGTAGGACCTTGACTTAGAGCTTCTTTCTTTGCTTCTACTCTTGTAGAATTTGTTGAAATTCTTCACCATTAAGCTCAATTCTTCATTGAATGTTTGTTTCTCACTTGATGATGTGGGGGCTTCACATGAGGCTTTGCAAGCACCACTTGACTTGTTGTGAAGTTCCTCATCCTTGAGTGACATCTCATGAGCAACAATTCTACCAATGACCTGCGTTGGCTTGAGATTCTTGTAATTGGGCATCATTTGAATCAATGTGCACACGGTATCATATTTTCCATCCAATGCTCTTAGGATTTTCTTGATGATGAATCTGTCAGTCATCTCTTCACTTCCTAAGCCGGCAATCTCATTTGTGATAAGAGCAAGCCTAGAGTACATTTCAGTGACACCTTCACCATCCTTCATTTTGAACTTGTCAAGCTGACTTTGGAGCACATCCAACTTGGATTCCTTGACGGAGTCGGTACCTTCATGCATATCAATCAAAGTGTCCCAAATTTCCTTTACAGTCTCAAGACGGCTGATTTTGTTGAATTCTTCAGGGCATAAACCGTTGAAGAGGATATCACAAGCTTGAGCATTGTATTGCAGCATCTTCAATTCATCCGTGCTAGCTTCACGGTTCGGCTCTCTCCCATCAAATAATTCACCTTGCAAGCCAATATACACAATAGCCCAAACGGCGGGGTTATGTCCGAGAATATGCATTTTCATCTTATGCTTCCAACTAGCAAAATTAGTACCATCAAAGTAAGGACCTCTACGGTGATAATTTCCCTCGCTAGATGCCATACTCTCCTAGGTTGTGAAACCAAGTCTATGACCACCAAAAGCTATGGAAATCAAAGCAAATGGAGACCAAAGCTCTGATACCACTTGTAGGACCTTGAAGTATGTCTAGAGGGGGGGGGATTAGACTACTTGACCAATTAAAAACTTAACCTTTTCCCAATTTTAGAGTTTGGCAGATTTTAGCAATCTTTGGACAAGTCAAACAATCATCACACAATTCAAGCAAGCTTGCAAAGAGTATATAGGCAGCGGAAATTAAAGCATGCAACTTGCAAGAAAGTAAAGGGAAGGGTTTGGAGGATTCAAACGCAATTGGAGACACAAATGTTTTTGTCGTGGTTCCGATAGGTAGTGCTATCGTACAGCCACGTTGATGGAGACTTCAACCCACGAAGGGTAATGGTTGCGTGAGTCCATGGAGGGCTCCACCCACGAAGGGTCCATGAAGAAGCAACCTTGTCTATCCCACCATGGCCGTCTCCCACGAAGGACTTGCCTCACTAGTGGTAGATCTTCATGAAGTAGGCGATCTCCTTGCCCTTACAAACTCCTTGGTTCAACTCCACAATCTTGTGGGAGGCTCCCAAGTGACACCTAGCCAATCTAGGAGACACCACTCTCCAAGAAGTAACAAATGGTGCGTTGATGATGAAATCCTTGCTCTTGTGCTTCAAATGATAGTCTCCCCAACACTCAACTCTCTCTCATAGGATTTGGATCTGGTGGAAAGAAGATTTGAGTGGAAAGCAACTTGGGGAAGGCTAGAGATCAAGATTCATATGGTAGGAATGGAATATCTTGGCCTCAACACATGAGTAGGTGGTTCTCTCTCAAAACTAGTAAGTTGGAAGTGTAGGTTTGTTCTGATGGCTCTCTCCACGAATGAAGAGGAGGTGGAGGGGTATATATAGCCTCCACACAAAATCTAACCGTTACACACAATTTACCAATCTCGGTGGGACCGAATCAACAAACTCGGTCAGACCGATTTAGTAAACCTAGTGACCGTTAGGATTTTCGGTGGGACTGACATGCAACTCGGTAGAATCGATATGGTTAGGGTTAGGGCATAACATAATCTCGGTGAGACCGATTACACAAACTCGGTGAGACCGATTTTGGTAATTAGCTAACCAGAGAGTTGGTCAGGTGAACTTGGTGAGACCGAAATGTTACGAAAAGGAAACAAAGAGTTTACATTGCAATCTCAGTGGGACCGATCGCTCACTTCGGTTAGACCGAAAAGTTATGAAGGGAAACAAAGAGATTACAATCCCATCTCGGTGAGACCGAGATCCCTATCGGTGAGACCGATTTGCCTAGGGTTTGTGGCAGTGGCTATGACATTTGAACTCGGTGGCGCTGGATAGAAAGAATCGGTGGGACCGATTTTGACTTTAGGTTTAGGTCATATGAGGATGTGAGGAAGTAGTTGAGGGTATTTGGAGCATATCACTAAGCACATGAAGCAAGAGGCTCATTAAGCAATACCTCATCCCTCCTTGATAGTATTGGCTTTTCCTATAGACTCAACGTGATCTTGGATCACTAAAATGTAAAATGAAGAGTCTTGAGCTTTTAAGCTTGAGCCAATCCTTTGTCCTTGATATTTTGAGGAATCCACTTTCATCATCCATGCCATGCCATTCATTGAGCTTTCCTGAAATAATAGTCTTGGAATAGCATTAGCTCAATGAGCTATATGTTGTTATGAATTACCAAAACCACCTAGGGATAGTTGCACTTTTAGCACCCTTGCTCTGACAACACAGAATCTGGCGAATATAATCTCCGGTAAGGTCCCTCGATAGGGTTCAAAGTAATTTCTGAGAGATGCAGATCTAGGCATTTGACGTGATTATTGTACTGTATCACATTATCCACCACTGGGCCTAATCTTATCTACAAATGAAGAAAACGTGTTAGTGCCTAGATGCAGTTTTGAACACTACTACAGGCCTATTTGGTTTGCAGGATTTGTAAAATGCACTAACATGCCATCTTTGATCTGACATGATTAACATGGGCATTAACATGCCATCTTCCATCTTCACAAGATGTTGGAGTGGATGAAAAGTTCCCTAAGAAAACTAGTACAGATGAATCCAAAGGAGAAATGCATATGGATTGTAACCATATGGATCAAGCATTGTCATTGTAAACTTGGAAAAGGAGACATGTATGTACTGAAATCCTCCAAAAGAATCCTTCAAAAATCGTAGTACATTGTCATTGTAAACTAGGAAAAGGGTGTCACAAATTGAACTCCCTTATGTTTAACATTTAACGGGAAAGGAACATCACCTCGATATATAGCTTCTCTAGGCACGGAAAGCATCTCAGGAAAGTGACAACTTGCTCCAGGTTGGGGCCGATAGATTCTAGTGCCAAGACCCACTGTGCGCAGTTTCGCGGTCAGGCTTGTCGGAATCATTTTTTGAATGACACACGAACAAACATCTTCAAAATTAGAAATAATGTTAATTTGTAGAAGGAGAGGTAGAAGGAGGATGTTGTACCTGGACGAGTCTGGATCCAATAACAAGTTCGGAGTATTTGTTAGACGAGTAGCCCAGCACTATCAATTTCAGCACAGAAATGACATTGATTCTTGTTGGACCTACTTGATCAAGTACAAGTAATCTCTCAAGTGAATGTGTGTCCTGAATGACCATACCATGGTACACATCTTGTGATGTCTTGCTACTGAACCAGCAACACACATAAATAGTTCAGAGAGTCATGAAGGTGATGTGGAATGTACTCAACCCATTGATCGCCTGAAGACGAAGGTACTCAAGTGCAGTACATCCACGGAGCAGGCGCTCCATGTCACCGTTTGAGAGGCAGACGGTGACGAGCTCGAGGTGATTCAATTGTGGTAGAATAAGAGCGGGCACGTCATTAAGGGGGGGGGGGGCAGTTCCTGAACTTGGCGACGTGCAGCGTGGGCGCGAGGCGGAGCACAGACATTAGCAACGAGCGCATATGCCCATCATCAAAAGTGAGCTCCTCGAGCTGATCTAGGGCAGGGGATCCGAACCAGTTAGGGCTGGAAAAAAAGCTCGCAAGCTCGCAAGCTAAACAAGTAGCTCGTGACTCGGCTCGAATCGACTCGAACTCGAAGAATAACGAGTCGAGCCAAGCTTTAGTTTAAGATCGTCTATAGACCAAGTTAAATGAGCCAATCTCACGAGTACTCGTGTAACTCGTTAGGCTTGATACAATAGATCAGCCACTCCCAATACAAAGAAAGATCAGCCACTAAACAGCCTACGTCCTAGGTGCACAACGCAAGGCCGAGCAGTTGAAGGCCTAGCCACCTAGGAGACTCATGCGTTACAAGAAAATTACAATTGTTTAGTGATATGTATGTTTAATATATACATAATCATTTTTATCATATTTGAGGGCTTTATGTTTATATCTTAAACGAGCTTAACAAGCTAAACGAGCCAGCTCGCGAGTTATACGAGTCGAGCCAATCTTGGGTTTGAGCTCGTTATAGTAACGAGTCGAGTCGAGCTAGCTCGTTAACGAAATGAGCTCTAGCGAGTCGAGCCGAGCTGGCTCGACTCGGCTCGAATTCTAGCCCTAGAACCAGTCATCAAGCTTGGCTCGGTCCCCGCTGTTGGAATGGAACTTGCCCATTCTAAGGCCTCTGGTTGGGCCAGGGTGACTACCGAGGATCTTGGACAACACATCCAAGCTTTTGTGATAGCGATGGCAGAGCTTGTGGGTGTCGATAAGGTTGAGAGGGGTGAAGTTGCATAGGGGCGCCACCGCCGGGAAAGGACGGTTATCCGCGCCCCACATTTGATTGGGAGGAGGGAGATGATGACTGTCAACATATCATCGAGGAGGTTGCTGATGAAGTCTATGCCTGCTGGAGTCGCTTGCGGTTCTATCTCGCCCCGCCCCCGCTTGTTGGCAGCCCTGTTCTCCACCTCTAGAGTCTCCTTGTCAGTGGCGCTTTCTGATAGAAATGAGAGTACAGGGAATATTTAGTTAAAACAAGGCAATAGAAAAGTGTATTAGTAACTAGAAGTTATTAGGTAGGAATATAGTAAGACAAGGGAATAACAATTGGTTGCTTAAATACTACACAATTCATTTAACATTGCTGGGTAAGTCAACATGTAGATAGTTGAAAAGAAAATTTACTTCGAACAAACTCAGGACGGATGATTTGTTGGGGAAGTTAGCATATATCTCATGACCAGGCCCTTTTATGTGCAGTCCAATTTTAGTGCCATCTTTCAGTACATAAAACTTAGACATTTATTTCCAAAAGCCAGTGCCAAAATAGTCAGCATGTTCATCAAGTCTTACAATAGCAATGATTGTAAATCTATGGTTTGTGTGCAGTATGACATCCGTGCAGCCTTGATCTATGTAAAGGGAAAAAATGTGCACTACATAATCTGTTGCATAGCAAGGGATACGCTGTAGAAAATGGTAGGATTGTTAAAGAAAATATGGTAACATGCAAATATGGGCCCAAATTGAAAGAACTGTACAGCAGTTGAAATCGAAGGACAAAAATCTATAATTAACCAGATAGGGTAAACATGATGTCATGGAAATATGCACTACAAAAAATACACTTCCGTGATGATACGTGTTTGTCACAGTAGGTTGCATTTTTTGTCATGCATGTATATCCATGACGATTTTATGACAGAATCAAGATAGTCATACCTATGCTGTCATAGAAGTGTTCCATGACATTACCAAAATTATCATCACGGAAGTGTCCACTTCCATGACGATAAATCGCGCATCACAGAAATGCTTTCGTCAATGGTGACCGACACCTAGCATCCACCGTAACGGAACGCCATTAAGCTATCGGGGCGGCTTTTGGATCCGATAACCCGTTAATAGCCCCGACCAATGGGGATTTTCCACGTGTAAAATCATCATTGGCTGGAAGAAACATGTGTCGGATCATCGTTGGGACAGATGTCATCCACTCATTGGACAGAAGGCGCCTATGATACGTCGACACGTGGCACGGCCCAATAGAGGCCCATTCCCGTTAAAAGGCCAGCCCATTTGACTTGGTCAAAAGGTGGCGGGCCGGCCCATGGAAAGCCTGTTAACATCCTGTTCGCGTATAGCCCATTTACAACCCGCTAACCCAAGACCCGTTACGCCCTATCCGAATTAGGCCCAATAGCGTCATCCGGGCCATCCAATATGATTCCAACCCGTTTTCACTTCTGGCCCATGTATGGCCCATGACGTCTTTTGGCCCATATGAGGCCATTTATAACTCTTGGCCCATTAACGGCCCGTGGTAAAGCTGGCCCGCAGTGAACAGTGTATCACTTTATACCCATTAACGACCTGTGGTGAAACTGGCCTGTAATGAACAATGTATCACTTTATACCCATTAACGACCCATTATTCCGTTGGGCCGTTTCCAGCCCATGTTATCTTTCGTCCTTCTCAGAGCCCATTTACTCTTGGGCTCATTTCCAGCATTCGTTTACTTACGGCCCGTTACTGTCATTTTCTGTTGTGGGCTAAATTCAGCCCGAGGTTACAGTCGGCCCGTTTTGTGGCCCGTTAATACGTTGGGCCATTTTCATAGCATCATCAAATACGGCTGATTAACGACGGCCCGTTATGGTCGGCCCATGAATAGACGATTCCAACTCTAGCCCGTTTACGGCCATAATGCGGTCTCTTATTGGCCCATGTTTGGCCAACCGATCATACGGCCTGTACAAGGCCCATTGATGATACGACCCGTAGAAGGCCCATTGTGTCTACGACACATCGAAGGCCCATTGTTTCTACGACCCGTAGGAGGGAAATGGTAACTACAGTAAATATGTAGCCCATGGTTATTGTGGCCTAGTTTTAAAAAATAGGTTATTGCAACCACTAGCAAACCACGGAAAAAGAACTGCACTGATTACAAGCAAAGAAATAAACAAGACAATAAGGAAATAAATAAGCAAGCAACTTACGCTAGGCTATCACGGCTATTACACATATTACATCCACTAGGCATCAAAGTTTGCCACCAGTACAAATATAGGGAACACATCAGCATATAAACGCCACAGCAAAACAAGTCCAGAACTGAAACCACTTAAGAAGAGCTCAAGAAAAAATATCCTGGGTACCCATAATGCTGGCAAGATGCTTAGAAAGCTTATTAACTTTCTCTTGTTTGGCGCTTAAGTCATCCAGCACTTGCTGTTGCACCAGAAAGTATGCATCTGAATTCTGCAGGGACTTCCTCAGTCCTTCGGCTTCTTGTCACATAACATATGATCGATGTCTTTCAACTTGAAGTTGAGACTCAAGAAGCCGAACTGATTCAGGCAACGAGTTTGAAGAGCTGGTGCCATCAGTGGTAGCTAGTAACTCGAACACTACATCAAGACAGGACTTTGGGGTTGTCTCAGTGTCTTCAATATAGTTTTTATCAGCTTTCTTGGAGACCAACAGGGATGTCTTACTATCTTGAACCTTATCTGCATTACTTCCTTTACCATTGCATAACGGGGTACTCTTCTCCAATATTTTATCCGCGTTCTAAAAGAGAAACAAACAAACACATCTCAGGTTTACAATGTAGTATATGAAACTCATTTTGGTAAACCAGTTCAGTAGTAAGGTGGACAGGATAACAGCATGAAACAAACATATATCTATGTAGTATGGTCACTGTATGGTCTATATCATTCTAGTTTATGTTGCCAAATCAAGATAGATACAGTTCGAATCATATCTATTTAAGACAAAGCAGCATAGACAGAATATAAGTGTGGGAAACTACACAGCAATAACAACACTTGTATGTGCATGGCATGAGAACATAACTGCTTATTCAATTGAAACTGAAATGAACATAGAGCAAGTTACAACAGCAAACAGCCAAACACGTTGAAGAAATAGGTTTAAAACATACCTATTGCACAATTGGAGTTTCAATTGCATCCTTCAAATTTGAAATTTGTTGGTATCAGTAAATACAGTGATGCAAGAGCAAAGTAGTTTGAACCATCACTACGGAACTTGACCTGAGAACAATTCTTCTTCTGCTTTAAGTGTTGACTTCGGGTTCGGAGTGGTGGTCCTCGTGATTTGGGCACTACAGTTGCCTTACTAACTGCTCGTGTTTGGGTGCTATGTGGTGGAGACGGTGTTGTGTTAACGGGAACTGGGTGTCTATCTACTGGGGTTGGGGTTAGAAGGGGTGTAGCTGGTTCTCTGTCCAAGTGGATAGGGGTACAATCTGCATGAGTGTGGGTTATGTGTGGTGGGGCTGGTTCTTGGGCAAGTACAACCCTGGTCCTATCTGCATCGATAGGTAGCACGATCTTTTCTGAAGACCGTGTTTTTACTCCCACAGATACTGCCATCACTCCCTCCAATTGAAATGGATGATAAACAAGAAAAGTAATTGAATGTATAGACATTGTAAGATAGACAGGTGCAATGGATAGTAGGGAAGAAAATAGGGCATGAAATAATTCACATTTATGTTGTCTAAGCAAACAAAATAGCAGGACATAATTTACATATATGATGGCTAATTAAACAGGATAGCATGACACAATTTCACATGTATGATGGCTAACTAAATAGGATAGAATGACATACTTCAAAATATGATGACTATGTAAACAGGATGACATGATATAACTATACGATGTGTCTATTAAAGTGGTTGGCATGCCATAAATCACAAACATGCCGTTGATGGAAACATGATGGCATGATATAATCCACGGATAGAATGACATAATTTAAAATATGATGACTATGTAAACAGGATGATATGATATAACTATATTATGTATTTAGAAAATGGGTTGGCATGCCATAATTCAGATACATGCTGTCTATGTAAACATCATGGCATGACATAATTCAAATATATGATTTATATACTAAGGAAGTGAGCAGAGGGCAATCACATATATGATGTGTCAACTAAGGAGATGGCATTCAATATTGTGTATATGATGTAAAAACTAAGCATTGCAATACAACATATGCATTATGTGAGTAATATAACCCTGCCAAGTTTGAGCATACACCTCAGGGGGATAATAGGACTGGTCATCTGCCTCTGAATCCTCCTCTAAAGAGCTATCTGTAACCAACAAGATATTTGCTTCAGACCTTGTTTTCACTCCAGATTTCTCCATCACCAATTCAAATGGCTGATGCACAGGAAGAGCAGTTGAATATACAATTACTGTCGACAAAAGCAATGTGAAATACAAAAAAGGACGGCATGATATAATTCACATATACGACGCTTGCCTAAACAACATGGCATTGCATAATTCACATACATAATGCCTTGCAACAAGATAGCATTGCATAATTCACATATATAATGTCTTGCAACAAGATGGCATTGCATAATTCACATATATAATGTCTTGCAACAAGATGGCATTGCATAATTCACATATATGGTAATTAGACACTAAACAGGTGGCATTCACACAAAGCATGTCTAAACTAAGTAAATGACATAGCAATGCAAGATACCATACGCACGATATGAGCAACATAACCCTGCCAAGTTAGGGCATGCACCTCGGGGGGGGAAATATGACTGGTCATCTATCCGTGAATCCTCCTCTAAGGAGCTATCGGTATCCAGCAAGACATGCGCTTCGTCAGATAGCATTGTGTGCTCTGAAGACCTTGTTTCCACTCCATATTTTTCCATGACCGTGTCGAATGGCTGATGCATAGGAAGAGTAATTGAATGTACTAAAATTGTTGACAAATTTAACACGTAATAAAAAAAATGATGGCACGATATAATTCACATATAAGATGACTGGCTAACCAGGGTGGCATTGCAAAATTCACATATATGATGCCTGGCTAAAAAAGATGGCATTGCATGATTACATATACGATAAAGAAACTAAACAGATGGCATTGACACAAAGCATGTCTAAACTAAGCAGATGACATCTTTAATGTATACAGTAAGCAATGCAAGGCACCATATGCATGATATTACCAACATCAGCATGCCAAGTTAAAGCGAAGACCTCATGGGGTAAATAGGATTGGTCTTCTCCTTCTGAATCCCCCTTAGAACAGTTATCTTCCTCTCTTGATTACGATCCGAAATGGGTGGAGGGGGGGCTGCCTTTGCACCCACCATGGAACGACGTCTGCATGAAATTTTATTGCCACGCAAGGCTCGTCTCTTTTGCTCTAGATGATCAGTTCCATTGTGTACAATAACTGGCATGCATAGGAATAAAACATAGTGAGATTATGTAAGGAGTGCATGCACAAATCCAGAGTGATGGTAGCAAACTGTGGATAGACCCAAAACCAATGATAGCAGGCAGATAATAGCTATAGTTAAAAAAATACAGATAATGGCTCCTTTAATGTTTGTTTGCACCCAACATGAAACTCATAGTAGACATCGGAGATTAACCAGATAGTAGACAGATAGTACTGATTGCTGCCCCAATATGTACCCCACAACCATTTAAAAACTCAAGTTTCAGCATTAGTTTGGACCTGACTCGGAGTCTAATAGGTGAACACGACGATAATGTAGCATGTCATCATATTAAGCGACACATAACGTAAGAAGACACGGAAGAGTGTGACCTCTCTTGCGGACCCGTGTAGTCCTCAAGGTCATCTGCTCAGTTGGTGATGGTAATGCAGTTGTCGTGGCTGCCGGCAGCGGGTAAGAAGATCTGAGGTGGCGAAAGACAGTCTGGAGAGCGCATCCCTGCTGTGGTGAACCCTTTCATTGTTGGAGCAGCTGAGCTGGGGTGGAACACAGCACCACAGGAGCAGGACAAACCACACAAGGTTTTCTTTGACACATATCTGTAATAAAAGTAATTGAGTAAGGTCTTGTTTGAATTTGAGGATTCTAACAATGCAGGGATAGGAAATAGACATGAATAGGATAGGAATGCACGTGCAAAACAGAGAATTTAAAAACACAGGATTTCTGCCAATCTGGGTGTTTGATTCACAATAGTTGGAAGATCACAGGATGCAAAAAAGCATGGTGAGATTAAGTCAAACCACAAGAAAATGTACGGTTATAATGCTATTATGCTACTATCTCTTAGTCTAGTGCTTGATGAATAGGAATATGAAAAGGAGGAGAAGTGGAAATTAGAATTCCTACGGTTTTTCTTTCAAGGAGACACTAAAGGAACAAATACTACAATTTTCCTTTGCTCCATTCCTTTGCACCAAATTCATGAAAAGTAGTACCATAGGAAACTTTCCAATTCCTATGTTTTTCATTCACTTTTCCTTTCAAGCACTGGCGATTCTAGTAGGCAGGCTTGAGCAAGGAAAATCCTACACTAAAAAAATGTTTTTGTGCTACTTCTATTACTTTGGACCCAGGCCACTGCCATACTAGCTCAACTCCCAGGCCCATCGGCAAATGCACAGCTCAAACGCGCAGAGATAAATAATGATGGCGTTCAAGAGAGTCCATCATGGATAGCTAAGTTGCCTGGTACCTCACTGCTTGTCATATAGTAGGATAAAATAATCGTATTTCCTGTTACTACGAGTGCTCGGTGGATAATATATATAACATGTAGAGTAAAAAGAGATGCAACAAGTGTACAACCTCTTTGGCGAAGCCATGTCGATCTCAGCGTGATTGAGTTAGCCGGTGAGGATGCTCCGGCTGACTTGGCTGTCGGAGGAGGGGAAGAAGATCTTAGTCGTCTGGAGATGGAGCCTGAGGTACTGCTCCGTTGTGATGGAGGGTTTCGTCGTTGGAGCAGCTCCGATGAGTTGTACGACGCCGAGGCTGAAGCAAGACAAGAGAGACAACGAACAATGTTAACCTGAGTGGAATTCTAATTGCATCTCCAATACATGACGTAAAATACATAATCACAAAGTGCTAGATGTAAAATACATCAGCCGCTCATCTCTGAACTTCACTGTCGAAATTGAATTTAACTATCGAAACTGAACTTAACTGTAGAAACTGAACTTAACTGTCGAAACTGAATTTGATGTCGAAACTGAATTTTGCTGTCGAAAATGAACGCACTAGCAAGGTGAGGCTACACATCGGTCGACTGACTTTTTCATCTCTGGTCATTCGATTTTGCATCCGTTGGATACGAAATCAAGGGCTTGCGGTTCATCTTCAACCTCCACCCCCCCTGAGCCGCCAGCCACCACCGGCCAAACAGTAGCCCCCCCTCCGCCCGCGGCCGGCGGTGCGCCGTCCTGCCCGCCCTGAAAACACTCCCCACCGCCGGTCCACCGCCGCCCTGGCCAT
>NC_041383.1:592085985-592120299 GCF_002162155.2 Triticum dicoccoides
CCCATTGCAGCTGGTTCTTCCTCCACCCTGGTGAGCCCCCCACCCCCTGAAAATTGACTGACCCAAAAGTTGATTCAGTCGACTGAAGTGTAGCTAAATCGAAGCAGCATCACAAGCAAGAGCAAGAGCGAGAGCAGCAGTGCAAGCAAGAGCAATAGGAAGAGCAGACCAGGTAGGGGACCAAGAGCAAGAGCAGAGAAGCAGCGCGAGCGAGAGCTAAAGTAGCAGCAGCTCCTACTGATGTGGACGTCGCCGCCGAGGGAGCGACGCCGTGGAGGAAGTGGCCGGCGACGCCGCCGTGGATGGAGTCGCGCCGTGTCGGCTCGGGATCGAGCGCCGGCAGCACCGTGAGATCAAATCAATAAGAAAATGCGGCGATTAGTGTACAACCTCTTTGGTGGTGCCGATTAGGCCACAGCTTCATCGGAGGAAACGGTGATGATGATGCTCTTCCGGTGGTGCAGGTGAAGACGGCGGTGTGGGAATGGAGGTGGCGCGAAAGACGAGGGGAACATCGGCGCAGATCCTTGGAGGTGGAGGACGGGGTGGCTGAACCGGCAGGACAACGAGATCGATGACGGATCCTCATCCGGTACAGTGGATGAGGGACGTCGAGGTGTTGCTGTGGACGACGTCATCGGGGAAGAGGCTCCGGCTGGGTGGTGGACGGAGCAGGGTGTGGGGTTTCGTCGCGGGTTTTCGCGGCCTCAGTGTATGAATGGGTGGGCGAATGGGATGGCAGTGGGGAACCATGGCTTAGGGACGCACTTGTCCGAAATGTGGGGTAAGTTACGAATGTACCCCCACCAATTTGAGGCGGTTCTTTCAGTTCAGGGGTACCACGGGCATTTCGCGTGTCGGGATTTCACAGGAGGTGGGAGTTTTCACGCGCGTTGTTATTTCGGAATAGCAGGGCGCGGGTTGAGATGGAGGGAGTTGTCGGAGCACAACAAGACAAAGATATATCTTAAATATTTCGGGCTAACAAGGCGCCGGTTGAAGAGGGGGGAGTTTCGCAGCACGATAGACAGAGACGCTAGCTTGAATTTTCGGCATAACAAGGCGCGGCTTGAAATTTCGGAAGAACAAGCTTAACGTGTACGCAAAAAAAGACAATTTGCACCTCAACACGCACAACACACACACACAAACACCATTTAGACTAGAGTAAGGTACACGTGCATTGCACGCATGAGATTTGGCAACCAAATTATGAATAAATACCACATTATAGCATGTAAGCTTTGAGTCATATATGCATGATGTAGATGTTTGTTTAATTCTTATAGTTCATTTCATTCAAACTCTTCTAGTTTTTATAAGAAAGCTAATCTATTTTAAGATTCATGGAATTGTGCGCTGTAAGACATAAAGTAAAAACAAATAATGGCAAATCATGTAGAAAAACATTTGGGCAATTCTGCTACGGAAGATTCTAGAACAAATAAGAAGTGCTTGTGTTTTGATGTTTGTGCATTATGCTTACGTTCAACCATGGAGTCTTCTAGATTATACATGTGGCGAAATCTGGTGGAATCTAGATGATATCCAACGGCCAGTAGTGCTCAAATTTGCCAGCTTTGGACCATCGGATTTGCCTCATCCAATGACCATCTTTCAAAGTTAAAGTTACCTGCACACAATATAAAAATATATATAATATAATATATATAGGGGTATAGATATAGATATGTGATGCGAAAGCCGCCCATCATCTCCAATTAGAATAGTGTGTCCATGCACGGAAGCGACGTGGCCAAATGATGTCTGCCATCGGTATCTCAAATTCAAATCAGTCTGACCTTGTTCAATGTGTATAAATTACAACATGCTCGTTTCCAAACCACACCGTGCAGATCTCCGTTATATTCATGCATGCATGGGTTTCAAACATCAGGAACTCTTATTCAAATATTTAAATTCAACTTTACATTGATTATGACCTCACCTAGTCTTTTACACCCACACAGTTGTCTTATCTTTATAATTGTACCACTAACTTTCTCTCGTGCATGCATGCACACACACTACCAGTCGACATTATCCATCGCACACATGCAATCTTTTTCTTCAGGTCGGTCTCACATGAAGGCACACACCCACACACATCCCCCTCTCCATCATATCGAGCATTTTTTATCTCTCACGCATGCATGCGCAACGATCGATGTTCCTCTATGTATGTGTGTATATAGCTAGGTCTTTCATAGTTTTCCACACAAACCGATCAATCGATATATCCAGTGAGGTCTCACCCTCTTTCCCATGTCCACATCGATCAATTTATACCTCTCTATATAGGATTAACATATATAGCTAATACACCCACATTAATTATATATCCAATGTCCCTCTCTCATCATCCATGCCTTCCACTTCATCTCTCATACGCATGCACAATGGCGAAGACAGGGGGCAGTAAGGGCCCTGCCCCCCCTAACATCACTATATATCAAGGCTAATATGAATGTGATCATTAGACAATTGCTACTAAAAATGGTTTAAGTTCATGAATTGACCCTCCTCGTAAAGGATTAGCAATGCTTGTCCCCCTAGCTCATTTATTTTTCATGGCTCCGCCACTGCGTGCAACAGCGCACGTTCTCGCCCCCTCTCTCTAAATATCAATCTCGCACTTGTGCATTCCATCATAGTCTCCCTCCACTCGGCCCCTGGCAACATCTTCTAGCCCCCCACCGGATTTTGCCACATGTACAATCTAGCAGACTCCATGGTTGAACTTAAGCATAATGCACAAACCTCAAAACAACAGTGGTTCTCTTTTGTTCTAGAATCTTCCGTATCATAACCGCCCAAACTTTTTTCTAGTTGAATTGCCATTATTATTTTTACTTTATGCTTTACAACACACAATTCCATATAAAATAGATTAAGGGCTTCTTTGATTCAAAGGATTCTTAAAGGAATTTTGGAGGATTCTAATCATTAGGAATTTTTCCTACCGTGGTTGTTTGATTCGTAGGATTGTAAACCATAGGAAATTTTCCATATGATTCATTTGCACTAGATTTCATAGGAAACATCCCATCCACTCAAACCTCTTTGAAAGAATTCTGCATTTTTTCTATGCACAATCAAACACTCGTACAATCCTGTAGGACACAAGACGGTATTCCACTATAATCCCATGTTTTTCCTATTCCCGCGTTCTTAGCTTTTTTGTAAAAACTAATTGATTTTGAATGAGATGAACTATAAGAATTAATCGAATGGCTACATCAGGCATATATGACTCAGAGCTTACATGCTATAGTGTGGCATTTACTCATAATTTGGTTACAAAATCTGATGCGTGCAATGCACGTGTACCTTACTAGTACTTCGAGTATGTGCAAAACACGTAAATTAGAATTCCAATGGCACGCTGCACAGTGTCTCTCTTACAGTTCATGAAGCCACGTGGCACATGTGGAGGCGTTGTCGCGACCTCCTTGCATGGATTGATCACAGTGACGTGCTGCTGGTTCCAGAAGAATGTACTCGTCCTCCCTGAGCCATACTGGCGGTACATGCACGAAGCGAAGATGTGCACGCACGCCACGCACACACTCATTCCCTCGCACGCACACATGGGTACACGGGCAGATGCAATTTTGTACCAAGATCCACCCCATGTGATAATTTGACGCGTGTAAAGTCATTCACTTCATTGATGGTCAATTAATACAGCGCATGCAAATTGAGTGGACGTGAGGGCGGAAGAAAGACATTATTACTCCACTGCGCGCATGTGAGTAGTTAAATCATGGGTTGGTAGTAGTACTTCCATTGGTCTCCTTCATATTTTGTGCCAATTTTTGACAGTAACATAATATTTACGCATTTGAGCAGTGTAGTACTTGAAATTTATGTTCCGCTAAACTCATCGGGAGCCGTTTTGGGCCTCGAAACCAAAACCATCAATTAATCTTTACCTTGTTCCCATCACATTCGAAAGCCTACTCACACCTACTTGTATGTACCAAACCTGAACGTGTTCCCACTATGCAGGTATTAGTACTAGTGCTAGTACTTAGGTTATAAAAAGGGGAACTACCTAACCAAAAATTACTCTACCTATCCTCCTCATAAGTGCTTCTTCTTCGTCCGTCGTTGCCATGGCCGGTGAGCAGCGCTCTAGGTCGAGAACTACTCATAACAAAGGAGTGGCAACCAAGGCTGCGGAAAAAAAGAAGGGTTGCCGCCACACAAAGACCTCGAAAGATCTCTCACGGGCAGGCAATAGCTCCCAGGAGCGCCCTAGCCGTGGAGGCGAACATGCCGATCCGGCGGCGCTGGAGTCATTATCCCTCGACAGCATGCCCGATCAGCTCAATAAGCACCTCAATAAGCAGAAGGAGTTCATCCAAGGATTGATGGAGTTGCTGAAGGAGAGCCTCGACGACATGCCCGCTGAGCTCAATAAGCAGGGGGAGTTCACCGCCGGCTTGGTGATGCTGCTGAAGAAGAGCATTGCCTCGGAGAAGAAGGCGACCGACAAAATCCTGCGATTTCAGGAGGACAAGGGGAAGCTCTGCCACGAGATCGACCTGTTGAAGGAGAAGAACGCCGGCTGGAAGAAGCTGCATGAGAATAGTAGTTCCTCGATGAAGATGCTGCAGGCCCTCGTCATGGAACAGAAGAAGGAGTTGGCGAAGCTCCGCATCGAGCACCCGGCTGCTGTCAAGGTACATAATGCGGCCGTGGAATAGATGATGAAGGCTCGCGTTGAGAAATCCCGCGTCATGGACAGAATGAGGAAGATGGCGGAGGAGACGCGTAAGGAGATGGAGGTCATGGAGGCGATGAAGAAGCAATTACGACTCCGCGGCGAATTAGGTCATTTGGGTTGATAATATTCCTTCTTCTTTTGCTCACGTGTTTCATCTTTTGCTTCGGGTGTTTCGCCGCACGTGTCATGTTCTCTGTGAGGCATGAATAGAACAATGCTTTTTTAGGGAATGAATAGAATAATGCTAACAATGAGATGACTAGCAAATTAGATCATTTTTTATCGCCATATGGCACTGGGCTGCCGTGTTTCGTGCTCCTCCGTCACAGTACTACTCCAGTGGAAAACTTGAGTATACCGCACGGTTCTTTGCTCCTCCTCAGGTCGTCGGCACATTTATACGAGAAGTCAAATCACAAGGCCCCGCCTTCCAGCAGTAATGAGCCGTCAAATCACAAAGGACCTTGCCTCTCGTGAAACCGACCAAGCTAGACTGCCCCGCCCTCTAGCCTTTTAAAAAATGTATACTTTTGTATAGTAGTAGTATCGATGGATTGCGCCATGGAGCAAAACGTGAAATTAAAAAAAAGGTGGTACATATAGAGAGCGCTCGTCGCCAAATTATGCATATAGTATTATTTAAAAGGCTAGTCACAATAATGGTGTCTAGCACAACTCACCCCTCAAATAAAACTAAGCATCCTAGAATTCTTTGACAAAACTAAGCACCCTGAAATTCGTTGACAGCTAAACTGCTGGCTATATGATGTTGGCCATATATATTGTATGTATATAATGTGAAGAAACGAGTGGTAGTACTATACCAACTAAAAGATGAAATGTAAGAAATACTAGTATGTACGTACTGAAGAGTTAAAGTAACGAGAAGAAACATAACATAGTTCTGCTGGGGGCTCAGCACAACACACCCCTCAAATTAAATTAAGCACACCTGAAATTAAACTTTGCAACTATTCCGGTAGACACTGCATTAGAACCACCATGAGCAACAACACTGCCACCTTACTCGGAGTCCTCGTCCACGTCCTTGACTTTGTCCTTGTCCCTCTTCCTCTTGGCCGATACTTCTTTGTTTGAACCGCACACTTGGCTGTTGCTCTTCATCCAACCCTTGTAGATATTGAAACAAAGGTAGCCATCCATTGCAGCATAGTGGATGTGGTCTATATCTAGTACATTCCACTGCCATGCATAACGATGAAACATGTATGGAGGTTTCTCCAGTTTACCGTACGAAGGATGAACTATGGCTCCTGTCAAGGTCAACATTGAAGGCTGACGAGAGGACACCAGCCTATTCTTCTGGAGTCGAAGGTGTTGCCTACAACGAGGCCTATCCGACCCAGGACTTCTTTGTCGTTACCAAAGTCTACAGTAACGAATTTGACTAGGTTGCTCTCGAGGAATTCCTTAAAATCCATGCATTCAACATCGGCATGGCATATGTGGTAGACAAAGCATAAGTCATGCATGCAAACCTGGATCACGGCGGGCTTCTTCCTCTCTTCGTCCTTTAGATCCTTCTCTCGTCCCAGGACTGTGGTGTACTCAACATCTAGCCCAACGACCCACTCATCATCTGAGTTTTGAACATGCATCTGAAGCGAGAAAGGCATCCTTTCACTGTCATGGAAGAACTAGTGTAGATGACGTCGAACTCATCGCCGGTGATGGTTCTAACCTTGTACTCACTGCCGATCGTGGAGATTTGGGATGCCATGGATTTCGGAGGAGGGTTAGGATTAGTGGAACTGCCGTAATGTGAAAGGACGGGACGACTAGGAGTGAACCATTGTAGTATTAAAGGATGTGCAGGGACGAGTAGGAGCAAACTGCCAGCGTGCGAACAGCAGGGTAGTGGCTTTCCATTCTCCCATGATACCGGCTTCCGAGAGCCCTTGGATCTGAGATCGAACGGTTGCATGGCGTGATTCTAGACCTATGGGTGAATATCCTATCCTGGAGGGTTATTCTGCAAATTTTCAGCAACTTAGCATGCAACCGTTTGATCTCAGATCCAAGGGCTGCCAGCAGCCCGTATCATGGCCGCGCCCACCACGACCGTCACGTCGCCCGCGCGGTCGCGCCCTTGGAGATTTAACACGGTGTGTTAGGCTATCTGATGTTGGCATGTCATACATAGTCATCACTTAGTCACTCATACTACAACAAGGTTAGCTATAAGGTTGGCTATAAGTGTATTTTTTACTTCTCTCTATCTCTTTCTTCGTACTCCGTGTAGTGCCAAAAACGTTCTAATATTATGGGGCACATGGAGTACTAGTATTTATTGCATTTGCCAAGGAGTGACCTCTTCCAATGAAATGGTGTGCTTATTAGTTTTTTGTTGCTAAGTTGGCTTCATTTAATTAGCTATAGACTCAAAATTGTCTTTTGACCTAGGTACACGCGCTTAGCACCATTTCTTCCTTGGGTCACTAAACTAGTCTCTCTCTTCTTGATTAACTTGCCACATCAGACTTTATGCCTATGTGGCAAGCTTAGCACATGTAGGAGCAAGTAAGGCTGCTTGTAATAGGAGTAGTATCATGCATGCCAACTATGCAATCTTGATGAGGTGACGTCGAATTAAATGAAGAAAAGAGAGAGTTGAGTATCATAATATGATACTGTAGTATCATATTAAATGATGTGCTACTATGTGTCATGCATGACAATAAATAAACTATCCTATGATACCAACACATGATACTTGCTACCTCTTGAGCACTGCGTTGGATTTCCCCGAAGAGGAGAGGATGATGCAGTAAAGTAGCGTAAGTATTTCCCTCAGTTTTTGAGAACCAAGGTATCAATCCAGTAGGAGATCACGCACGAGTCCCTCGTACCTACACAAAACGATAGCTACTCGCAACCAACGCGATTAGGGGTTGTTAATCCCTTCACGGTCACTTACGAGGGCGAGATCTGATAGAGATGATAAGTAATATTTTTGGTATTTTTGATATAGAGATGCAAAGTGAAAAGTAAAAAACAAAGCAAGTAATAAAGTAATGGAGATTGATATGATGAGAATAGATCCGGGGGCCATAGGTTTCACTAGTGGCTTCTCTCAAGAGCATAAGTATTCTACGGTGGGTGAACAAATTACTGTTGAGCAATTGATAGAAAAGCGAATAATTATGATGTTATCTAGGTATGATCATGTGTATAGGCATCACGTCCGAGACAAGTAGATCGAAACGATTCTGCATCTACTACTATTACTCCACTCATCGACCGCTATCCAGCATGCATCTAGAGTATTAAGTTAAAAACAGAGTAACGCTTTAAGCAAGATGACATGATGTAGAGGGATAAATTCATGCAATACGATAAAAACCCCATCTTGTTATCCTCGACGGCAACAATACAATACGTGCCTTGCTGCCGTTGCTGTCACTGGGAAAGGACACCGCAAGATTGAACCCAAAGCTAAACACTTCTCCCATTTCAAGAACTACCAATCTAGTTGGCCAAACCAAACGGATAATTCGAAGAGACTTGCAAAGATAACTCAATCATACATAAAAGAATTCAGAGAAGATTCAAATATTATTCATAGATAAGCTGGATCATAAACCCACAATTCATCGGTCTCAACAAACACACCGCAAAAAAAAAGATTACATCGAATAGATCTCCACAAGAGAGGGGGAGAACATTGTATTGAGATCCAATAAGAGAGAAGAAGCCATCTAGCTACTAGCTATGGACCCGAAGGTCTGAAGTAAACTACTCACACTTCATCGGAGAGGCTATGGTGTTGATGTAGAAGCCCTCCATGGTAGATGCCCCCTCCGGCGGAGCTCCGGAACAGGCCCCAAGATGGGATCTCGTGGATACGGAAGGTTGCGGCGATGGAATTAGATTTTTGGCTCTGTATTAGATCTGACGGGGGTACGTAGGTATATATAGGAGGAAGGAGTACGTCGGTGGAGCAACAGGGGCCCACAAGGCAGGGGGCGCGCCCTAGGGGGAGGGGGCGCCCCCCACCCTCGTGACCGCCTCTTTTGTTCCTTGGAGCAGGGTCCAAGTCCCCTGGATCACGTTCGGTGAGAAAATCATGTTCCCTAAGGTTTCATTCCGTTTGGACTCCATTTGATATTCTGTTTCTTCAAAATACTGAAATAGGCAAAAAAACAGTAATTCTGGGCTGGGCCTCCGGTTAATAGGTTAGTCCCAAAAATAATATAAAAGTGGAAAATAAAGCCCAATATAGTCCAAAATAGTAGATAAAGTAGCATGGAGCAATCAAATATTATAGATACATTGGAGACGTATCAAGCATCCCCAAGCTTAATTCCTGCTCGTCCTCGAGTAGGTAAATGATAAAAAAGAATTTTTGATGTGGAGTGATACTTTGGCATAATTTCAATGTAAATCTTCTTAATTGTGGCATGAATATTCAGATTTGAAAGATTCAAGACAAAAGTTCATATTAACATAAAAGTAATAATACTTCAAGCATAAAATTCAAAGCAATCATGTCTTCTCAAAATATCTTGGCCAAAAGAAAGTTATCCCTACAAAATCATATAGTCTGGCTAAGCTCTATCTTCATCACACAAAGTATTTAATCATGCACAACCTCGATGACGAGCCAAGCAATTGTTTCATACTTTAATAATCTCAAACTTTTTCAACTTTCACGCAATACATGAGCGTGAGCCATGGACATAGCACTATAGGTGGAATAGAATGGTGGTTGTGGAGAAGACAAAAAGGAGAAGATAGTCTCACATCAACTAGGCGTATCAACGGGCTATGGAGATGCCCATCAATAGATATCGATGTGAGTGAGTAGGGATTGCCATGCAACGGATGCACTAGAGCTATAAGTATATGAAAGCTCAACAAAAGAAACTAAGTGGGTGTGCATCCAACTTGCTTGCTCATGAAGACCTAGGGCACTTTTGGGGAAGCCCATCATTGGAATATACAAGCCAAGTTCTATAATGAAAAATTCCCACTAGTATGAAAGTGACAACATATGAGACTCTCTATCATGAAGATCATGGTGCTACTTTGAAGCACAAGTGTGCTAAAAGGATAGTAGCATTGTCCCTTCTCTCTTTTTCTCTCATTTTTTTATTTGGGTCTTTTCTCTTTTTTTTATGGCCACTCTTTTTTTTTGTCCGGAGTCTCATCCCGACTTATGGGGGAATCATACTGTCCATCATCCTTTCCTCACTAGGACAATGCTCTAATAATGATGATCATCACACTTTTATTTTTCTTACAACTCAACAATTACAACTCAATAGTTAGAACAAAATATGACTCTATATGAATGCCTCCAGCGGTGTACCGGGATATGCAATGAATCAAGAGCGACATGTATGAAAATTATGAAGGTGGCCTTGCCACAAATACAATGTCAACTACATGTTCATGCACAAAGCAATATGACAAAAGTAATGTATGTCATATGAACGGAACAGTGGAAAGTTGCATGGCAATATACCTTGGAATGGCTATGGAAATTCCATGATAGGTAGGTATGGTGGCTGTTTTGAGGAAGATATATGGTGGGTGTATGATACCGGCGAAAAGTGCGCGGTATTAGAGAGGCTAGCAATGGTGGAAGGGTGAGAGTGCGTATAATCCATGGACTCAACATTAATCAAAAGAACTCATGCACTTGTTGCAAAAATTTAGAAGTCATCAAAAACCAAAGCATTACAGGCATACTCCTAGGGGGATAGATTGGTAGGAAAAGACCATCGCTCGTCCCCGACTGCCACTCATAAGGAAGACAATCAATAAATAAAATTGTGCTCCGACTTCATCACAAAGTGGTTCACCATACGTGGATGCTACGGGAATCACAAACTTCAACACAAGAATTCTTTAAATTCATAATCACCCCAACTAGCATTGCTTTGATATTATCACCTCCACATCTCAAAACAATTATCAAGCATCAAACTTATCTTAGTATTCAACGCACTCAAAAGAAAGTTTCACATATCTTGAATACCAAGTATATTAACATTAAGCAAATTACTATGCTATTAACGACTCTCAAAATAATCTAAGTGAAGCATGAGAGATCAATAGTTTCTTTAAAACAAATCCATCACCGTGCTCTAAAATATATAAGTGAAGCACTAGAGCAAAACTATCAAGCTCAAAAGATATAAGTGAAGCACTATGAGCATTCTAGCAAATTCCAAATCATGTATGGCTCTCTCAAAAGGTGTGTACAGCAAGGATGATTGTGGTAAACTAACAAGCAAAGATGTAAATAATACAAGACGCTCCAAGCAAAACACATAATATGTGGTGAATAAAAATATAGCTCCAAGTAAATTACCAATGGAAGTAGACGAAAGAGGGGATGCCTTCCGGGGCGTCCCCAAGCTTTGACTTTTTGGTGTCCTTGGATTATCTTGGGGGTGCCATGGGGATCCCCAAGCTTAGGCTCTTGCCACTCTTTGTTCCATAATCCATCAAAAGAATTCACCCAAAACTTGAAAACTTCACAACACAAAACTCAATAGAAATCTCGTGAGCTCCGTTAGTGAAAGAAAACAAAAGACTACTTTAAGGTACTGTAATGAACTCATTCTTTATTTATATTGGTGTTAAACCTACTGTATTCCAACTTCCTTATGGTTTATAAACTAATTTATTTGCCATAGATGCATTGAAATAAGCAAACAACACACGAAAAACAGAATCTGTCAAAAACAGAACAGTCTGTAGCAATATGTAACTA
The DNA here is from genome assembly GCF_002162155.2 of Triticum dicoccoides. Lineage (NCBI taxonomy): Eukaryota > Viridiplantae > Streptophyta > Magnoliopsida > Poales > Poaceae > Triticum > Triticum dicoccoides. The sequence goes on from NC_041383.1 coordinate 592,097,463, forward strand.
ACGCAAACTTCTGGAACTGTAACAATTCTACCAAAATAGTACGTACTGGAAGATTTGTTTATTGATCAGCATCAAAAAGAATCAATGCAAAAGCACGTTTCTGTGATTTATTGAAGTTTTTCTTGTGAGCGCAACGTTTCTGTTTTTCAGCAGAATCAAATCAACTATCATCATAGCTTATCCTATAGGTTCTACTTGGCACAAACACTAATTAAAAGATAAAAACACATCTAAACAGAAAGTAGAAACAAAATTTAACGCTAAAGAGGAACAAAAACAAAGAACAAAAAATAAAATTGGGTTGCCTCCCAACAAGCGCGATCGTTTAACGCCCCTAGCGAGGCATAAAAGCAAGGATAGATCTAGGTTTTGCCATATTTGGTAGGCAATTCTTTAATGAGGCATCTATCTTTCTTAGAAATTTCTTTCTTTCTAGTAATTATCAAATTCTTAGGCACAAAATAGAAAAATTCATTCAGAGCAAATGGTTCCTTAATGATGGCAAAAAGATTGGGATGAACACTTATAGATTTGAGATCCACAGTTTCCTTACTAGATGATTCATCCTTACTCTTAGGAACATAAGTAAGCTTAGGTTTTTTAGTAGAAGAACTTGGAGTGTTTTGTATGGAAGAAAAAGCGGTCCCCAAGTTGGTAATTATACCCTCAAGTTTATCGATTCTTGTGGAATCTAGATTTATTTTCTCGTTAACTATGGGTTCTTTTTCTTTAATATTTTTCAAAGTCGTTCCTAGCTTAGATCCATATTGAGTAATTTGATTGTGGATCTTTTTATCAAGATTTTCAATTGGTTCAATGGTAGCAACTTTATTCTCAATAATTTCAAGTCTTTGCATAACATGCTCCAAAGTTGACATAGTTCCTTTAATCAAAGGAGGTGGTGAGCCAAATAAATCTATTAAAGCATTGTAAGAATCAAAAGTATGGCTACCCAAGAAATTCCCTCCGGTAATGGTATCAAGGATATATCTAAACCAAGGATTAGCACCTACATAAAAATTACAAAGAAGAACTGAGGTAGATTGCTTCCTGGTAGATCTATTTTGAGCATTGCAAATTCTATACCAAGCGTCTTTTAGACTTTCTCCCTCCATTTGCTTAAAATTTAAAACTTCATTCTCGGGAGATAACGGAGAAGGTAAGAGACTAGTCATAACAAAAAGGCAAACGAGCAAACACACGGGCAACGGAAAAAGGTGAAAGGGAAAGAGAGGAGGAGATTGGGAAAGAGAGGGCGAATAAAACAACAAGGGTGAAGTGGGGGAGAGGAAAACGAGAGGCAAATAATGTAATGCAAGAGATAGGGATTGTGATGGGTACTTGGTATGGTTGACTTTTGCGCAAACTCCCCGGCAACGGCGCCAGAAATTCTTCTTGCTACCTCTTGAGCACTGCGTTGGATTTCCCTGAAGAGGAGAGGATGATGCAGTAAAGTACCATAAGTATTTCCCTTAGTTTTTGAGAACCAAGGTATCAATCCAGTAGGAGATCACGCACGAGTCCCTCGTACCTACACAAAACGATAGCTACTCGCAACCAACGCGATTAGTGTTGGAAATATGCCCTAGAGGCAATAATAAATTGATTATTATTATATTTCCTTGTTCATGATAATCGTTTATTATCCATGCTAGAATTGTATTGATAGGAAACTCAGATACATGTGTGGATACATAGACAACACCATGTCCCTAGTAAGCCTCTAGTTGACTAGCTCGTTAATCAATAGATGGTTACGGTTTCCTGACCATGGACATTGGATGTCGTTGATAACGGGATCACATCATTAGGAGAATGATGTGATGGACAAGACCCAATCCTAAGCCTAGCACAAGATCATGTAGTTCGTATGCTAAAGCTTTTCTAATGTCAAGTATCATTTCCTTAGACCATGAGATTGTGCAACTCCCGGATACCGTAGGAGTGCTTTGGGTGTGCCAAACGTCACAACGTAACTGGGTGGCTATAAAGGTACACTACGGGTATCTCTGAAAGTGTCTGTTGGGTTGGCACGAATCGAGATTGGGATTTTGTCACTCCGTGTAAACGGAGAGGTATCTCTGGGCCCACTCGGTAGGACATCATCATAATGTGCACAATGTGACCAAGGGGTTGATCACGGGATGATGTGTTACGGAACGAGTAAAGAGACTTGCCGGTAACGAGATTGAACAAGGTATCGGTATACCGACGTGATCTTGACGTGAGCACATGCCTTGACGTGATCTTGAAGGTGTTCAAGATGGATCAGTCAAAGAAGGAGTTCTTGCCTGAGTTGTAAGGTATGAAGTTAAGACTTAAAGCTCGACCATGGCAGAATAGAGAGAAAGGAACGAAGGTCGTCCCCTATGCTTAAGACATAGGCTCTACAGTATGCTATGCTGTGTACCGCACCTGAAGTGTGCTTTACCATGAGTCAGTCAAGGGGTACAAGAGTGATCCAAGAATGGATCACAGGACAGCGGTCAAAGTTATCCTTAGTAACTAGTGGACTAAGGAATTTTCTCAATTATGGAGGTGGTAAAAGAGTTCGTCGTAAAGGGTTACGTCGATGCAAGCTTAACACCTATCCGGATAGCTCTGAGTAGAGATACCGGATACGTATAATGGAGCAACAATTTAGAATAGCTCCAAGTAGAACAGTTATTTGGAATAGCTCCAAATAGAACGTGGTAGCTGCATCTAGGAGATGACATAGAGATTTGTAAAGCACACACGGATCTGAAAGGTTCAGACCCGTTGACTATAACCTCTCTCACAAGCAACATGATCAAACCCAGAACTCTTTGGGTGTTAGTCACATGGGGATGTGACCTTGAGTGTTAATCACATATCGATGTGAACTAGATTATTGACTCTAGTGCAAGTGGGAGACTGTTGGAAATATGCCCTAGAGGCAATAATAAATTGATTATTATTATATTTCCTTGTTCATGATAATCGTTTATTATCCATGCTAGAATTGTATTGATAGGAAACTCAGATACATGTGTGGATACATAAACAACACCATGTCCCTAGTAAGCCTCTAGTTGACTAGCTCGTTAATCAATAGATGGTTACGGTTTCCTGACCATGGACATTGGATGTCATTGATAACGGGATCACATCATTAGGAGAATGATGTGATGGACAAGACCCAATCCTAAGCCTAGCACAAGATCATGTAGTTCGTATGCTAAAGCTTTTCTAATGTCAAGTATCATTTCCTTAGACCATGAGATTGTGCAACTCCCGGATACCGTAGGAGTGCTTTGGGTGTGCCAAACGTCACAACGTAACTGGGTGGCTATAAAGGTACACTACGGGTATCTCTGAAAGTGTCTGTTGGGTTGGCACGAATCGAGATTGGGATTTTGTCACTCCGTGTAAACGGAGAGGTATCTCTGGGCCCACTCGGTAGGACATCATCATAATGTGCACAATGTGACCAAGGGGTTGATCACGGGATGATGTGTTACGGAACGAGTAAAGAGACTTGCCGGTAACGAGATTGAACAAGGTATCGGTATACCGACGATCGAATCTCGGGCAAGTACCATACCGCTAGACAAAGGGAATTGTATACGGGATCGATTGATTCCTTGACATCGTGGTTCATCCGATGAGATCATCGTGGAACATGTGGGAGCCAACATGGGTATCCAGATCCCACTGTTGGTTATTGACCGGAGAACGTCTCGGTCATGTCTGCATGTCTCCCGAACCCGTAGGGTCTACACACTTAAGGTTCGATGACGCTAGGGTTATAAAGGAAGCTTGTATGTGGTTACCGAATGTTGTTCGGAGTCCCGGATGAGATCCCGGACGTCACGAGGAGTTCCGGAATGGTCCGGAGGTAAAGATTTATATATAGGAAGTCCTGTTTCGGCCATCGGGACAAGTTTCGGGGTCATCGGTATTGTACCGGGACCACCGGAAGGGTCCCGGGGGCCCACCGGGTGGGGCCACCTGCCCCGGGGGGCCACATGGGCTGTAGGGGGTGCGCCTTGTCCTACATGGGCCAAGGGCACCAGCCCCTAGAGGCCCATGCGCCAAGATATAGGAAAAAGGGAGAGTCCTAAAAGGGGAAGGCACCTCCGAGGTGCCTTGGGGAGGATGGACTCCTCCCCCCCTCTTAGCCGCACCCCTTCCTTGGAGGAAGGGGCAAGGCTGCGCCTCCCCCCTCTCCCCTGCCCCTATATATAGTGGAGGGGAGGGAGGGCATCCATACCTGAGCCCTTGGCGCCTCCCTCCCTCCCGTGACACCTCCTCCTCTCCCGTAGGTGCTTGGCGAAGCCCTGCAGGATTGCCACGCTCTTCCATCATCACCACGCCATTGTGCTGCTGCTGGATGGAGTCTTCCTCAACCTCTCCCTCTCTCCTTGCTGGATCAAGGCGTGGGAGACATCGTCGAGCTGTACGTGTGTTGAACGCGGAGGTGCCGTCCGTTCGGCACTAGGATCATCGGTGATCTGAATCACGACGAGTACGACTCCATCAACCCCGTTCACTTGAACGCTTCCGCTTAGCGATCTACAAGGGTATGTAGATGCACTCTCCTTCCCCTCGTTGCTAGTCTCTCCATAGATAGATCTTGGTGACACGTAGGAAAATTTTGAATTTCTGCTACGTTCCCCAACAGTGGCATCATGAGCTAGGTCTATTGCGTAGATTCTTTGCACGAGTAGAACACAAAGTAGTTGTGGGCGTCGATATTGTTCAATATGCTTGCCGTTACTAGTCTTATCTTGATTCGGCGGCATCGTGGGATGAAGCGGCCCGGACCAACCTTACACGTACGCTTACATGAGACCGGTTCCACCGACAAACATGCACTAGTTGCATAAGGTGGCTGGCGGGTGTCTGTCTCTCCCACTTTAGTCGGATCGGATTCGATGAAAAGGGTCCTTATGAAGGGTAAATAGCAATTGGCATATCACGTTGTGGTTCATGCGTAGGTAAGAAACGTTCTTGCTAGAAACCCATAGCAGCCACGTAAAACATGCAAACAACAATTAGAGGACGTCTAACTTGTTTTTGCAGGGTATGCTATGTGATGTGATATGGCCAAAGGATGTGATGAATGATATATGTGATGTATGAGATTGATCATGTTCTTGTAATAGGAATCACGACTTGCATGTCGATGAGTATGACAACCGGCAGGAGCCATAGGAGTTGTCTTAATTTATTTGTGACCTACGTGTCAACTTAAACGTCATGTAATTACTTTACTTTATTGCTAACCATTAGCCATAGTAGTAGAAGTGATAGTTGGCGAGGCAACTTCATGAAGACACGATGATGGAGATCATGATGATGGAGATCATGGTGTCATGCCAGTGATGATGATGATCATGGAGCCCCGAAGATGGAGATCAAAAGGAGCAAAGTGATGATGGCCATATCATGTCACTATTTTATTGCATGTGATGTTTATCATGTTTATACATCTTATTTGCTTAGAACGACGGTAGTAAATAAGATGATCCCTTACAACAATTTCAAGAAGTGTTCTCCCCTAACTGTGCACCGTTGCGACAGTTCGTGTGTCGAAGCACCACGTGATGATCGGGTGTTAGATTCTAACGTTCACATACAACGGGTGTAAGACAAATTTACACACGTGAAACACTTAGGGTTAACTTGACGAGCCTAGCATGTACAGACATGGCCTCGGAACACGGAGACCGAAAGGTCGAGCATGAGTCGTATAGAAGATACGATCAACATGAAGATGTTCACCGATAATGACTAGTCCGTCTCACGTGATGATCGGACACGGCCTAGTTTGACTCGGATCATGTAATCACTTAGATGACTAGAGGGATGTCTATCTGAGTGGGAGTTCATAAGATGAACTTAATTATCCTGAACATAGTCAAAAGGTTTTTGCAAATTATGTCATAGCTCACGCTATAGTTCTACTGTTTAGATATGTTCCTAGAGAAAAATTAGTTGAAAGTTGATAGTAGCAATTATGCGGACTAGGTCCGTAAACTGAGGATTGTCCTCATTGCTTCATAGAAGGCTTATGTCCTTAATGCACCGCTCAGTGTGCTGAACCTCGAACGTTGTCTGTGGTTGTTGCGAACATCTAACATACACGTTTTGATAACTACGTGATAGTTCAGTTAAACGGTTTAGAGTTGAGGCACCAAAGACGTTTTTGAAACATCGCGAAACATATGAGATGTTTTGAGGGCTGAAATTGGGATTTCAGGCTCATGCCCATGTCAAGAGGTATAAGACCTCCGATGACTTTCTTAACCTGCAGACTAAGGAGAAAAGCTCAATTGTTGAGCTTGTGCTCAGATTGTCTGAGTACAACAATCATTTGAATCGAGTGGGAGTTGATCTTCCAAATAAGACAGTGATGGTTCTCCAAAGTCATTGCCACCAAGCTGTTAGAGCTTCGTGATGAACTATAACATATCAGGGATAGATATGATGATCCTTGAGGTATTCGCGATGTTTGACACCGCGAAAGTAGAAATCAAGAAGGAGCATCAATTGTTGATGGTTGGTGAAACCACTAGTTTCAAGAAGGGCAAGGGCAAGAAGGGATACTTCATGAAACGGCAAATCAGCTGCTGCTCTAGTGAAGAAACCCAAGGTAAAACCCAAACCCGAGACTAAGTGCTTCTGTAATAAGGGGAACAACCACTAGAGCAGAATTACCCTAGATGCTTGGTAGATAAGAAGGCTGGCAAGGTCGATAGAAGTATATTGGATATACATTGTGTTAATGTGTACTTTGCTAGTACTCCTAGTAGCACCAGGGTATTAGATACCGGTTCGGTTGCTAAGTGTTAGTAACTCGAAACAAAAGGCTACGGAATAAACGGAGACTAGCTAAAGGTGAGCTGACGATATGTGTTGGAAGTTTTTCCAAGCTTGATATGATCAAGCATCGCACGCTCCCTCTACCAAAGAGATTGGTGTTAAACCTAAATAATTGTTATTTGGTGTTTGCGTTGAGCATAGACATGATTGGATTACGTCTATCGCAATACGGTTATTCATTTAAGGAGAATAATGGTTACTCTGTTTATTTGAATAATACCTTCAATGGTCTTACACCTAAAATGAATGGTTTATTAAATCTCGATCGCAGATGATACACATGTTCATGCCAAAAGATAGTAATGATAGTACCACCTACTTGTGGCACTGCCACGTAAGTCATATCGGTATAAAACGCATGAAGAAGCTCCATATTGATGGATCTTTGGGCTCACTCGTTTTTGAAAAGTTTGAGACATGCGAACCATGTCTATTGGTGTATATGCATGAAGAAACTCCATGCAAATGGACCGTTTTGACTCACTTGATTTTGAATCACTTGGGACATGCAAATCATACCACATGGGCAAGATGACTGAAAAGCCTCGTTTTCAGTAAGATGGAACAAGATAGCAACTTGTTGGAAGTAACACATTTTGATGTGTGCAGTCCAATGAGTGCTGAGGCATGCAGTGAATATCGTTATGTTCTTACTTCACAGATGATTCGAGTAGATGTTGAGTATATTTACTTGATGAATCACGAGTCTGAATTATTGAAAGGTTCAAGTAATTTCAGTGTGAAGTTGAAAGATCGTCGTAACAAGAGGATAAAAGATCTATGATATGGTCATAGAGATGAATATCTGAATCACGAGTTTGGCACAGAATTAAGACATTGTGGAAATTGTTTCACAACTGATACAGCCTGGAACACCATAGTATGATGGTGTGTCCAAACGTCATAGTTGCACCCTATTGGATATGGTGCATACCATGATGTCTCTTATCGAGTTACCACTATCGTTCATGGGTTAGGCATTAGAGACAACCACATTCACTTTAAATAGGGCACCACGTAATTCCGTTGAGATGACACCGTATGAATTATGGTTTAGAGAAACCTAAGCTGTCATTTCTTAAAAGTTTGGGGCTGTGACGCTTATGTGAAAAAGTTTCAGGCTGATAAGCTCGAAACCAAAGCGGATAAATGCATCTTCATAGGACACCCAAAACAGTTGGGTATACCTCCTGTCTCAGATCCGAAAGCAATAAGGGATTGTTTCTAGAATCGGGTCCTTTTTCGAGGAAAGGTTTCTCTCGAAAGAATTGAGTGGGAGGATGGTGGAGACTTGATGAGGTTATTGAACCGTGACTTCAACAAGTGTGTAGCAGGGCACAGGAAGTTGTTCCTGTGGCACGTACACTAACTGAAGTGGAAGCTTATGATAGTGATCATGAAACTTCGGATCGAGTCACTACCAAACCTCGTGGGATGACAAGGATGCGTACTACTTCAGAGTGGTACATAATCCTGTCTTGGAAGTCATGTTGCTAGACAACAATGAACCTACGAGCTATGGAGAAGCGATGGTGGGCCCGGATTCCGATAAATGGCTCAAGGCCATAAAATCCGAGAGAGGATCCATGTATGAGTACAGATGGATTTCAAAAGGAAGACGGACAATGATGGTAAATGTCACCATTAAGAAAGCTCGACTTGTCGTTAAGATGTTTTCCGACAAGTTCAAGGATTTGACTACGATGAGACTTTCTCACTCGTAGCGATGCTAAGAGTCTGTTGGAATTATATTAGCAATTACTGCATTATTTATGAAATCTTGCAGATAGGATGTCAAAACATTGTTCCTCGACGATTCTTGAGGAAAGGTTGTATGTGATACAACCGGAAGGTTTTTGTCTATCCTGAAATATGCTAATAAGTATGCAAAGCTCCAACAATCCTTCTGAGGACTGGAGTGAGCATCTCGGAGTTGGAATGTATGCTTTGATGATGATCAAAGATTTTGGGTGTATACAAAGTTTATGAGAAACTTGTATTTCCAAAGAAGTGAGTGGGAGCACTATAGAATTTTTGATGAGTATATGTTTTTGACATATTAATGATCAGAAATGACGTAGAATTTCTGGAAAGCATATAGGGTTATTTGGAAAGTGTTTTGAATGGAAAACCTGGATTAAGCTACTTGAACATTGAGCATCAAGATCTATAAGGATAGATCAAAACGCTTAATAGTACTTTCAAATGAGCACATGCCTTGACGTGATCTTGAAGGTGTTCAAGATGGATCAGTCAAAGAAGGAGTTCTTGCCTGACTTGTAAGGTATGAAGTTAAGACTTAAAGCTCGACCATGGCAGAATAGAGAGAAAGGAACGAAGGTCGTCCCCTATGCTTAAGACATAGGCTCTACAGTATGTTATGTTGTGTACCGCACCTGAAGTGTGCTTTACCATGAGTCAGTCAAGGGGTACAAGAGTGATCCAAGAATGGATCACGGGACAGCGGTCCAAGTTATCCTTAGTAACTAGTGGACTAAGGAATTTTCTCGATTATGGAGGTGGTAAAGGGGTTCGTCGTAAAGGGTTACGTCGATGCAAGCTTAACACCTATCCGGATAGCTCTGAGTAGAGATACCGGATACGTATAATGGAGCAACAATTTAGAATAGCTCCAAGTAGAACAGTTATTTGGAATAGCTCCAAATAGAACATGGTAGCTGCATCTAGGAGATGACATAGAGATTTGTAAAGCACACACGGATCTGAAAGGTTCAGACCCGTTGACTATAACCTCTCTCACAAGCATAACATGATCAAACCCAGAACTCATCGAGTGTTAATCACATGGTAAATGTGAACTAGATTATTGACTCTAGTAAACTCTTTGGGTGTTAGTCACATGGGGATGTGACCTTGAGTGTTAATCACATATCGATGTGAACTAGATTATTGACTCTAGTGCAAGTGGGAGACTGTTGGAAATATGCCCTAGAGGCAATAATAAATTGATTATTATTATATTTCCTTGTTCATGATAATCGTTTATTATCCATGCTAGAATTGTATTGATAGGAAACTCAGATACATGTGTGGATACATAGACAACACCATGTCCCTAGTAAGCCTCTAGTTGACTAGCTCGTTAATCAATATATGGTTACGGTTTCCTGACCATGGACATTGGATGTCGTTGATAACGGGATCACATCATTAGGAGAATGATGTGATGGACAAGACCCAATCCTAAGCCTAGCACAAGATCATGTAGTTCGTATGCTAAAGCTTTTCTAATGTCAAGTATCATTTCCTTAGACCATGAGATTGTGCAACTCCCGGATACCGTAGGAGTGCTTTGGGTGTGCCAAACGTCACAACGTAACTGGGTGGCTATAAAGGTACACTACGGGTATCTCTGAAAGTGTCTGTTGGGTTGGCACGAATCGAGATTGGGATTTTGTCACTCCGTGTAAACGGAGAGGTATCTCTGGGCCCACTCGGTAGGACATCATCATAATGTGCACAATGTGACCAAGGGGTTGATCACGGGATGATGTGTTACGGAACGAGTAAAGAGACTTGCCGGTAACGAGATTGAACAAGGTATCGGTATACCGACGTGATCTTGACGTGAGCACATGCCTTGACGTGATCTTGAAGGTGTTCAAGATGGATCAGTCAAAGAAGGAGTTCTTGCCTGAGTTGTAAGGTATGAAGTTAAGACTTAAAGCTCGACCATGGCAGAATAGAGAGAAAGGAACGAAGGTCGTCCCCTATGCTTAAGACATAGGCTCTACAGTATGCTATGCTGTGTACCGCACCTGAAGTGTGCTTTACCATGAGTCAGTCAAGGGGTACAAGAGTGATCCAAGAATGGATCACAGGACAGCGGTCAAAGTTATCCTTAGTAACTAGTGGACTAAGGAATTTTCTCAATTATGGAGGTGGTAAAAGAGTTCGTCGTAAAGGGTTACGTCGATGCAAGCTTAACACCTATCCGGATAGCTCTGAGTAGAGATACCGGATACGTATAATGGAGCAACAATTTAGAATAGCTCCAAGTAGAACAGTTATTTGGAATAGCTCCAAATAGAACGTGGTAGCTGCATCTAGGAGATGACATAGAGATTTGTAAAGCACACACGGATCTGAAAGGTTCAGACCCGTTGACTAAAACCTCTCTCACAAGCAACATGATCAAACCTAAAACTCTCGGGTATTAGTCACATGGCGATGTGACCTGTGAGTGTTAATCACATATCGATGTGAACTAGATTATTGACTCTAGTGCAAGTGGGAGACTGTTGGAAATATGCCCTAGAGGCAATAATAAATTGATTATTATTATATTTCCTTGTTCATGATAATCGTTTATTATCCATGCTAGAATTGTATTGATAGGAAACTCAGATACATGTGTGGATACATAGACAACACCATGTCCCTAGTAAGCCTCTAGTTGACTAGCTCGTTAATCAATAGATGGTTACGGTTTCCTGACCATGGACATTGGATGTCGTTGATAACGGGATCACATCATTAGGAGAATGATGTGATGGACAAGACCCAATCCTAAGCCTAGCACAAGATCATGTAGTTCGTATGCTAAAGCTTTTCTAATGTCAAGTATCATTTCCTTAGACCATGAGATTGTGCAAATCCCGGATACCGTAGGAGTGCTTTGGGTGTGCCAAACGTCACAACGTAACTGGGTGGCTATAAAGGTACACTACGGGTATCTCTGAAAGTGTCTGTTGGGTTGGCACGAATCGAGATTGGGATTTTGTCACTCCGTGTAAACGGAGAGGTATCTCTGGGCCCACTCGGTAGGACATCATCATAATGTGCACAATGTGACCAAGGGGTTGATCACGGGATGATGTGTTACGAAACGAGTAAAGAGACTTGCCGGTAACGAGATTGAACAAGGTATCGGTATACCGACGATCGAATCTCGGGCAAGTACCATACCGCTAGACAAAGGGAATTGTATACGGGATCGATTGAGTCCTTGACATCGTGGTTCATCCGATGAGATCATCGTGGAACATGTGGGAGCCAACATGGGTATCCAGATCCCGCTGTTGGTTATTGACCGGAGAACGTCTCGGTCATGTCTGCATGTCTCCCGAACCCGTAGGGTCTACACACTTAAGGTTCGATGACGCAAGGGTTATAAAGGAAGCTTGTATGTGGTTAACAAATGTTGTTCGGAGTCCCGGATGAGATCCCGGACGTCATGAGGAGTTCCGGAATGGTCCGGAGGTAAAGATTTATATATAGGAAGTCCTTTTTCGGCCATCGGGACAAGTTTCAGGGTCATCGGTATTGTACCGGGACCACCGGAAGGGTCCCGGGGGCCCACCGGGTGGGGCCACCTACCCCGGGGGGGGCCACATGGGCTGTAGGGGGTGCGCCTTGGCCTACATGGGCCAAGGGCACCAGCCCCTAGAGGCCCATGCGCCAAGATATAGGAAAAAGGGAGAGTCCTAAAAGGGGAAGGCACCTCCGAGGTGCCTTGGGGAGGATGGACTCCTCCCCCCCTCTTAGCCGCACCCCTTCCTTGGAGGAAGGGGCAAGGCTGCGCCTCCCCCCTCTCCCCTGCCCCTATATATAGTGGAGGGGAGGGAGGGCATCCATACCTGAGCCCTTGGCGCCTCCCTCCCTCCCGTGACACCTCCTCCTCTCCCGTAGGTGCTTGGCGAAGCCCTGCAGGATTGCCACGCTCTTCCATCATCACCACGCCGTTGTGCTGCTGCTGGATGGAGTCTTCCTCAACCTCTCCCTCTCTCCTTGCTGGATCAAGGCGTGGGAGACATCGTCGATCTGTACGTGTGTTGAACGTGGAGGTGCCGTCCGTTCGGCACTAGGATCATCGGTGATCTGAATCACGACGAGTACGACTCCATCAACCCCGTTCACTTGAACGCTTCCGCTTAGCGATCTACAAGGGTATGTAGATGCACTCTCCTTCCCCTCGTTGCTAGTCCCTCCATAGATAGATCTTGGTGACACGTAGGAAAATTTTGAATTTCTGCTACGTTCCCCAACAATTAGGGGTTGTCAATCCCTTCACGGTCACTTACGAGGGTGAGATCTGATAGAGATGATAAGTAATATTTTTGGTATTTTTGATATATAGATGCAAAGTGAAAAGTAAAAGGCAAAGTAAAAACAAAGCAAGTAATAAAGTAATGGAGATTGATATGATGAGAATAGACCCGGGGGCCATAGGTTTCACTAGTGGCTTCTCTCAAGAGCATAAGTATTCTACGGTGGGTGAACAAATTATTGTTGAGCAATTAATAGAAAAGTGAATAATTATGATGTTATCTAGGTATGATCATGTGTATAGGCATCACGTCCGAGACAAGTAGATCGAAACGATTCTGCATCTACTACTATTACTCCACTCATCGACCGCTATCCAGCATGCATCTAGGGTATTAAGTTAAAAACGGAGTAACACTTTAAGCAAGATGACATGATGTAGAGGGATAAATTCATGCAATATGATAAAAAAAAACCCATCTTGTTATCCTCGATGGTAACAATACAATACGTGCCTTGCTGCCCCTGCTGTCACTGGGAAAGGACACCGCAAGATTGAACCCAAAGCTAAACACTTCTCCCATTGCAAGAACTACCAATCTAGTTGGCCAATCCAAACGGATAATTCGAAGAGACTTGCAAAGATAACTCAATCATACATAAAAGAACTCATAGAAGATTCAAATATTATTCATAGATAAGATGGATCATAAACCAACAATTCATCGGTCTCAACAAACACACCGCAAAAAAGAAAATTACATCGAATAGATCTCCACAAGAGAGGGGGAGAACATTGTATTGAGATCCAAAAAGAGAGAAGAAGCCATCTAGCTACTAGCTATGGACCCGAAGGTCTGAAGTAAACTACTCACACTTCATCGGAGAGGCTATGGTGTTGATGTAGAAGCCCTCCGTGGTAGATGCCCCCTCCGGCGGAGCTCCGGAACAGGCCCGAAGATGGGATCTCATGGATACAGAAGGTTGCAGCGGTGGAATTAGGTTTTTGGCTCCGTATTTGATCTGACGGGGGTACGTAGGTATATATAGGAGGAAGGAGTACGTCGGTGGAGCAACAGGGGGCCCATGAGGCAGGGGGCGCGCCCTAGGGGGGGTGTCCCCACCCTTGTGACCGCCTCTTTTGTTCCTTGGAGCAGGGTCCAAGTCTCCTGGATCACATTCAGTGAGAAAATCACGTTCCCGAAGGTTTCATTCCGTTTGGACTCCGTTTGATATTCTGTTTCTTTGAAATACTGAAATAGGCAAAAACAACAATTCTGGGCTGGGCCTCCGGTTAATAGGTTAGTCCCAAAAATAATATAGAAGTGGAAAATAAAGCCCAATATAGTCCAAAACAGTAGATAAAGTAGCATGGAGCAATCAAAAATTATAGATACGTTGGAGATGTTTCAATACTATGCATTACGGATGTAGTACCATAAAAAAGTATCATATGCATGATACTAGTATATGATACTCTCCATTATGACCAACCTAAGTACAATAGTGCGCTTTACATGGCATTTTTGCATATGTGGAGGAAAGAGAGGCAAGGAAAAAGTGGAGAAGTGGGATCTCATGCAAGAGCCAGCCTCTACTACAGTCTACATGCTGGAGCATTGGGAGAGGCACCTGTATGGAGGTGGTCAGGAATCGGGAGACTCACGCCAGTCGTAGCACCGTAGTTAAAATGATAATGGCAAGTCAAATCACGGGGCCCCACCTGTCCAGCAGTTACTCGCTGTCAAATCACACAGCCCTATGTTTGCAGCAGCCTACTCCCTTGTCTTCTCGCGTCTGTGTCGAACCGACTAGGCGGAACTGCCCCGCCTACGCGCAGGAAAAGCCCCGCCCTTGACTTTTAAATAGTACAGTATACTAATTTTGTATCCATGGATTGCGCCATGGAGCAAAGCCTCTAGAAAACGGCGGTACACATGTACGGAGTATACAACACGCCCGTCGCGTTCGCGTCGCACCCCAGACGGTCGATCGGTTTGGCACGCTGCTCTTTGAATGGAACACGCATCATATTGCGTTTGCACACACATGTGGGACCGCAATTGAGAACCGACCATAGGCACACTCCCCGACCCCCGCAAGTTGGGTGACTTAATAGAAGAGGGAGACGAGCGATAGTACTAGAGAAGTGTTGTACTACGTTGGTGCCTGGACGATCCCTGCAAGACACGGAAGATCAGTTCGTCCATGCATGTGACCAGACTCCAGCAAACACGCCTGGATTGTCTATCATCTACATATCATGCAGGCTGTGTTGTACATGGCTGTAGTTGTGGTGAGAAATCTAAAAAAAGGTTTCTTGTCATCTCGCAAAGTTAGGTGTCATGTGCTTCAGATCACTATGAGGGTTAAACAGCGACAACTGAGTTGGGCTAGTCATTGGGGGCACATGCACGAAGACTACTCGGCTGCCATCTAGGTCAAGCCGGCTATGTTAATTAGGACATCTATCGACGGACCCCTTTTCTACGAGTTTATCTTTAATTTGAGCTTTGTTCCTTGTCTAGTTTATCCGTCGAGATTCATGTTGTCTCCTTTGGGCAGTGAGGTCATGATTTCTTGTCATGTGGCATTTTTTCGTGTTATATATTATAATCTGGCGCTTCAGATCAAAATGACGACAACTACGCCTCTGGGCCACGTGCATGAAGACTTCTCGACAGTCATTGACGAGGTCAAGCCGGCTCCGGTAGACAAAAGAAAACTAGTACTACTCCACTATATAGGCAGGAGCCTCCGCGCTTGCTTGCTAGTGTTGCTCTCTTCACACTGTCTCGGCCTCTCCAGATCTAAACACGACAGCGGTGGCCACACTCTCTCTCTTTGCTCACCCTGGTCACAGATCCAACTGGATCCTCTCCGTCGGGGAAGGTGAGAAGGTGCAACGATCACGCGATCGTCCTCGGCGATGGCTCTTACCCACTGCTGGCGCGTCCCGATCATCCTGCCTTGCCGTTCTCTCCCAAGCACCGCTGGCGAGGGAGGGCCTCCGACCCCTTCTTCCTCGCTATCGTAGTGTGGGCAGATCCGGCCTCCCGCCGCCCAACTAGCAACATCCCGGTGACCATCAGGTATAACATCCTTGGAAATCGGCCTTGCTCTACTTCCCGAGCTCCTAACGTCGCTGCATTTGTATCTTTTACTATTTCTCAGGCCCCTCGTAGATAGGATCGATCGACTGTTCGAAAACCACCTAATTTTTTTACGTTTAAGAGGTAAAACTAGTTCATGCACTCGAATCTAGTACTACTTGGTTCAAACAAGGAAGAAAGGGGGTGGGATGGGGGAGGATTTGTTACCTGAATCTAGGACTTGGTCGAAAGAGGAAATAATGGGGGCGAAAAGTAGCAGAGACTGGCTATCCAACTGGTCTCTAGGTCTAATAGGGAAATAAAGGGAAATGCAGTACAAATTCAATATAAACCCGATCTATTGGTTGAAAAAGGAAAGAAAGTAGGGACTGGGGGACAAGTCAACAGAGTAAGTCCAGCACTAGATTTCTAGCCTCACACATTATAAGGTGGCTATACCGAACAAAAATGGGACCAACCCAGATATCCTATTCTGATGTTTGTTGCCCCGAGCCACTCTTATGTATGCCATTGGTAAAATGTAGCAGTCGCACTGTTAAAAGTAAGGACACGTTAAACCAATGTTGTTTTCAATGTAATGCCTCCAGTAATATGAATCAATGGCACTTTTTTACATGTCCTGCTAAATTTCCCATTAAGATAAGTTGGTTCTTTTCTTTAGAAATGCAACTGTCCTTATCCGCCTACTCTCCCATGCCCAAAGTAATGTCGTATTTAATGGTTGTCATAGTTAATCCTAATGCCCACACTAATATCTAGCAATGCCACTGCTTTAGAAATTGCTACTATCCTTGTAGGATTGCCATTCAGATAAGGAACATGCTTCGTTTCATTTGATGCATGTTTCATCACTTGTTAGTCACCCTCCTTTCCACCTTTTTTGTGCAAACAGAGGTATACATTTCACGCTTGATCTTAGTTGAACTGCACAAATGATATCCAAATTATAGTTGAGCATTCCAGGAGCTTCACAACCAACCTTGATGTTGCTCAATTTTATTGCAATTAATGAAGAATAATCTCTGTGGGTTTCGTTTTCTGATGGAAATGGAACCGGGGCTGGAGCCCTTTTCTTAAAAAAATTGAAGAGGAAGTTGCTAGCTCACGGGACATTGCTTCATTTTAGGTGAACTGCACCAAAAGGTCCCATGAATTGAATCATCCATGTTGGTGACTGAAAGAGCCAAATTCAGCATCCCAGTCTAAGCACCCCCGGCCTCCATCCTTGCGACGCACGGTACACCCCGTTTGCCACCTGCTCGACCCTAGTGTCACTTATAAAATGAAGTAATAATACAGTTAAAATAGAGCGAGTGTCATCTCTATCATTTCATTTCCAATGTAGATAAAGAAAGTGCTTCTCTTTGTTAATGTATGTTTCATCAACTAGTCCCATTGTTAATGTTTAAGCATTTATGCAAACTAGGGTGCTTAATTTTAGTTGATCTGTACAAAAAATAGAGATTTGAATGTCTCAAGGCGCCTCCTTGTACTACAGCTGTACACTGATGTTCATCACTGGCAGAAGGTGTATCTGGGAGACTTGGCGTCGTAGGGCCCATCTCGCCCTCGCAGCATGGCATACTATGATACTATCGCAATATTTTATTCTATTTATTTTATGTGTTTCATTAACTAGTGCCACTATAATGTAACCACGTTTTTTCATTATCTGTGCAAACAGGGTTATTCAGCTGCATTTTGGTGGAACTGCACAAATGTACGTATGGAACCGACATATATGTAGAGTGTGAGGTGTGCCAAGTAAAAATTACCGACACCAACCATGCTGCATGCACGCATTGGCATCCACCACCACCAGTGGGATGTGTGGCGCTCTCTGTGGACGGATCTTTCTTGGCAGCAAATCCTCTAACCAAATACTAGTAGCTTATATTGGCAATTTTCTAGGGAGTACTCTTTTCTGAAAGAATCACCAATCTATTTTTCTTTATTTGTACACTATGTCACAACTTTGACCCAAAGGTCCAGAGCTATTTTAGGGTGATTGGTGTAGTACTCGGAGACTAATTTTAAGCATGATTTTCATTAGTTGTCACACTAATTGTAAGCATGAGCAGGTGGAAGATTAGGTTAGTGTGAAGCTTACCTTAAACCCTACCGCCGCGGTTGAAATGAGGCGAGCGTCGAGGGAACCGTGGAGAATGGCAGGGAAGCGACGTCGCGCCATCCGGCCTCCTCTTGCGGTGGTAGAACGAATACTCCTGTGGCTCCGGCTGGCTCTGCACCCTCATGAACGGCACACCATACTCGATCGATTCATTATCCTCTTGGTGCTTGACCTTCGACCTGTACGCCCACCACCTCCGCCTGACTGTCGCCTCGGGCGAATGTGTCTGCTCCATCACCCAGAGGAGATACTCAATGAACTCAGAGGACTGGGGCATGATTGTCGCCGAGGAGTACATGTACATCGCCGCCGTCTCACTCTTTCGCATACATTGCCACATGGCCCACACTGTCCTCGAAATCTCCCACTCATTGTGAAACCAAGTAAGGATCTCCTTCAACCTGGCTAACTTTGCATGGTCGCCGCCGATGATCTGCTTGATTCGCTGCTGCATCCTCTCCATAGATGTCCTTCTGAGTGGTCCGGTGTTAGCTTTGGAAGATGGGAGGAGAGACAGTGGTCTTGCAATAGAGAAGAGGGAGAGGCGAGACGGTGGTTTTGGAATGGAGATGACGGAGAGGAGAGGAGGTGGTTTTGCAATGGAGAAGATCAGAAGAGGGAGAGGTGAGACGGTGGTTTTGGGATGGAGATGATGGAGAGGAGAGGAGGTGGTTTTGCAATGGAGAATAGGGAGAGGAGCATGCGGCAGCGATTTAGGATTGGACGAGAGGGCCGACGCGCTGTGATTGGATCAAAATCAAAATCAATTTACCCTTCAATTAAGAAAGCGACCCCACATTAACTAGTCTCCCTTTTATTCTGGGTCATAATTGACCATGATTTTTGCAAATAAAATATATGTTATACGTTGCAAAAATAATATAATTTGAAAGTACATTCAGATACAAACCAAATGATACAAGTTTTGGTGACATGCATTCACATTTTGCTTGTTAAATACAGTACGTGGTCAAACTTTGACCCAAAATACGCAAAACAACAAAAAATACTTCCATGACTAGCACCGCTCTTCCACTCTTCTCCTCTTAAACCACCGCCGCTCCTCTCCTGTTGCAATCTAAATCCAGCGCCGCTCCTGTCCTCTTCCATTTCAAAACCACCACCCCTCCTCTCATGTTCCAGTCCAAAACCAGTGTCGCTTCTCTCCCGTTCTAATCCAAAACCAGCACTGCTCCTCTCCTCTTCCATTCAAAAACCACCGCCGGCAAGTGAAGGTGATGTGGAGAAGTAGATCGGTGGAGGAGTACAACCGACACGTGAGGATCGCAGATGGCGACCCTGTGAAGCTAGCTAGGATGTTGGAGATACAGTCTTGGTTTGACAACAAGGACCAACTAGCGGCGACGGTGACATCCATGGCCAAATATCTGCAACAGAGCGAAAAGGCGGCGATACTCCTGGAGGGAGTCGCGCCAGAGTACATAGAGCTGCTCCTCTGGGCCATAGAGCAAACAGATTCACCGAATCCAATCGTGAGGGAGCGGTAGCAGGAGTATCGATCCCAGATGGAGCATCCACCAGAGATTGAAGGATCGAGCATCTACAGGGTGCCGTTTGTGAGGGTGTCCTGCCAGAGCGAGCCAGTGGAGTCTTCGTCGACCAAACCCAACTGCAAGAGGAGAAAAGCAGTTGGCCCGACGACGCTTCCCCGCCATCCTCTCCCTCGCCGTTCACATCGTCTCACGGGGCGACTTTCTGCCGCCGAGCAATAGGAGGGGACTGCCCCCCCCCCCAGCCCAATAGTCGGGCAGGTTGTGAATTGTCAGGAGGAGCTTAGGGTTGTCAGTATTTGCAGGTTGTGAATTGTGTTTTGTGTTGTGCATTTTGAGAGTACTTTCAGATATGAATGTCCTTTGAATTTCAGATTTGCAGTATTGAGCATATGAAGTATTTTATGAATTCGAGAGATCTATTTTTAGCACTTAAAAAAAGGTAGTTTCATAGGAGTATAAAAGTGCAGACAATGTGATTCTCAAAGAAGAAACTGCAAGTTTTAGTTTCAGATAAGAAACTGCAAGTTCAGTTTCAGATAAGAAACTGCAAATTTCAGAGGCAGAGCATTTATATTAACACCGCCTTTTCAAACAGGGTTAACATCATGTTAGAAGTTTTATTCATGGTCGAAAATGGAACTACCAGCTAGTTAACATCATGTTGATCAACATTCATGCATAGCACATCTTCATATGATGCACAGTCAAAATGCCCACACAATGTCAAGTGTGCGAAACACAGAGAAACCGAGGGACGAAGTTTTGGCAAGTGTTGGACGTGGTGTGCATAGATGACAATGGGGACCCACATGTCAATAAAGGCAGAGGCAACAAAATGGAGATATTTTCCCTGCACAGGTGGAATCGAACCCGGGCGGAACAACTGTCGAGTAGTGTCACTTGGCCACTAGGCTAGTTCAGTACTTTTGTTAATAATAAGGCACTTCCTTAGGTGGTCAGATCCCCTCCCACGCCTTTGTGCGCTCGCCGCGACGCTGCTGTCTGCCGTTGTGAACATGCTGAACAAACGAGAGGAATTTGGAGAGGACTGTACGTGGAGAGGCGGACAGTCGGGACCCACCAGGTCTATGGCCGTACGCAAGCAAGTGCCTCATCGAAAAAATACTTCCTCCTAATGCTATACTGACATTGGGGCCCACGGGTTTGTCAACATAGTTACATTTTTTAGGTGCTTCAACGTAGTTACTATAGGAGATAAATTCACAACGAAGCTGGGGAGCTGGCAGGTATTATTTATTATCACTGGGGCAACAAGTATCAGCTGGGTTTTGGGCTGCCCCGTCTAGGCTTTCATTTTTAACATGCGCAAACCACGACCTCGGATGGGAGGTCCATAGGCCTGTTTGTATTTTCTTAAGGGTTGTCATGTATCGACCAGCCTATGGACCTCCCGTCCGAGCTTTTATTTTTCCTGAATATCGGCAGCCCAATTTATGTATTTTTTTGAAGAAAATGCAGAGGTCTGTTCTACTTTTCTATATAAGAATAGGAACGCCAAGTCCAACTTATGTTTCCCTTCTAACTATATTATATATATTTAAATTATTTTATATGTTAATATATATTATTTTTATTGTCATCATATATTTAACAGATACTAACATATGTAAGAAAACAATATCCCACATCTTATTAACTTATAAAAATAATTTCTTAACAATAAAATCCTGGATTGTTTTGGCACGAAAATCCTAGTGATTGTGTACAAAAGCTTGGTAAGATTTAAGGGCGAATGTAATAATATCACTTATTATTTAAATATATTTATAACAAAATGTTGATCCCCTTTTTATTTTTTGATAACATTGCTGGCCCAACCCAACATTATAATTAGAATCAACCCACCAAAATTGTGTATTTCGAGAAAGTGCAAATGGCCTCTATTTTTTTAGGAAATAAAATAAATGGGCCGCATGGACGCTACATTATTTGTTCACCCAGCCCAGCTAATGGCTGTAATTCAAAAAAGAAAGATCAAATTGACAGTAGATTCTACTGCGCAAAAAAAGACTGTAAATTCTGAAAAAATGGGTTGAATACGTGCCACATTTTTGGAGGCTGAAATGTGGGCCAATAGGTCGAAGCCAACGCAAGTCGTTGTCAATTTATTCAACAAATGATTCTAACATGTTAGACGTTGGATTTACATCCAATGACCGGCATCCATCTTCAATTTCTCGTCTTCTTCATCCAGCGCCACCGGGACCACCTCCCACCTCCTGCTGCTAGCAGCTCTGCTTAGCACGCTTCGCTATGCAAGTGTACGTAGCGTTGTTATTCTGGTCGCGAACGTGTACGTACATACTGGTCGATGTAGATGCGCGCACATGTCATAGTAGAGGCATGCACGTGTCTTAGTAGAGGCGCGCACGTCGCATGCACACGTACGTACAATGGCCAGGGTGCAAGAAAGAAAATACGGCCACGTACATACATACGGGCGGGGTCTCGAACGCCTACTCACACATACGTACGGCCAGGGCTCGTGTACATGGCTGGGTTAGAATGGAGAAACCGCGTCGTCATCCTGTTCATGGGAGGCAACGGAATGCGTCGTGTTCATGGGGAGGCAACGGAATGCGTCGTGTTCATCAGGAGGCAACGGAATGAGTGGGAGCCAACCGGCTTGGACGGAACAGGCGATGGAAACGAGGCCTGGTGTACCGCAGAACGGAGGAAACGGCCTTGTGTTCGACTGGCCACGTTCGAAACGGGATCCTGTTCATAGGGAGGGGTCTGGCGTACCGCAAAACGGAGGAAACAGACCTCCTACTATCGAAACGGGGATCCTGTTGATCGAGAGGGGTGTGGCGTACCGCAAAACGGACAAAACAGACTTGTGTTGGAGCGCTATGGTCGAAACAGGGGTCATGTTCATCGGGAGGGGTGTGGCGTACCGCAAAATGGGACTCCACGAGATACTGTTCATCTCCATCGTCGACCTCCTCCAGCCTCCACGGGCTACCGTCGACTTCCTCTAGCCTCCACGGGCTCCTGTTCATCCAGCCTCCACTGCGCGCTACTCCACCGGCTACTGTTCAACCACCCCTCCACGGGCACTCCTCCACCCTCCACTATTCATGCAGCCCTCCACGGGGTCGTACTATTCATCCAGTCCTCCACGGGGTCCTGTTCATCCAGCCCCAACCGGCTCGATCGATCGGGGTCCTGTTCATCCCGAGGCAACGCCACCGCTCATT
>NC_041383.1:592120668-592153614 GCF_002162155.2 Triticum dicoccoides
CTCACTGTTCATCCCAGAGGCAGCATCGATCAGCTTCTGTTAGCAGCAGTAGCTAAGGAATCGCTCGATCGGGTTTAGTTAACAACCATTGATCGATCGCCCGGGTTCAGTAACACGTAGCCTGCAGTGCAATTGCTCGGGTTCAGTTAGAGCCCAACGCCTCACTCGGGTTCAGTTAGAGCCAATGCCTCGCACACACGCGCGTACATGTATGAGATAAACACGCATCGCTCGACCCCCGACCGCCCACCGTAACCGGGAACTCCCTGAAATTTTCCTCGTCCTCGCTTCTACCACGGTTTTTTTCGTCATGGACGGCCCAAAGAATGTCATGCAGCTGCGTCTCCGGCCCGCCCAGGACGAAAATCCCATTTTCTGTCATGATTTTTTGTCACAGAAGTAGGAGCCCACCACATCTATGATGATACCGTGTTTTGTCACAATTATCGTCATAGAAGTGTCATATGTACGACAGAAAAAAAATTCGTTCGGCCCAAAATGTCACGGATGTGTCTTTTTTTGTAGTGATGAGAGTAACCGAAAGAACAATACATCATTAATTTGCCTAATATAGAAAGAAGAGGGGGGAATCCCCTTTGACGTATATGGTGCATGTGGCACCTTTTATCCAAATCTAGTAATATTTAGAATATCTTCAGGAAAGTAGGTGATACGTCCATTTTGCATCATGCTTTTATATCAATGTTTATTGCATTATGGGCTGTTACTACACATTATATCTCAATACTTATGGCTATTCTCTCTTATTTTACAAGGTTTACCATGAAGATGGGGAATGTCGGCAGTTGGAATTCTGGCTGGAAAATGAGCAAACGTTGGAAACCTATTCTGCACAACTCCAAAAGTCTTGAAACTCCATGAAACAACTTTTTGGATTTATTAAGAATTTATGAGCGAAAGAAATAGGCCAGGGGGCCCACACCCTATCCAGGAGACAGGGGGCGCCCCCCTATAGGGCGCGACCCCCTATCTCCTGGGCCCCCTGGTGGGGCTCCGGCGTCCATCTTCCCTTGGCGGAATCAATCTAGGGCTCTGGCGAAGCTGTTCTGCCGGGGACACTTCCCTCCGGGAGGGGGAAATCATCACCTACGTCATCGCCAACGTCATTACCAATGATCCTCTCATCGGGAGGGGGTCAATCTCCATCAATATCTTCACCAGCACCATCTCCTCTCAAAACCCTACTTCATCTCTTGTATCCAATCTTGTATCAAAACCACAAATTGGTACCTGTGGGTTGCTAGTAGTGTTGATTACTCCTTGTAGTTGATGCTAATTGGTTTACTTGGTGGAAGATCATATGTTCAGATCCTTTATGCATATTATTACTCCTCTGATTATGAACATGAATATGCTTTGTGAGTAGTTACGTTTGTTCCTGAGGACATGGGTGAAGTCTTGCTATTAGTATTTAGTAGTCATGTGAATTTGGTATTCGTTTGATATTTTGATGAGATGTATGTTGTCTTTCCTCTAGTGGTGTTATGTGAACGTCGACTACATGACACTTCACCATTATTTGGGCCTAGAGGAAGGCATAGGGAAGTAATAAGTAGATGATGGGTTGCTAGAGTGACAGAAGCTTAAACCCTAGTTTATGCGTTGCTTCGTTAGGGGTTGATATGGACCCATATGTTTAATGTTGTGGTTAGGTTTACCTTAATACTCCTTTTTGTAGTTGCGGATGCTTGCAATAGGGGTTAATCATAAGTGGGATGCTTGTCCAAGTTAGGGCAGTACCAAAGTGCAGGTCCACCCACATATCAAATTATCAAAGTACCGAACGCGAATCTTATGAACATGATGAAAACTAGCTTGACGATAATTCCCAATGTGTCCTCGGGAGCTCCTTTCTCATGATTAGATTTGTCCAGGCTTATCCTTTTCTACATAAAGGATTGGGCCACCTTGCTGCAGTTTATTTACTTTATTTACTTTTTGCTCATTACTATTTATCTTATCACAAAACTATCTATCACCTACTATTTCAGTGCTTGCAGAGAAAACCTTACTGGAAACCGCTTATCATTTCCTTCTGCTCCTCGTTGGGTTCGACACTCTTACTTATCGAAAGTACTACGATAGATCCCCTACACTTGTGGGTCATCAAGACTCATTTCTGGCGCCGTTGCCGGGGAGTGTAGCGCTTTTGGTGAGTGGAACTTGGTAAGGAAACATTTATATAGTGTGCTGAAATTTTCTGTTACTTGTGACTATGGAAACTAATACTTTGAGGGGCTTGTTTGGGGTATCTTCACCCCAACTAGAAGAGCAAAGATATGCTCCTCAACCTACTAAACCTTATGAAAATATTCACTTTGAGATTCCTTCGGGTATGATAGAAAAACTGCTAGCTAATCCTTTTGCAGGAGACGAAACATTGCATCCCGACATACACCTTATATTTGTGGATGAAGTTTGTGGATTATTTAAGCTTGCAGGTATCCCCGATGATGTTGTCAAAAGGAAGGTCTTCCCTTTATCTTTGAAGGGATATGCAATGACATGGTATAGGCTATGTGATGATACGAGATTTTGGAATTATAAGCGGCTGAAGTTGGAATTTCACCAGAAGTTCTATCCTATGCATCTTGTTCATCATGATCGTAATTACATATATAATTTCTAGCCTCGCGAAGGAGAAAGCATCGCTCAAGCTTGGGGGAGGCTTAAGTCAATGTTATATTCATGCCCCAATCATGAGCTCTCTCGGGAAATGATTATTCAGAATTTTTATGCTTGGCTTTCTCTGGATAATCGCAACCTGCTCGATACTTCCTCTGCTGGTTCCTATATGCTGAAGACTATTGATTTCAAATGGGACTTATTGGAAAGAATTAAACGCAACTCTGAAGATTGGGGTTCCGACGATGGTAAGGAGTCAGGTATGACACCTAAGTTCGAGTGTGTTAAATCTTTTATGGATACCGATGCTTTCCGTGGATTTAACTCTAAGTATGGACTTGACTCTGAGATAGTAGCTACCTTTTGTGAAACTTTTTCTACTCACGTTGATCTCCCTAAGGAGAAGTGGTTTAAATATAATCCTCCTATTGAAGTGAAAGTAGTTGCACCTATTGCAGTCGAAGAAAAGACTATTACATATAGTGATCCTATTATTCCTACTGCTTATGTTGAAAAACCTCCTTTTCTTGTTAGGATAAAAGATCATGTTAAAGCTTCGACTGTTGTTCATAAGAGTAATACTAGGACCTATGCACCTCCTGAGCAAATTAATGTTGAACCTGGTATTGCTATGATTAAAGATCTCTTGGATGAGGACTTAGATGGGCATGTTATCTCTTTCTTTGGTGAAACTGCTAATATTGCTAGACCCGATACTAAGACACGTAGACCTGTTGTAGGCACGCCTGTTATTTCTGTTAAAATAGGAGATCATTGTTATCATGGCTTATGTGATATGGGTGCTAGTGCTAATGCGATACCTTATGATCTTTATAAAGAAATTATGCACGATATTGCACCTGTTGAATTAGAAGACATTGATGTTACTATTAAGCTTGCTAATAGGGACACCATTAAACCTATTGGGATTGTTAGAGATGTTGAAGTCTTGTGTGGGAAGATTAAATACCCTGCTGATTTTCTTGTTCTTGGTTCCCCACAAGATGATTTTTGTCCCATTATTTTTGGTAGACCCTTCTTGAATACTGCTAGTGCTAAGATTAATTGTGAAAAGAATATTGTCACTGTTGGCATAGATGGTATGTCTCATGAGTTTAATTTCGCTAAGTTTAGTAGACAACCTCGTGAAAGGGAACCACCTAGTAAGGATGAAATTATTGGTCTTGCTTCCATTGTTGTTCCTCCAACTGATCCGTTAGAATAATATTTGTTAGACCATGAAAACATATGTTTATGAAGTAAAGGGAAGAAATAGATGAAGTGTTCCTTAAACAAGAACCTATGCTAAAACATAACCTTCCCATTGAAATTCTTGGGGATCCCCCTCCACCCAAGGGTGATCCCGTGTTCGAACTCAAACCCTTACCTGATAATCTCAAGTATGCTTATCTTGATGAAAAAGAAATATATCCTATTATTATTAGTGCTAACCTTTCAGAGAAGGAAGAAGAAAGATTATTGAAAACTCTGAAGAAGCACCGAGCTGCTATTGGATATACTCTGGACGATCTTAAGGGCATTAGTCCCACATTATGTCAACACAAAATTTCAGTGGAGAAAGATGCTAAACCAGTTAGAGATCCTCAAAGACGATTAAATCCTAAAATGAAGGAAGTGGTAAGAAAGGAGATTCTAAAACTCCTTGAGGCAGGTATTATTTATACCGTTGCTAATAGTGAATGGGTAAGCCCTGTCCATTGTGTCCCTAAAAAGGGAGGTATTACCGTTGTTCCTAATGATAAAGATGAATTGATCCCGCAAAGAATTATTATAGGCTATAGGATGGTAAATGATTTTCGTAAGTTAAATAAAGCTACTAAGAAAGATCATTACCCTTTACCTTTTATTGATCAAATGCTAGAAAGGCTATCCGAACACACACATTTTTGCTTTCTAGATGGTTATTCTGGCTTCTCTCAAATACCTGTGTCCATGAAGGATCAATCTAAAACTACTTTTACTTGCCCTTTTGGTACTTTTGCTTATAGACGTATGCCTTTTGGTTTATGTAATGCACCTGCTACCTTTCAAAGATGCATGATGGCTATATTCTCTGATTTTTGTGAAAAGATTTGTGAGGTATTCATGGATGACTTCTCCGTCTATGGGTCCTCTTTTGATGATTGTTTGAGAAACCTTGATCGAGTTTTGCAGAGATGCGAACACACTAGTCTCGTCCTGAATTGCGAAAAGTGTCACTTTATGGTTAATGAAGGCATTGTCTTGGGTCACAAGATCTCCGAGAGAGGTATTGAAGTTGATAAAGCTAAAGTTGATGCTATTGAAAAGATTCCATGTCCCAAGGACATAAAAGGTATAAGAAGTTTCCTTGGTCATGGCGGTTTTTATAGGAGGTTCATTAAGGAATTTTCTAAAATCTCTAGGCCTCTGACTAATTTATTGCAAAAAGATATTCCTTTTGTCTTTGATGATGATTGTGTGGAAGCATTTGAAACACTTAAGAAAGCTTTGATCACAACACCTATTGTTCAGCCACCTGATTGGAATTTACCTTTGGAAATTATGTGTGAAGCTAGTGATTATGCTGTAGGTGCTGCTTTAGGGCAAAGAGTCGATAAGAAATTAAATGTTATCTAGTATGCTAGTAAGACTCTTGATTCTGCCTAGAGAAATTATGCTACTACTGAAAAAGAGTTCTTAGCAGTTGTATTTGCATGTGATAAGTTTAGACCTTATATTGTTGATTCCAAAGTTACTATTCACACTGATCATGCTGCTATCACTACAAAAAAATAGACTTCCGTGATGATACGTGTTTGTCACAGTAGGTCACGTTTTTTGTCATGCATGTACATCCATGACAAATTTATGACAGAATCAAGATAGTCATACCTGTGCTGTCATACAAGTGTTCCATGATATTACCAAAATTATCATCAGGGAAGTTTCCACTTCCATGATGATAAATTGCACGTCACAGAAGTGCTTTCGTCAAGGGTGACCGACACGTGGCATCCACCGTAACGGAACGTCGTTAAGCTATCGGGTCGGGTTTTGGATCCGATAACCCGTTAACAGCCCCGACCAATGGGGATTTTCCACATGTAAAATCATCATTGGCTGGAGGAGACACGTGTCAGGTCCGCGCTGGCACAGGTGTCACTCATCCAATGGGCGAGACGCGCCTATGATATGTTGACACGTGGACCAGCCCATCAAGTTTAAATGGGCCGGCCCAACTAAAGGCCCACAAGATTTTGCGGACCATAATGGGCCGGCCCAGCTAAAGGCCCACGAGATTTTGCGGGCCATAATGGGCTGGCCCAGCTAACGGCCCACAAGATTTCACGGGCCATAATGGGCCGGCCCAAGTAAAGGCCCACAAGATTTTTGTTTGCCATAATGGGCCGGCCCAGGTAAAGGCCCACAAGATTCTTGCGGATCATAATGGGTCGGCCCGGCTAAAGGCCCACGAGATTTCACTGACATTAACAGGCCGACCCAGCTGTAGGCTCACAAGAATTTGAGGGCCCTAGTAGGCCGACCCATTAACTAGCTGCCATGTTTTGGGCCAAATGTCGGCCCATATTTGATCCAGTCCATTAATGGTCTGCCACGTTTCGGGCCTAATAGTGGCCCATATGAGATCTGGCCCGTTAAAAGCCTACCATGTTCTAGGCCAAATTACGGCCCAGATCAGGTACGGCCCTTTAAGAGGCTATGGGCTCAATTATGGCCCATATCAAATTCGGCCCGTCAATTGGACACTATGCTTTTGGGCCCACTTGCTAGAGGCCCACTTAGTAATTCGGCCTGACATTTGTTTTGGCCTCTTAAGGACCCGTTTAACATTTGGGCCCTATATTAATGTCGGCCTGTTAAATGCCCGTCATATAGTTGGGCCTAACTACGACCCGGTTTGCATCCGGCCTGCTCGCAGCCGATATCTGATTGGGCCAAACAAGGACCGAGACAATTTTGGCCTGTTAAAAGCCCGTGATTTGATTCGCACAATCATGGGTCGGGGTTCATTTCAGGCTGCTGCCGGCCCGTTAGCTGTTCGGCACGTTTCAGGCCCAACCTACATCGTGATTGCATGACGGCCCGATTATGTACCGTAATTTTACGGTTTGGCCAGTTTACTGCGAAGACAGTAAAATAACTGCAGCATCGTGAATAAGAAAAAACCTAGACTATACAATAAATAAATTACAACATATTACATCCACTGGGCATCAAAGTTCGCCACTATGATAATAAAGCACAAGCAGACAACAAATTACATACACTGGGCATCAAAGATCGCCACCAGTGCAAATAAACACGCCGACAAAATAATATACAAAACCGACAGCACTTCAATAGAGTTCAAGAAAGGTTAGCCCTGCTGGGGAGCTGCAGCGCAAGCAGCTGAGCAAGATGATGAGACTATGCTTGTTCAACACTTAAATCTTCCTCACTCTGAAAGATAAATAAGCAGACAGATGACAGGTTTTGCACATAAAAGTATCAGTGCTCACAATTCATCACATTTCTTACTGACGAATAAAGTGACACAGTTTAAAATTGCATTAACACAATATGGTATTGTTCAGGTCAAGACATGGCAAGAAATGACATTGTGAAGGAGTTGGCAGCTTCACGACACCACTGGATTACAGATCAAGAACTCATAAGTATCAATGGTTAGTGTGCTGTCAATTTATCCCATTTCAGATTGGCAAATAAAGAGACGGTTTAAATAATACTCCCTCCGTCCGGAATTACTTGTCATCAAAATGGATGTGTCTAGAACTAAAATACATCTAGATACATCCATTTCAATGACAAGTATTTTCGGACGGAGGGAGTAGTAGAATGATATGACATTGTTCATAGTTAAGACATTGCAGAATATGACATTGTGTTGTATTGGGTAGGTTCACCACACCACTGGATAACGGATGAAGAACAAAAGCATACATGCAGTGCAAAAGAAGATCACTTGCTCTATATACTTTAATTTACATGGTATGAATAAGGAACTTGGTTGTACAACTGAAAACTTAAGTTGAGAAAGGACAAACTTTTGTTTATGAACTACTCCCTCCGTTCTAAAATAGATGACCCAACATTATACTAACTTCAGTACAAAATTGGGTCATCTATTTTGGAACGGAGGGAGTACATAATAAACTTTAAACATGCAATTTGATGCAAACACCAAAAATAAACAGCTGTTGCAGTCATGCCTAACCAAATATATACAACAAAGTTTGAAGGCTTGAGATGGACAAACTTACATTATTGGTGAAGACAGGCTCTACAAAGGCCTTGTCCATGCTGATGGGGGGGCAATTCAAGAAGTTTACCACAGAATCTTCTTCATAAGCATTGCCTTTATTCTACATTTTGTTAAGAGTAAATATAGATGTGATAATATACAAAAAAAATGGAGAATATTTAAGATAAGATGAAGAGTGATGCTACATAACCAAGTAGCTATAAATGTAAGTGTAGCGATACAGGCAAAAGGTACAGCCAAGAGCAATGCACAGCTAAACTTCTTCAGTACCAACCTTATGGTAAGAGTAAATATAGATCTGATGTGTAGAAAATGGAGGGCAAAGGAAAATAAGTTGCAGAGTGATGGTACATGAACAACTACCTGTCATTATAAGTACACTGATAAAGGACAACATGTACTTACAAGAACAATGCAGAGCTAAAAAAACATTGGCATTGGATACTAAAGAATTTGGAGCGAACAATTGATAAGCAATCTATCATGCATACTGTTGTCACATAATGAACCAGGTATGTATGCAAGTACAGTGATACAGGGTAATAGGTACTAACAAGAGCAAACAGCGGGCAATATATTTGCGATATCCTGTCGTTCTTTTCAAACCAGAATTCTTCTTCGAGCAGATTTCCTGCAAACAAGATCCGTAAGGCACATGCGGAAAAGTAGAAGTTCAAATTGTCATGTGATTTCATAGACAGTACCTCATCCTGGGAACGAGACCAGTGCATAACAATGTTTTTCCATTCAATGTCTTCTAAATTTAGCACAGGAGAGTTCACCAGAAATTCTTTTATAGATTTACCACCAAAGTGTGATTTCCTCAGGTAACACTGATACTGCTGCAATGCTTCCTTGAAAAGCACAAGCAAGCTTTCCTCGTCATGTCTATCCAGATTGACCCTCGACGAGTTAGAACAATGTAATGTAAATCATTGATGTGTTCAATCAGCAGAAAACAGGAAAATAATAACCATGAATAATAGCACTTACACATAAGTTGGACAGGAAGATGTGAAAATAATGTTTGTCTTCACAATAATCTTCCCATGATGGGAATATATGCACGTAGTCCCTACCAACATTGAAAGCATTGTCTTTTAAACTGGGAATAAATGGAATGGGGTTCCAATCTGCAGGAATTGGCCGTCTCTGCTGTTGAGATAGGTCTTCGGCCGGTGGACTTGCTGTACATTTTGCTGGAGTGGGATTTTTCTGTGGTACAGCTGGTGCTATGGCAAATGAAATCGGTATACCTTTTGCTGGAGTGCAGGTCCTGTGTGGTGGATCTAGTGGTGTGGCCAGTGAAGTATGGGTGCAGTCTGATGGAGTCGGTCCTACATTTTGTGTCACAGCTCTATCGAACATGGTAAAGAAGAGCAAGCAGATTTTGGATAATAAAATGTTGGCTGCACAGTGCCCACACATGATGAACCAGAGCGCATTAAGAATGCACCTCCCAGCTGTCTCTCGACCATTTCAGGCGGTTGGGTGAAGATCCTACGTCTCCTAACCCTTCTTCTTCCTTGTTTGTGATTCTTCCCATACAAAACACCGCACGGGCCGCCGGCCGGACCACCGGCCCCCATCGCCTGTGTTCCTCCACCACCGCCACCCCCACCCACGTCGAGTTTTCTTTGTTCGGCGAGGCCCCACAACCACCCGAGCCCCTTGGATCGCACCGGCGAACTCCGGTGAGCTCTGAAAAATCGACTGACCCAATTTTGAAATTTAGTCTACTATGATTTAACTAGTGTGGAATATAAAAGGGGAAAACCATAAGCATTGGGAGTATACTGTTGAGCGTGCCATGGCAGATCTGAAGGTGCAAACGGGACAAAGGCAACTTCGCAACCAAGACAAGAAATCAGAGTAAAGCAGTGGCGATCTATTTTCTTGCTATGATAAATAAGTTGAGCAGATACGAAAGAGTACCGCCTCTAGTGCGGTGCCGTGTACGCATCTGGTGAGAGTTTGACGGTGCTGCGGTAGCGATGGCTGTCGACAGCGTGGAAGCAGATCTAGGAGGGTAGACGGTGGCGGCGGGGCGCGGTGGACGAGACAGTCGTAGGAGCGGCGCTGGCAAGGTGGACAACGGTGGGGATGAAGCGAGAGGACGGGATGCAAGGTTCCCGGTCCGAAGGCGTGGATGAGAGAGGTCGATCTCTTGTAATGGACGGCGGCATCGGGGTATCAGCTCCGGCATGGTGGAGGAGGACGGCGGTGGATGGGGTGGCAGACGGCGGCGGACGGAGGAGGGTGGGGTGGAGAGGGTGTTTTGGCGCCCACGGAGTACGAACGGGGAAAAGGGAGGTAGAGATGAAGGGGGAACTATGTAGTCAGGGCACGCTTGTCTCAAATGCGACGAAATTTACAAACTTAGCCCCCGTTTCAAATTTCTACTACATCACAGCAACATTAGTCGGTTGGGGATAGGACGGTAATCTCGCATACACCGAATATTTGCCGACAAGAGTTTGTTTTTGGCGCCCACCGTGTATGAATATGAATCGGGGAGGGAGTCGATTTCGGTCGAGGGCACACTGTGTTTTGGCGCCCACCGTGTATGAATCCGGGTGAGAGGTGGTTACGTCACGTTTGGGTGAAATTACAAACCTACCCCTATCGAAACCTATAGAAATCCAGCAGATAGGCTTTGCGCGGCAAGGATAGGCAGTAGTTATTTCCATCTCACAGATTTTGGTTTCGGGCGGTTACTGCGACTTTCCCCGCTTCATTCAAATTTTGCACAGTGCACGTTTACCGTGCTAACTCAATTCGAATCCCGTTTGTATTCTACAATTTTTTTTGGGCGGGATCCATTTTAAATTGGAATTACATTCTATATACATCATTCTTTTACATATATACTTTCAAAAGCACAACAAAGAATTATGCTCCTTTATATGTATAATATGATTTACAAATACAACGATATCAAAATCTTAAGGTTGAATTCGAAAAAATTTAACCAAATTATGTTATACTAAAATGTATGGATCAGTAATATCTACATATTAAATAACATAGATGTGCGTGAATTCATATGAGTATGCATGTTTGATAGATCAATTTTGGTTTGAGTATGGATTACATGTATCATCATCTCGAATTCAAATATTTGAATCCCTTTTTTGTTCACTCCTTTCACGCCCATCTCTCTCGCATGCATGCTCCTTCAGGTAGCCATCACTCTCTTTTCTCCAGCTCACCCGCATGCTCACTTCATGTTTCTCCTATCCTTGCAAACATGGTCTCTCGACGTCTCCCTTGAGAAGTGTCACACTCTCCCTATCATTATACATTACACGGTTTTCATTATCTCTCACGTCTCTACTGTTCTCTGGTATCACTCGGTACCTAAGCTTTCTTTTTCACCACCACACACACAGTCTCCACTCGTCTTTCACTTTGTCTTTCTATATATGGGATTCTCTCACACACCCTATATGTCTCTACATATGACTCATACCACTAAAATTACTCTCTCTCTCTCCTGTAGACACAACGTTTGTTGCGGTCTCCTTTTTGTCTCCATCCCAGACTGACACCGATCAGACAACCCCGACTACCGTCTCCTCTCTCTCTCTCTCTCTCTCTCAGACACACACACACAACTCCTACTTCCACCCCCCTTGCCGACTACCGTCTCTCTCTCACACACACAAAACTCTCGCTTTCGCACCCCGACTCGTATTTCTCTCACAAGCATTTATCGACTAGCTAGCCTCTAGATAGGTTTATACACCCGCACACTCATGCTTCCACCATCGCATACATGTCTCTCTCTCTCGCTCCTTGTATCTATGTAGCTTTTTCTTCCCTTCTTGAGACACGCCCTCTCGATCGTGCACACACACACTATCGCCTCATTTTAAGCTGATACCTATCGCACACACACTACTTGTGTCTTTGTCACACATGCACTCCATCCTCCTCCACTCTCCCTCTCTCTCACACAGACATGGGCTTTTTGCAACAACTAGCAAGACGCCATGCGTTGCACGGAACATCAAGATGCATTTGTATGAGTAGTTTATCTTGTGGGGGAAAAGAATGAACGAGGGAAGACCTTATTTGCAAATATGGAGAGGGGTGTGGGTATCTTTTTGCAAAATTGCCATAGTTTCCTTCCTATCCGTCAGATATAGATCGGACGGCCTATATTGCAGGATGGCAGGCACACGATCATCACCGACAATGTTTTTTATAAGAGTAGGGATAAAAAATAGAGTTGGTGATGATGGTGGGCCTGCCATCCTGCAATGTAGGTCGTCCGATTTATATCTGACGGATAGGAAGGAAAATATGGCAATTTACCCACACTCTTCACCACATTTGCAGATACGTCCTTCCCTCGTTCATCCTTTTCTCCCACGAGATTTTAATGTTCCGTGCAACGCACGGGCATCTTGCTAGTAAGAGTAGAAATTAGACATATACCACTTCTCGAATCTTGAAACCAACAACATGCCTCCCTTATCTCAACCGCCAAAGGAATATATTTTGAGTGAAACATAACATATTTTTAGTGATATACGTATTTCAAAACTAGACTTGTTTTTCTATCAAATCGGTGAATATGTATTAATCTACTTTGATCGTGTGGCAACGCATTAGCACATTGCTAGTAGTTATTATAATTTTTTGGACACCAGACAAATGGTGGAGTACATATACGAAGAGAAGAGGCGCACGCACGCAGTCGGCCTCTTGCTGTCTCGCACACATGAGTGTTACGTAAAGGCGACGTTAACAAATAAACCCTAAAACCCTAGGTGCATGATTGTTGCATTCGCGGGTACCGGGTACGTGGTGGAGCACCTTTGTAGGAGTTGATGGTCGGGACCACAGGTGAACGACTTGGAGCGCGGTGGCTCGTCAGTTGCCACAGACCGAGTAGCCACGTTTAAAATATCGTTTTTTTAGCGGGGTTAAGAGTTCCGATTTTAAATGGCACATTATAAGTAGTAAGTAGTTTTTAGAACGATTGGTATGGAGCGAAAATGGAATTCATAGTACTACGTACCTCCTTGGCGTATGGTTGTATGGGTTTATGTTACGAGATGTTGAACCTGGTAGTTCTAGGGCAAATACTATGGTTTAGATTTAGATGCTGGTTTTCAGTAATCGGAAGGGGAAACCCTTCTTTGATTAAAAAAACTACTACCTCCATTCTGGTTTACTAGTCCCAATCGTACTTTGCGTCAAAGTTTGTCCACGAATTTTACTTGTAAAATGTGAATGGAAAATGAGATTTTGTTATACCCAAAGAAAAAAGGACTGGAGGGAGTGATTGCTCTGACACGGACGCGACCTCTCATAGTGCAGGCATTGAACCGGCGCGCCGGCCAAGAGGGTCGCACTCGCTGCAGGCCCGGCTGAGCACGCCTCCTCGCCGCATGCAACCAGCTTAAGACTGCCCCGTCTGCCTTCATTGAATCCACGCGTTTGCCGGCAACACATCCTTTTGGGAGCCGACATGCATTTTAAAACACAAAAAATGACTAAAATATAATTAATTTACGCATGGTCTTGACTTGTTGTGCTCGCACTGGTAGCAGGAACTAGTAGAGGTTTTTCTTTATTTATAACTCTCCTCACATTTTTTTGGCTTTGAAGGGAATCATGGTTGTGGACATTATGTATGAATGTGCAGATATCTGTGAACATGAGTTTGATGTGGAAGTTGGACTTGGAATGTCGGGCTTGCACGTGAACTATACCATGTCCAATGCTTCGGCTGTTATTGTTTGGAAAGTAATTGATGTTATTACATGACCCGAAAAAAACATTTTGTGCCACATCAGTAGATGCACAGACATCACAACATGCATGCTGACTGGATAAACATTTGAACCTAGCTATTATGAAGGAAATTTTGTATTGACAATAGTTTTAGATAGCAGGAGACACCTAGCCTGCTCTGCCTCTGCTAGCTTATTTCTGGCTTCTTCCATCTCTTCTTTGGCTTGGGTGAAGAGAGCATCTGATTGCTCTTTTTGCTTCTTCAGGAACTCAGCTACATTCTCAAGGGCTACTGCACGCTTTCTTTCGGCCTTTACTAATGCCACAAGGACACAAATAGCTGACGACTCCACCTGGCTTGTGTGTAATCCAGCATCATCTGGGAATTTGCACCTTGTGTCTAATCCAGCATCATTAAGGAACTGGCACCTTGTGTGTAATCCAACCTCATTTTGGAAACATGATCTCGAGGTTGACCATACTTCCCTCCTCGCAGGAACTGCATCCTGACATGAAGTTACTTCTTTTTTAGATCAATACTCAGAGAAACCTAGATCCATTTAGTAGAAGCCAGATAAACAGAACTCAGAGAAGTGAATTCAAAAGGAAAAGAAATATAAAAACAGACTACACGGTGAGAACACACACTTCCTACATCAAGTTAAAAATGAAATCATTAGGATGATTAAGACTCTTCTTATTACACATCGAAGAACACCACGCTTAAGAGAAACATAAACTACAACATATACACGTCGAAGAACAAGAGGCTAAACGAAAGTAATTGAAAGGGTGTTACTTACCAAAGCTTGTTTTACAGGTTCGGTGCAGCTCCTCTTTAACTTGCCACGCTCCTTGAAGATGTCCCGAATATCCCGTGTTTGGTCTTCATTGCTCCTTTGCATGTTCACACTCGTGGTTTCAAAATATCAACATGGCAAGAAAAATACTACTAGTAATACTCGCGCATCTTGTGGGCAACATTAAAGCACTCGTCTGCCATGTTAGAGCATCTCCAATGGAATCGCAACGCATGGCGCTTCAAAAAATCGTTTACAGTGCTGAGATCGAGAAGTAGATACTAGAGAGTAGAGGATAGTTCTCAACATAGATAGATACAAAAAAGATAATTCAACTACTCCTCGTCGTACGACTGCTCCTCGATGATGTCCTCCTCCGACGTCTGACTGTAGGCGTGAAGATACTGATCGTCGTCGGATTCCCAGGGCGACGCTGCTCCTAGCCTCATGTTGAATTGAGCGCTCGCTTTTCGCCTACGCTTGTCCTCGCGATAGGCGGCTCGCTCCGCCCTCCTCTTATCCCTCTCTGCCCTCCTTTGCACGTAGAACTCGCGCTCGTTGATGATTTCCTGCGGGAAGTGTTGGTGCCACAGCGCAATGGCTTCCTCGTCCATCTCGGCGATGCCGAGATGGTGCTCCTGCCTCTGGTTGTCGCGACGATCCATGTTGGTGCTAAGCCGCGGCAGAGGCACGAGCTCCTGCGCCTGCTCGCGCGTCGGCATGTTGGGGAAGTTCAATGTTCTATGAGGCCACCGGAGGCGCCACGCCGCCGCGTCGTACGCGCGGGCGGCTTCGGTGGCGGTGTCGAAATTGTCGAGGCCGAGCGCATACTATGGAACCGGATCTCGGCGGAGAAGCCGCCGGAGGGGCACGCGCGGACGCCGCGGTATCCCCAAGTTTCCCGGCGACGCGGCGGCATGGTGGCGCGGCGGCAGCGATGCGAAAAAGTGCACGGAGAGAGTGGTGGCGAGGCACAGAGCGGTGGCAAGGCACAGAGCGGTGGGTGGGCGTTGGATTTTATAAAGCACGCCGGACGCCGCTCACCAAAACTAGCGCACGCCCGGCCGCTTTTTCCCGCGCGCGCTCGATCCTTTCCCGACGTCTCTGCTATCTCTACTCTCTTCTCTACGGTTATATTTATTTTATATTTAATATTTAATATTTATCTCTACTTCCTTTACTGTCTACTTTTTTTCTCTATACTTTTTTCTTGCAATATAGGTCGTCCGATTTATATCTGACAGATAGGAAGGAAACAAATGGGAATTTTGCAAAAATATACCCATACCCCTCTCCAGATTTGCAAATAAGGCCTTCCCTCGTTCATCCTTTTCTCCCACAAGATAAACTACTCATACAAATGCATATTGATGCATGCAACGCATGGGTATCTTGCTAGTTCTAAAAACATTTCCATCATTTGCCACACTGCTGGTTGCAGATGAAAAACCTACCCAAGCACAACGTGATACAAGAGCGATGCACAATTACAAGCTGATATTATGTTGGACAATGGATTCTATAACCAATTACTTTTACGGGAACAATAGCACCCAGGAAAATTGAAGGGTAGGTATGAACAAAATTGGAACTGCACATGTACTGCTAAGTGATTCAATACACACATTACCAATCGAGGAGGAGAACGATGGTCGCGGCGGCCTCTGTGAGTCATGGTCGGCAACGGGAGTCAGTTCATTGTCCACGACAGTTGTACTTCTGTGCTTGGCGTCGGCTTCCGGGAAGCAGATCCGAGACCGTGGAAGACGATGCTGGGGAAGAGGCTCCGTCTACGATGACGACGGTGGACCGGCTCCAGTGCGGCGTACGAGGTCGTCGATGAGGCAGATGCACTGCGGTGGACGAGTGCGCCGATGTAAAGGGGAGGAGCACGAAGGCTGTGGTGCCGTGGAGAAGTCTAGTTTGCGGTGGGGATAGAAAATGTGGAGTATTCAGGTGTACTACTCTGGGTGCCGGGGTGGGGCTGGCTGGGTAGGTTGAACCTGAAGTTATGAAAACAGCCCCTAGAAAGTGTCGTACGTAGGCCTGTTCCGAAGGCTATGATGGTAACTTCCCACTGCTCGAATCAGGGTCGCAGGAGATTTTCCCGCCGACCTCAAAATTTTGTGACACTGGACTCCCCGTGTGGCGTGTTGAGTGATTCGGCTAAGCAACTAGCGAGTAGTAGTAGTAAACTCTGCATATTAGGGTTGACCGAAGTCAAACTTCCTAAAGTTTGACCAAGTTTATATAAAAATATAAACATTTACCATAACAAATACTACCTCCGTCCGGGTTTATTGGTCCCCATTGTATTTCGTGCCAAATTTTGACCATAGATTAAACTAACAAAACGTTCACGCATGTCACCAAACATTATATTTTTTTTAAACTATGTTCAAATACGAATTCAATGAGATAGTTTTTCTTGACATGCATTAACATTTTGTTAGTTAAATCTTTAGTCAAAATTTGGCACAACTTACAAAGGGGGCCCATAAACCAGGACGGAAGTAGTATGTATGATGTGGAAGTACATTCAATAATGAATCTAATGGTATTTATTTGTTATTGTATATGTTAATATTTTTTGTTATATGCTTTTTGAGAGTTTACAAAACTTGACTTTGACCAATGCTAATACGCGGACTTAAATAAAAACGGAGGGAGTACACATTTGTTTTCTTAGTTTGTAGTGAACTAATCATTTGTTGAAATTGTGAAATAAATATATTAGGCTATTGACTTCGAATGTAATGGTCTATACAATTCAATAGTTACAATCATTGTCGAATCCCAAGATGTATACAAGGTCTATAGTACTTCACAACATGCTCAAACTCACATAATCCTAGTCAAATGAGAATCTAAATGCATTTCATAGTTATTACTTTGTAGGATGCAACAAAAACAACCAAAACTCTACATCAGCCATTATAGAAGCAACATTTTGACATATCCCATTGTGTGGATGAAACGTGCAGAGAGAGCTTTTGAAGATGGAGCAGATAGGGCGGGAATGATTGTATTTATGTGGACGAGAGAGTAGGAGACAAACCTAACCAGACACACACACACACACATACACACACACACACACACACAGAGAGAGAGAGAGAGAGAGGAAGAAGTTAGGTCTGTGAGAAAGATGGAGACATGTAATATACGTGATTCTGTATACGTGGAAGGAGAAGAGACAACATGTTTGATGAGAGAGCTGGAAAAACATGGACGAGAGGGGAAGGATCTCATGGGTTGAGGGATTGACAATTTTGTGCGGGGGAGAGAGGGATTGGTAATTTTGTGCAAGAGAGAGAGAGGGTGGGGGGAGGAGTCATTCAGCCGTCGTCACATCACCCTGCTTCCAAATGACCCCGCATTCTCTAGCGCGGTGTTGTCGCCGCCTTCAATCTGCTCGATGCCCTCTTTGAAGATTGAGGTGTTGTGCATGTTGGGGTGCAAATAAGCACAAGCGAGAGTGGTCGCCGTATAACCTTGGATGGGGATGAATTGTGTGCTCGAGGGAGTGTGTGCGTGTGTGTTGTGTTGCATGTGTGTGTGTGTGGGCGTGTGTGTGTGTGTGTGTGTGTGTGTGTTAGATATTGAGCGAAAACAAACCTAAGGAGAGAAATGGGTATTCACGAAGATATTGCGCGGGCCTTGAGGTGGGCAGGGGCCGAGTGAGGGTGTCAAAATGTGCGCGTTGATGCATATGTTGCATGAGATCGTGTGAGGGACGGACGAATCGAGAGATATGGTTGTTGTGTTACGGATGCTCCTATCTCTCTCTCTCCCTCTCTCTCTCTCTCTCTCACACACACACA
Organism: Triticum dicoccoides; assembly: GCF_002162155.2. Classification (NCBI taxonomy): domain Eukaryota; kingdom Viridiplantae; phylum Streptophyta; class Magnoliopsida; order Poales; family Poaceae; genus Triticum; species Triticum dicoccoides. The sequence continues at coordinate 592,138,953 of NC_041383.1, forward strand.
AGTAAACTAGAAGATCGTTTTCTCATGTATACACAACGTATCGACATATGTCTATGTCTCACTCATGCATGATCGTTTGCACATTCACACCTCTCTATGTCTGTGTCACACGCACACCGTCTCCACATTTCCCTTCCGCCACAACACACATATGGACACATACACACGTTCTCTCTCAGTCACACACACAAAATAAGTATTAAAAAAACTAGGCCGCACCTAAAACGTCCAAATCCAAATAAACACAAACTGGAGCTATATTCAAATATATGGAAATATTGCAGCGTCAAGAACTTTCCCAGGAAAAAAAAGTTGAGTAATATTCGAGGATTGTTTTCACACACACAAAAAGGTTCGGTGGATGTCCTTCGAGCGCGACACGGTGACGCACCGTTCGATCGACCGCGTGGCCGCGGTTCACGCGCTTGCATAGGATTCCGTATCGTGGCTGTGGTATTAACTTAAAAAAAAGCGCTGCCTAAGTCTAATGTTTACGTGTACTAGTATGGTTTTCTTTTAAGTTTGACGAACCTCATATAAAACTAAAGTAAGCTCCCATACGCGCACTCATCAATATGCCGCCGCCGCCGTTGCGCATGCCGGCGCCCACTTGCTCCGGCCAACAATTTCTTGCCCATCACCACCTTGTCGCCGCCATCCCTGTGCCATGATGCCGAAGGCTCGCCCGCTCACGCCGTCTGCAGTCCCTCCTTGCCATGCCGCCACACTGCCAAGCACGCGAGCAGCTGGTGGAGCCGTGTCTATGCACGTAGTGTACGAAGAGGAGGACGAGCGCGTGCTCCAGCACGCCGGCGAGGAGGAACTAGCGTGTCATTGTCATCTCCGCCCGCGCGGAGGAGGCGCGCATGGTGGCTGTCGCGACGGAAGCCGGTCGCGCGCGCGTCGAGCCCGCATACCGGGTGACGGAATCTACCTTCGAGACCTTGAATGCCACGTGTATCCTGCAATCTGAAGGAGCAATTTGGGTCAGTCAACTCATGTGAGCCGTTTGATGCAACATGGATGGCTAGAAGGGCTTCTTCCACCTCTTCTGCCGTCTTCTTCCTTCGCTTCATCGAACTTGTTTCACAAATCGACTGACCCAAATTATACTACTAGTACGAACGTATTAAGTATAGTGGGAACACGAAGGTATGAGCAGTAGTACCAACTGCAAGAAGAACAGTAGTAAGACATAGTACTAGTACTACTCTACGTACTAAACAGTTCAAATAACGAGAACGAACATAAACATAGTTCTGCTGGGGCCTCAGCACAACACACCCTTGAAAATAAACTAAGCAACTAGTCAGCTGACACTGCAGTAGAACCAGCATGAGCGATGGAACTGCCACCTACTCGGAGTCCGAGTCCACGTCCTCGACTTCGTCCTCATCCCTCTTCGTATTCCTCTTCACCGACGCTTCTTTGCTTGAACCGGGCACTGGGCTCTGCTTCTTCATCCAACCCATGTAGAAATTTAAACAAAGGTAGGCATCCATTGCTGCGTACAGGATGTGATGTTCATCTAATGTCTTCGACTCCCATGCATGATGAAACTCGTGATGAGGTTTCTTCAGTTTAGCGTACGAAGGATCAATCATGGTTGCTGCCAGGGTCAGCATTGAAGGTTGAGAGGAGGACACCAGGCTTGCCTTCTGGAGATCAAAGGGCTGGCCTACAACGAGACCTATCTGACGCAGGACTTCTTTGTCGTTCTTAAAGCCTACAGTAACGAATTTCACTCTTTTGTCCTTGAGGAAGTTCTTAAAATCCTCGCACTCAACGTCGGCATGGCATATGTGGTAAACCAAGCAAATGTTATGTACACAAACCTGGATCACGGCGGGCTTCTTCCTCTCTTCATCCTTTAGATCCTTCTCTCGTCCCAGGACTGTGGTGTACTCAACATCTAGCCCAGCGACCCACTCATCCATTGAACTGTTGAACATGCGTAGGAAGCGAGCAAGCCATGCTTTCACCGTTGCGGATCCACGTGTGTAGATGACAATGAACTGATCGCCGGTGATGTCTCTAACTTGGTACTCAGCGGCGAGCATGGAGATTTGGGAGGCCATGGATTTTGGAGGAGGGTTAGGAGAAGTTGAACTGTTGTACCCTGCAAAAACTGGGAGCGAACTAATGTGAAAGGACGGGACGACTGGGAGCAAACTGTTGTGAGGTAGAAGACGGGGACGAGTAGGGTGTGCGAATGGCGTGGGGTTGCTGGCTTGCCCGGTGGATAAACGGCTGCAAGCCCCCAAAGAGTTATCGAGAACTATGTGGGGCCCACTAGATGTCATGTCTACTAGACCCATATCGTAGGCCTGACGGTATAGCTTCTTCCTGTTCGCACGCCATGCTGGCGCGTGGATGTAACTTCACTTAATTCTGTCAACCGTCGTGCCTCCCACGACCTTCGCCTCCCTCGCGCGGTCACGCCCTTCGAGACTTCGACCGGCTAAAAATGAGCAATTTTTTTTGCCTACTCCGCATGCATGATACTCCCTCTGGTCCTTTTTACTCCCGTCAACCGTTTGCAAAGTGTTTGACCAAATATATACTTTTTTTAAACACCACCTTATATTAATTAACCAGCCACACTAGTACACTCATTCAATACAATATTCACCACATACGGCGGTACGTTATTTACAAGAATACCATCTAATCTATTGTCAAAGCTATACTTAGCGATTAAGTGTGCCACCTTATTGGCAGAACGGCTAATCTTTGACAATTGAAGATTGTTGATCAACTTCGAGATGCTCAACGCTTTCATCTTTAGGTCACGCATAGCAGACCTGTCATAGTCCCCCGATGCAAGAGACGCTACCACAAAAGCACAATCAGTCTCTAAAATTACAGGATTATGAAGAGAAATACCTATGTAGAGACCGGCAATGCAAGCCCTAAGCTCCGCTTCCTCCACGCTTTGACAGGCATCAATGAAATCCCATGACCAAATTTATACTAAAAATATCAACATCTACAATACTGATTATAATGAGTATAAGAACTATGTTTTATAATGAGTGTAAAAATATTGATTTGACATTGTGAATGTTGATACTCCCTCCGTCTAGGTGAGTAAGTCATCTTAGGCTGTGCACCGTGACCAAGGAGGAGGGGAAAACGAGAGACATTAATGTTTATTTGCTAATTAAATAGTATTGTATGCAATGAACTAACCACTGCATGTCATGTTTGATAGTCTCAGGTCATTAAAAGCATGCACACCCTCATCTCTTATTGGTTGATATGTCAAGAAACAAGAAACGAGGTAGAAGTTAATGCACCGCGCCTACGTGTTTTGGGATTATTTGATTTTCGTAAGATGACTTACACACCTAGCTATTAGAGTACCACTACCTCCCTTCTAGTTTAAAGGGCTCGACTCAAAAATTTCACCTACTCTTAGCAAGATAGTTGAGGCGGTGGAATAGTTTTTGAAGTCTGCAAAAGTACTCAACTAATGATGTCGTTCTTCACAAAAAATGTGTTTACCAATGCATGCATGGACACTAGTTAGTCTAACCCCCCTCTCTTCTTTAATTCTTTGCCACATCAGCATGTTTGCTATTCCCGTGTACCAGCTAAGATACCACCATGATGGCCAGCCTTAATAATCGCATGCAATAATTTAGTGCACCTTGAAATATGAACATGTGTGGGGCGTGTATGTTTTTAATGACTTGAGACTATACCTAGCCCGGCATGCAAGATGACTTATTATGCACCGTTCCCCATACCTGCAGGAAGCCCATTCGTCTCCAAATCTTTTCCTCTCCATGTGTGGAAACAATATGCCTGCCAAACTCTCCTTCTCCCTCCGGTGGTCCCACCACTCCACCCCATGTGAAAAAATCTGCATGCATGACTCTCCTCCCCCCACGCTCGTCCAATCCGTTGTGACCAGCAATATTTCGACCCCTTCGCTCCCCCGTAATTTACTCCAACAAATATGCCCACGTAGCTTTTATTGAATTTCAGGTGCATTGGGTCACTGACATACGGGCCCAGCAGTGTACTGGCCCACATGTCACTGACGCAACTAGACCTGCAGTTAAATCAGTGCAGCTCAGTCCATATCTTATGTAGGTGTGCCATTGCTCGCTATAAATACTGCGCCTCCCACGACATCGCTATCTCCTCCCCCTCACGTTCACGTTCATCGCTATCTCCTCCCCCTCCCTCTCACGTCGACCACCATGGCATCTCCCCTCCCAAGCCCTAGGAGCCCCTCACTGCACCGCGCGGACGGTCATGCGTCGCCTTTCCATTCCTCGCCGCCACTAGTCGAGGAGGACGCGTCGGTGTTTCGCTCCTCGCCGCTACGCGACACATCGTTGTTCCGTTCCTCGCCACCACTAGTCGAGGAGGACGCGTCGGCATTCCGCTCCTCGCCGCGACGCGATGCATCGCCGTTCTGTTCCTCGCCGTCACTAGTCGAGGAGGACGCGTCGGTGTTCCGCTCCTCGCCGCGACGCGTCGAGGTGGATGCGTCGGCATTCTCAATCTCGCCGGCACGCGCGTCGGAGGACGCGTCGGCTCCCCGCTACGAGGAGAACGCCGCGCCGCCCACCGAGCCCCCCAGCCTTGAGGAGCTTTGGAAAGAAATGGACGTCGCCTTGTGGGAGGCTTTGCCTCCAGCAGAGCGTGCCAAAATAGAGGCGGAGAAGAAGGCCGAGGAAGAGAAGCGCACCATGCAACAAGCTTTCTGGGAGATCTATGTCGCATCCGAGAGAGTCAAGCAATTGGTTCTTTGGCATAAGGCTCGTGCGAGGGCCATGAGGGTGGTGGAGGACGCCCGTGCCGACGCCCTGAGTGAAGTCAGGCCCAAGCGCCTCATCTACGCTTGGCGGTACATGGACCGGGTGCACGCTTCCAGCCAGGAGGAGTACCTATTGGCACCGGATCACCACACCGATGAGATCGCGCTCGCCTGCCGGCAAGCTGCTAATCATCACCTCACGAGTTGCGAGGCTGAGGAAGAGGCATTGTGTCGGCGCGCTAGGAAACCGCCGCGCACCAGGGCACTCGTGGCGTGCCGCAAGCACTCTTGCGAGCGCCGTGGCTTTTAGGAGGAGTATAATTTTTGTTTCATAAGGCGATCTCATTAGTTTTGGGACGCAAATGATAAATCCCGAACATTCAGGAATTTTTAGCGTCCTTAATTAAGTATGTAAAAGGGAAAGTTTGGAAACGTTGTGTATTATTACGCATTTTGCAAGTACGTGCATATAGCACAAACTTTACTATATACTATCGGACTACACGTCTCTCTCGATATATGCTTGCAGACTGTGCTACTCCCTCCATCCAGGTCAATAAGTCATCTTTGGTTGTGCACGGTGACCAAGAATGAGGGAAGACTTGTACACCTAGACGGAGGGAGTACTACTATTACGTATGTACGTGCAAATGCACGTTTGAACATTATGATGCGGTTTTTGTAAAAGTGGAAAAACAACACTAGTCAAGCTTGTGAAACGATTCAATGCAAAACAAATGCAAAAATGCTCGTTTGATTGTTTACTTTTAGCTTCCTTCTCTGTGGTTCTTTCTCTGTGCACCGTGACCAAGGAGGAGGAGAAAATGAGAAACATTAATGTTTATTTGCTAATTAATAGTATTGCATGCAATGAACTAACCACTGCATGTCGTGTTTGATATCTCAAGTCATTAAAAGCATGCACACTCTTTATCTCTTATTGGTTGATATGTCAAGAAACAAGAAACGAGGTAGAAGTTAATGCACTGCGCCTAAGTGTTTTCGGATTATTTGGTTTTCGTAAGATGACTTACACACCTAGATGCACCGCGCCTAAGTGTTTTGAGTAACATTTTATCATTTAAATCTTTTGTCAAAATTTAGCACAAATTACAATGGTGAGGAATAACCAGGACGGAGTAGTAGTTTAGAAGCCCAAATAAATGAGTGAGGCGCCTTATTGTTACTCTCCACTGTGACTAGTCTTGTGGGAAAATCTGGGGAAGCCGCCAAAAGAACTGGCCCTTGGAGTAGTAGCTAGGGATCGAACATGGGAGATGAACCGGAGAAAGTAAATGCAGAGAGATGAAATGCAAAAAATACGGAGGGATGTGATGGTTTCTTGTCCGTTTATTTTACCAGGCCATTTATTACTGGGAGTGGTTGGGTTTTGTGATATGACGGCTTTACTGCCGCGCCACGAGCGGGGTGAGAGGTGAGACTCCCGTGCAGCGCCGCCCTCTAAACTTGTACTACATCGGTCGTGGTTTATTAGTCCCCCATTGAATTTGACTGAAGATTTAACTGACAAAATGTTAGTGCATGTCAACAAAAACTATATCGTTGGATTCGTATTTGAACATAGTTTTGAATGATATAATTTTAGGTGACATGCATCAGTATTTATCGTACTATATATAATGTTAGGTCAATTTTTGGTCATACTAATCTATAGTAGTAAGGTGCCCGTGAGTTGCACCGAAGAGTGAAATGCATTGATCGGGGAGTTGTTTATTTTGACAAAGGATGTGGGGGTCATCTCATGTGTAACGGGTATAGATAGGTTTCTTTGGATATTATCTCATCTCTAGAGCTCACAAACATCCGGGTGAAATAGATAAAAAGGTATATTTTGCAAACAAAAGCGTTCAACTGTTCAACCTGCATCCAAACCTTGTGAAGAAATAACACTTATTGTGCTTTGCAAGAAATGATCTTTAAGAATTAGTTTTTGAGTATCGATTGTTATACATGTTGGCTACAGATGACATGGCACTTTCTTATAGTCAACAGTTGGCTATACTATTAAGTAATATTAACCATGCCCTTATACACCTAGACGGAGGGATTAAATCAGGATGACTTGCAAGGGGGCAGAGGAGATGTAAGAAATGGTTCATCGTAAGTCTTTCACCAGTACTATAGTAAAAATTCATACATGGAAGATTCTAGACTAAACCATAAACGGATACACTTTTATTCATGCGTGATACTCCAATAGAGCAAGATCCTGCATGGAAGTCTCCAGATGCTTAGACAGCGGATTACATTGAGCGAAGACTAATGATCAACATTTAACTTGATAATGCGTATTTTTTTAGAAGAACAGGGAGGCTCCTCCCCGGTTCCATTATCAAATGAAACCCAAAGTGTCTTACATCAGCTCACTGAGAGGAGCAGTTCAAAGGAAGGACTGCGGCGAAAGCCACTCAAGTTGAACGACAAGCTTACAGAATCAAAAGCGGCAAAGACACGGGCCATAAGCGCCCACACACACACTACATGTTTTCTAAGTGCACTTGATAATGCGGATGTCCAGGTGAACCTCCTTGGAGTCCCCGTGCACCGAGTCGGCGGGTAAAGGATAGAACGGATGCCATGGGTTTTCCAAGTCCACATTGGCGGGATAGTCCCAGCTCCTTAGATTCCAAGTCTGTCTGATGAGGCCGGTTTTGCCGCCCACGTGACCCGGAGGGGTAGTAACATTGACCTTGCACCCGTACATCTGCCTCGTGTCAGTGTCAGCGTCAGCGGCGACGCCCCTGACGCACGCTACAAAGACGGGCCGGCGGCCTGCGCGGGCCTCACTAGTGCCCACGATCAAGAGGAAGACGCTACCGTCCTCCTCCGAGACTAACAGGCGGCGGTGATCCTCCAGCGACTCCGGCATGGTGAACCGGTAGCACGTGTCGTACTTCATGTTCTCCGCCAAGGGCCAGCAGTGACCGCTGCACGCATCCGTGAGGTGATGCACCATGTCCACCGGCGAGCCACAAAACGGCATCGGGCACTCATAGCAGTGGACGAAGGGCTCCTTGGAGGCATCGACCAGGCCGTCCATGAAACGGGAGTGGCTGTAGGGGACGTTGTGCCAGTTCAATATGTGAGCAAGTTACTACGAGATTTAATCCGAATAAGCACAAAATAAATCATGACGGCTATAACAGAGATGAAACTAATCATGTGGACTAGCATAGTAGTAGGATACAGAGTAGAAACATGAATTCTACCACGATTTCGAACAGGAAGGACAGAAACACATACGGTGCAACGGGAGCAGCACCGTTGGGGTTGAGGTTGTCGCCCATGTCGTTGAGGAAGAGGTTGCCGAGGTTGGGGAAGAAGTCATCGTCGGTGACGTCGTGGCTGCCAGCAGTCGCGAGAGTGCGCTCCCCAGATTTCAATAGCGCCCGCCGAATGGAGCGCGGGAGGGAGTGGCTGTAGGGGACGTTGCGGCCGCCGAATGGAGCGCAGGAGTAGCACACGAAGCAGTAGATGGTGTCCTTACTAGTACTCCCTACTCTCTATCTATCTATATCTATCTATATCTACTCTTATAGAAAACTGAGTTGGTGATGATGGTTTGCCTGCCATCTTGTAATATAGACTGTCCGATCTATATCTGACGGATATAAAGCCAACTATGACAATTTTACAAAAGATACCCGCACCTCTCTCCACATTTATAGATAAGGCCTTACCTCGTGCTCCTCCCTATGTCTCTATCTCTACAAGTACTTTTTTTATAACAAATCGAGTAGTGATGCGTCGTCCGCTGCACGCCCGGCTGAACGCGCCTCCTCGCCTCCATCATCACCAACTGAGTCTTTTATAGGAGTAGGAGTAGAGAAAAAACCGAGTTGGTGATGATGGTTTGCCTACCATCTTGTAATATAGACCGTCCGATCTATATCTGACGGATATAAAGCCAACTATGAAAATTTTACAAAAGATACCCGCACCTCTCTCCACATTTACAGATAAGGCCTTACCTCGTGCTCCTCCCTATGCATCTATCTCTACAAGTACTTTTTTATAACAAATCGAATCGTGCTACGCCGTCCGCTGCACGCCCGGCTGAACACGCCTCCTCGCCTCCATCATCACCAACTGAGTATTTTATAGGAGTAGGAGTAGAGAAAAAACCGAGTTGGTGATGATGGTGTGCCGTGCAATGCACGGGCATCTTGCTATTTTTTTTGCATATAAGTCCAAACACCACGTAGACACGGTCTTTGAGCACGGTTCGTAGTCGTTCCACGATTGGGCATCGAAGTTTGTAACTATTTTAGATTAGAATATACTACTCCTCCGGTGCTAGTAGTAGAGCAGAGTCCTACTCTACTACTCTACTCTAGCAAGCTAGGGCATAGTACTCTAGTAGGTACTGTAGGGAGTACTAGTACTATGATCACTCAAGCAAGTTGTCTGGCATTGATATGACCCTATGCTGCTGGTATGTGTCTCGTAAGTCAAGCGGCGTGATGTAGTCATCATCACCTATCCACTTCCTGCAACACATATTCGCTTCTCCATCTTTGTCCGCACATAATCTCGTCCAAGCTTCCATCCCCGCTAAGGCGCCTCCCCCCTCGTCCTAAACCCAAGCACTAACAATGGCAGAACCGAGCAGCGTCCGCCGAAAGAGTGGCTGGAATTTGCTCCCCACAGAGGTAATCAAGCTCATTGTTTCGCGTGTGGACAATCTCAGTACCATGCCGCTCGCCACGTGCTCGTCGGGGCTGTACCGTTTACTCAAAGCCCTCAGGCCGGAGCTTTTTAAGCCAGCTCCTTGCTTGCTGATGCCGCCTGATCTTCAAAAACAGCATGTCACGCAGCATAACGATCGTAGGGTGGCGAGCATCAACCCCCTTCACTGCGATCCGATCCCCGTCAGCCTCAGCTACATTAACGGTATGTACTGGGTCGGCATGAACACGTCTTGGATGGTGCTCATCGACGGTCACGATAGCTGGATGCTCGTGGAGGTCTACACCCGGCGATTGATCCCCCTTCCTTCGATTAACACTGCACTACTTTGGCACCGCGGCCCAGAATACTCGGAATCTTACAGTAGCCAACATGATACCAAGTTTGATTTGCTCAAGGTTGTAATCTGCCAAGTGCCCACAAGATCTGGGAATTATAAAGATTTCAGGCTAATTGCGTTCTTCAACCGCGGTCTCGTCTATCTGATAGGTCACTGCGGTAAGTGGATAAATCTGCATGTCCTTTGCAGAATCATACATCCTCCATGGTTTTCTGATGCCATTGAACACAATGGCTTCATTTACACTGTCGACTCCTTCTATGGCTGGACGTATTGCTGGCCTACTCTAGTCATTGCTACAAACGGCTGTTACAGCAATATGTTACTTTCCTATGATATCATGATGGCTTGCTTATATTACTGTCAACATTTACTGAAAAAATATTCATGCTCATAACATGTTGTTCTTAAGATTGACTAAATCAAGAGCCCTTTTTTATTTGACTCCAACTTGATATGATGTTGTAGGCCGCCTGGTGTCCCTACCCTTCCTAATCCTAGAACCTTTCAAAGAAAAGCGGCATGGCAGTTGCAGGTGGTTCCTGGCTCGATCAGACGACGGTGAAAGATTGATGATTGTTCGGACGTACCGGACGAGTTGTTTCGCGGAATACAATCACAGTCACTTCAAGGTCTTTGAGCAGGATCCCAGCTTCTCTGGGCCTTCAAGAATTTTTGACTGGAGGCTGGTAAGTAGCCTTGGCACACGCTCTCTGTTTGTCGGACTGAATTATCCAATTAACCAGGAGATAACCGACGGCAAGGATCATGATGGCAGCGCAGTTTCATTCATCAGGCAAAACTGTGTGTACACAGCGTACCATGCGTCTCTGCATGCACCATACCCTGATATGTGCCGCCACGCTCTGCTGCCCAAAGTAGGAGAGAGGGTCACAAGTATCAGACTTCGACCTGCTAGCTGGAGTTTCCCCCATCAGGCACCCATCTGGTTAAAGCCGTCAGCCAATCTCCACAGCTTAATAAATAGTAACGTCTAACTAAGCCAGTTAGTTAGATGCGTACACTTGGTGTAGTAGGATCTTTATTTAGTTTGATGCATACACTTGTTCTTTTTTGGTAGCCCTTTTGTAATGATGGCTGATGTTTGGTTTGGAAGAGAGAGTTGCGTCTTCACTCTTTTGGCCTGCTTACTGCTTTTGTTGCACCCCCAGTCCTGGTTCTGCTGCTGCTGTTTTCAATGTACAATCAGTAGTATATTTCGTCTGTTGGTTGAATATAAATGTGTTGTTAGAGCGACAAACACAATGTTTTGGGAGTCGTTGCATGGTTCGATCCTTTAGTGCCCGTACCGTGTACGTAGCTCATACTATTTTTTCGTACGGAACACATTTTCCACTTGTTGATAACATGCAGCCCACTGATGAAGGCCCAATAGAGAAGCCCATAATTAACTGGAAGGGACGCTCTCACATGAATCCGGCCCAGGTACATGCTCATGGTCCCCTAAACATAAATAAGTAAATAAATAAATAAAGCTAAATGCTCATGCACCAGTTCTTTGGGAAAATAGGTAGCCCAGTATTTCTTTTTGAAGAATACCCAAGCTAGGCCTATTTGTTTTCTCCGAATTACTAGGCTGCAAATCTTTCAAGACGAGCAAATGGGATATTAGTTTTTTTTTGAATTTTGTTCTTCACTGATATCTTTACGTATTTTATTGGATTTAACATGACATAGTACTAACTTATTTTTAAATTTGTTTTAGTATGGCTATTAATTTTTGGATTAAGAATATTTCGTTCCCCAGCAAAAATTTCCCACATATTTAGTTAATTTTTTGACCCTGGTACTGACCAGAAAATGGCCGGCAATTCTAAAAATGGAAAACAGGCTGCAATAAATTCCATATGAATTAGAAAATGAGTAAAAATTATAAAAATAATAGAAAATGGGTTGTACACGCCACAGATTTCGAGGATGACTTGTTTACGCAAGGCTTTGTCAGTGAACACACGATTCTAGCCGCCATGCTTCTTCAATCCCTGGTCTTCCTGCTCCAGCCGCCTAAACTAGCGCCGGCGGGACTGCCTGCTCCCTCCTCTTGTGGCCCGCTGTGATGCCGCGCAGGCTTCCCCGGCCCACCCTACTCCCTCTGCTGGCCTGGCCGCACGCAATCAACCGCCTCCTTATTACGCGAAAAAATGATTCCTCCCACTGACATCTGGGGCGCACCAGTTGGGAGGCTGACCTGTGGGCCTACTATGTTGACGCGTACGCATGGCTTGTCAACTTAGTCAACAAACGATTCTAGCAGCAGTAACCGTTGGATTTGAATCGAACGGTCCTGCTACTTCTTTAATTGCTGCTCTTCTTGCACCAGCCGCCCAAACCAGCGCCGGGGAGACCGCCTGCTCCTGCCTCCAGTGGCCAGCTGTGCTGCCATTGAGGCCTCATCGCCCCCTACTACTCCCACCGCTAGCCAGGCCCTGCGGTGACGGCAGCCTCACACCGCAGCCGAACCACTGGACCCTGGTACTCCTCTCCGCGTGGGCATCCACTGCCGCATCTTCCCCGGCTCCGCATCGTCTCCTTCCTAGGCCTCGCCATCGTCCACCGCCTTGGTGCTCTCGGCGCGGCGTGGTCAATGTGGTCAACGACATTCCATCGGGAGAGTACTGTATGTGTAGAGGCTGACAGCTGGGTCCATGGTGACAGCCCAGTTTTTTTGTGATTTGCCAAGTAAGTCGCTTTGTCAGGCCTGTTGGGCTGCAAATCTTTCAAGACGAGGAGAGCTTTCATTCGGCTGGCCGAGAAAATGGCCCATCAGTAATGAGAAATGGGATGTACATATTTAAAACACATCAAACCGGTAGTTAGTTTCAAATATCTTTTTTTTCATTTCTAGATTTTAAATTACATTAATTTTTATGTGTGGAGAATTTGTTGGATTTTATATTGATATACATTTATTTTTAAAATCAGTTTGAATGTGAGTCGAAATTTCGGGATTAAAAACAGTTCGGACCGCACTGAAATATGCAAATTTTCGTATAAGTTTTTAACCGTGGCCACAATATGGGCTGTAATGCTAACAAAAAGAATATGGGCTCCAAAAAAACCTTAAGAATTAGCAAACGGGTTGTAAATTATTAAAAATAATGGCAGATGGGCTGTATGCTGTTTTCCACATATTTGAGGATTTCCTAAAAAAAAGGTTAACGCACAAGCAGTGACTGTTGGATGGCCATCCAACGGCCGTTGTGCTTCTTCAATCTCTGCTCTTCCTGCTCCAGCCGCTCAAACAAGCGCCGACGGGACTACCTGCTCCCTCCTCCCCGCGGTCGACTCTGATAGCTCGGACCCACCAGTTATATCTTTGTACGCAAGGAAGTACCTCCTTATTACGCACAAAAAAAATGAATACTCCCCCTGTTAGCTGGGACCCACTATAGTGGCAGGCTGACTTGTGGGACTACTAAGTTGACGGGGACGGAGGGCTTTGTCAACTTAGTCAATATGCACAATTCTAGCTCAAGTGACCGTACGATGTCCATCCAACGGCCGTAGTGCTTCTTCAACATCTGGTCTTCTTGCTCCAGCCGCCCAAACCAGCGCCGATCGTGCCTCATGCTCCTGCCTCCCGTGGCCGGCTGCGATGCGGCGGAGGCATCACCGCCTCCTACTACTCCCACCGCTGGCCAGGCCATCCCTCTACTCACCCACACCCCCTGTTATTCTGCGACGATGGCAGCCTCACACCGTAGCGAACCAGTGAACCCTCATACTCCTCTATGCGTGGGCATCCACTGCCGCGTCTTCCCCGGCTCTGTGTCGTCCCCTTCCTAGGCCTCACCGTCGTCCACCGCCCTGGTGCTCTCGGTGCGGCGTGGTCAACATGGTCAAGGAACGGCTTCCATCAGACGTGGACTGTACGTGGAGAGGCTGACAGCTGGGTCCACGGCCGCAGCAAGGAAGTGCCTCCTTATTACGCGCAAAATAATTATTCCTCCACCTGACAGCGGGGACCCACCGGACGGGCCACCATATTTAGCGAAAAAAACGTTCCCCCATGACTGCTGGGACCCACCAGCTACACCTTCGCACGCAAGGAAGTGCGTCTGGGCAAAAAAAAAAGATTCACCCCCCTGACTGCTGGGACCCACCAGCTACATCTTCGCACGCAAAGGAAGTGCGTCCGGGAAAAAAACGATTCGCCCCTCTGACTGCTGGGACCCACCAGCTACATTTTCGCACGCAAGGAACTGCTTGACAGTCGGGACCCACCTGGTCGAAGTGTACGTAGCGTTGTCATTCTGGTCGCGAACTTGTACGTACATATATACTGGTCGATGTAGAGGCGCGCACGTAGCATGTACACGTACGTACAGCGGCCAGGGTGCAAGAAAGAAAATATGGCCACGTATGTGTACATACGGGCAGGGTCTCGAACGCCTAGTCGCGCATACGTACGGCGGGGGCTCGTGTTCATGGGGAGGCAACGGAATGCGTCGTTTCATGGGAAGGCAACGGAATGCGTCGTGTTCATGGGGAGGCAACGGAATGCGTTGTGTTCATGGGGAGGCAACGGAATGCGTCATGTTCATCGAGAGGCAACGGAACGCATGGGAGCCAACCGGCTTGGATGGAACAGGCGATGGAAACGAGGCCTGGCGTACCACAGAATGGAGGAAACGGACCTCCTACGATCGAAACGGGGGTCCTGTTGATCGGGAGGGGTGTGGCGTACCGCAAAACGGACAAAACGGACCTCCTACGGTCGAAATGGGGGTCCTGTTGATCGGGAGGGGTGTGGCGTACCACAAAACGGATGAAACGGACTTGTGTTGGAGCGCTACGATCGAAACGGGGGTCCTATT
>NC_041383.1:592154206-592168512 GCF_002162155.2 Triticum dicoccoides
TTCATCCCAGAGGCAGCATCGATCGGCTTCAGTTAGCAGCACAAGTGAAGGAATTGCTCCATCGGGTTCAATTATGTCACATCCCTAGTTCTGGTTTGCCTAGTGCTAGCATCTGGTGTTGCATCATGTTTAAATCTCCCAGAAAGATGAAATGGGGATGACAGAACCCCCAGCACCCCCCCTTTCAACCAACTAGGGTTTACCAAAAATAATTTCAATGAACCTGAAATGCCCTTCTAAAAAGTCCACCCTTTTTGTCTTGGGTTAGAACCTTTGACAAAATGGGTTCACATTTTTCTAGGACAACATTGGGTCACTGAATTAAATCATACTCTATTTGCATTTGGGCATTTAAATGCTATATAATATTTTAAACGTCCAAATAATCCCAAACTGAAATGTTCCATGTTTGATATGTTCTAAACAATGGGCATGTGCAGTTTGGTGATTTTTGAAAATGCCTAAGTATTTTTAATAAAGCCCTACAGACTACAGAACAATAGAAAAACAAAAACAATTAAGAAGAGAGAGAGAAGGACTTACCTGGCGCCACTAACCGGCCCAGCTCCTGTGCTAGCCCACCTGCGGCCCAGCCCACCACCAGCCTCCTCTGTCGTCTTCCTCCCCCATGCCCCGAAGCAGCTGCGTGCTGGACGCACGTGCGTCGACGCCGGCCACCTCCTGCTTCGTGCTGGAGGCCGCTCCTTCGTCCTAATCTGCGTCTAGAGACGCCCGAGGCCCCCCTCTCACTTTCCCCTCACTCTCTCACTCTCCCTCGCCCTCATCCTCTCCCCTGGACCCCTCTCTCTCACCACCGAACGGAGCCGCCGCCACCATCGCCGTTGCCGCTGCGCCCACCGCCGTTCCCTTGCACCATGGCCGTGACCCCGAGATCCGCCCGGACCCCAAGCCCCTCTACACCGACCCACTGAAGCCCGAATTCCCCCAAGACGATGTCGCGACGTTTCTTCCCTGTCCATGGCCACCGGATGCTGTCGCCGATTCATCCAATCCCGCCCGTCCTCGAGACCTCTGAGCATCCCCTTCCACTCTAGGTGAGCTCCTCGTCGTTTATCCCCAATCTCTGTCGTCCCGCTCGTCTCCTAGCTCTAAAGCCACCCTGGCCGAAAGCTTGCTCGCCGCCGACCATGTCGCCACTGCCACTCCAGCCACTGAAGCTTGCGCCTAAGCATCGCCCCGTGCTCAGCACACTTCCAGGAGCCGGGCGCGTCCACCCATTCGTCCTGCTGTGCCCCCTAGCACCAAACCAAACCTGTCCGAACTCCGGCCGTCGCTGTTCCGGTCGCCGCCGTTGATCCTAGCCACCACAGCTCCGGCCACCACCACTGGTCGACGCAGCTCACTCCCAGGAACACGTAGGAGCAAACCCCGCCTCAAACCGTGGGCTGTAGCAAAATCCCGACGATCTCCGCCGTGCGAAATGGTTGTCGCTGGCGAAATTCCGGCGACTGATGACATGGACACCATTAGACGCTAACCCCGCCACCTAAGCAACCCTAACAGCCACTGACAGTGGGCCCTACAGCATGGTCAAACCCATTCAGCATCGGGTTTGACTGGGTCCAACCCTTGTGTCACTGACGTGTGGACCCCACACGTCAGGTTGGACCTGGTCGACGCCCGTTAACCTGCTGATGTCACTAATATGTCATGCTGATGCAGTAATTGTTTCTGGGATTTTAATAAATCAGAAATGATTTATTATTTTTAGAAAATGCCCAAAACTTCTAAAAATCATATCAAATCAACCGTAACTCCAAATTAAATAATTTATATATGAAAAATTATCAGAAAAATCCAATCTATCCATCTGTACCATTTTAATGCATGTTAGAACAACTTATAGCTACTGTTCAGGACAAATCATGTAAATGGCAATTGAATTTCCACATATGGGGTTTGAATTTGAACCTAGGGTTCAAACCAACCCCATTTAACCTGCTGCTAGTTGCATTAGCTCAAATCACAGCATATTGACATGTCATGATCATGCATCATATTGTGCATTGCATTGATGGTGTTTCCTTCTGTGTTGCCGGTATTTGTCCCCTCTCGATAGACGTGATACCTACGATGTGATCAATGACACCGATGAAGAAATATACTATCTTCAGAAGTGCCAGGCAAGCAAAACCTCCTTGTTCATTCCGATACAATCCCACTCTCTCGCCCCTGCTCTATTTTACTGCATTAGGACAAACAATGATTCATCTGTTACTTGCTGCGGTAGCTGAACCCCTTTATCCTCTGCATGACCTGTCATTGCCACAGTAAATAGATGAAACCCACTAGCATGAGTAGGAGTTGTTTGAGCCCTGTTGTGCCTACTCATTCTTGCGTGTTTGTCATGCCTGCTATTGCTTAGAGTTGTGTCAGGTCTAATTCATCGGGGATGAATTGGAATGTGGTGAACATGTCCAACTGTTGAGAGCTAAGTGTGTGAACACGATTTGGTAAAGATAGCGGTGAGAGGCAATGTAGGAGTACATGGTGGGTTGTCTCATTGAAACCGTCCTCAGCAACTGAGTTCTGTGTTTGTGATCCATGAACAGTTACTACCACACATTGGGCTCTGGTAACTCGGCCCCTCTCGACTTATTAATCAACCTGATCTCTGTCCAGGAGTTGCAACTAGTTTTTGGTGTTTGTAGGTAGTGTTAGTAGTCTACCAAGTGGCACCCGGTACAGGTGGGTTTGGGACAGACTAGGCACAGTGGCACGATGTACCAAGTGGCACCCGGATGGTGGGCTTGGGAACCCTTCTCACATCGTTTGGGGCCGTGAGCGACACCCCGGCCGGATCTCCTTGCGGATGGAACCTGAATAGGCGATAAACCCGGATGAGAGACTTGTGTGGTTAGTCAGGTCGTGGCCGACACCCTCGTTGGGCTTCCGCTTGAAGGTTGCCGAGTACATGTCGTGTAAACGGCGGTAAGTGGTGAGAGCGTGTGTGAAGAAGTACACCCCTGCAGGGTTAATATGATCTATTCAAATAGCCGTGTCCGCGGTAAAGGACTTCTGGGTTGACTGTACAGTTCATAGACAACTGAAAGTGGATACTTTAAAATACGCAAGATAAGCGTGAGTGCTATGGATGGCGTTCTCGTAGGGAGACGGGAGCGGATCCATAGTGGTGTATTGATATGGTGAATATGTGGACTCGTGTGCGCCACCTCAAAAGAGTTACTTGCAGTCGTAGTTCAGGATAGCCACCGAGTCAAAGCTGGCTTGCTTCAGTTAAACCCCATCACCCCTTTGTTGATAATGGTGCATATGTAGTTAGTTCTGATGTAAGTCTTGCTAGGTACATTTGTACTCATGTTTGCCTATTTTATGTTTTTGCAGAGAGACTTCAGTCTCACTAGTAGTACCGCATGGACTTCGACGTTTAGCTTGTTACCTCGGCTACGATCTTGTGCCCTCGGCAGGATCTGGTAGATAGTCAGGCTTCTCAGCCTTTTTCATTTGTAGATGTCTGTACTCAGACATGTTAAGCTTACGCTTGTGCTTTGACTTGTATGCTCTGAATGTTGGGTCATGAGACCCATGTTTGTACTATCTCGCTCCTCGGAGCCTATTGAATAAATACTTTGAGTCGTAGAGTTATGTTGTGATGCCATGTTGTATTTGCACATATCGAGCATATTGTGTGTATGATTTGAAATGCTTGATATGTGTGGGATATGACTATCTAGTTGTTTATCCTTGGTAGCCTCTCTTATCGGGAAATGTCTCCTAGCGCTTCCACTGGGCCTTGGTAGCTTGCTACTGCTCCGGAACACTTAGGCTGGCCGGCATGTGTCCTTCTTCGTTCCTATGTCTGTCCCTTCGGGGAAATGTCACGCGGTGTCTACCGGAGTCCTGTTAGCCTGCTACAGCTCGGTTTACCCAAGTCCTGCTAGCCCAGTTGCTACAGCCCGGATTCACTCGCTGATGACCGACACGTTCGTTGTTGTGTCATGTATGCCTGTCCCTGTAAGTTAGTGCCACTGTGGGTTCACGACTAGCCATGTCAGCTCGGGTTCTTTGTCATATGGATGCTAGCGGCACTATCATATACGTGAGCCAAAAGGCGCAAACGGTCCCGGGCCAGGTAAGGTGGCACCCGTGGGAATACCGTGCGTGAGGCCGCAAAGTGATATGATGTGTTACATGCTAGATCGGTGTGACTTAGGATCGGGGTCCTGACAGCTTTGGTATCAGAGCTTGACTGCCTGTAGGATTACCAAGCCAAAATGGTCGAAGTTGAGTCTAGAAATTCTTTAGTTATGTAGGGGAATTGATTGTGGGCGGGAACGTAAGTCTCTTTTTACTCCTTATACCTTATGCCCTTCTGATCTGAGTCAACCTCTTCTCTTATACGGGGATTAAGAACTAGGCTTCTCATCTTTCTATCAGGATCACGTGTTACTAATCCGTAGACCTATAGGATTGATGGTTCTAAGCTTGAGTTAAGTTCCTACTATCTTCTGTATGTTCATAGTTGATCTCAGAACCTTGATATTATGATGATCGAGTGGTTATGCCACCATTTTGTAGGATGTCTCAAATCATTTTGAGCATTTACAGCCGTTATGCTGTCCGAGTCATCCCAGGTTTCTACATAGTCTGATGCATTTGCAAATCCTTTCCCTCTGGTTTCGATGTTCCTTTGGGCCAGATTAACCACACTAATCAGTGAGTTGAGGTGCTCTATTGCCTCGACATATATGTTGGAGTTATTATTATGACCCTAGATGTCTAGAGTATCACCTAGTAATCTAGCCATGTTCTGTGTCCCAGTGTGATGATTCTGGCCATTATTCTCGATAGCATCCCATGATGCCATTTAGTTAGTAGGTATTCTACCCCTGGGTTTTGAACCCGAGATTCACCCTACTTCATGATGTTAGTATTTGCTAGTTCCCTTAAGATGTTAGTAACCTTTGCGATAGCCCTCGAGGTCCATGGTATATCCTTCTTCCAATACCATGAACCAATATGGCAGAAGCTCTTTGAACCAGATGATCACAATAAAAGTGCTCTTAATGGGTTCTCCCTTCAAGAATTCTGAATCTGCCAGTCTTACCTTTCTGCATGGGTTATCCGGAAGAAACCTGTTGAACTTCGTTCGACATGCAAATCCATGCATCCACAACTCAGTAAATCGTATGTTCTTTTGAGTTGTCCCTCTTTAGTTGTCTTCTGACCTTCTTCTATCAATTGATAGTCAAGAGTATGCATGCACTCGTTCATCGATGCCTATTACCCTTGTGGTCCGTCAAGCCATTCTATCCGGAATGACTAGGAGAAACAAACTCCAGTACCTCTTCCATATCCAGGATTGGGTCAAAGTAGTTGTATTCCTTAGATCAAAATGCCAATCCAGCTTCTGCTCTGTTCTACCCTGAAGTATTACCCACTTTATGTCAGGAACGTCATGAGAATTGCACCTTCTCTTATTAATTCTTGACATAGTGATACTTCTCGCTGTCATTATTCATTCCTCGGTGTCGTGTTGTTGCAACCAGAATGCCGACAAATGAATTGTGATGTGTGAAATCTATACTCCTAGCAACTTGGATGCTTGGTAGTTAAATGGAAAATAACCTCATTCTTAGCGTGTTGGTTGTTGAATCATCACCCTATGGTTGATCGTGCCCCCTAATCCTTAATTTTGGTACACTCTTTGATCAATGAGTTAGGACTATGCCAATCCCTTTCTTATTTGATCATCTCGTCTTGCCCTGAAAAGCAAGATTGTTCTCGAGCTTAATAGCATATCGGTGGTTCGTGATTTTATGAATATCTTCTCGGAAGTATCACCAGGTTGTCACCTGACCGCTATGTTGAGTTTGTGACCAAGTTGGTTTTCAAAACCACCCTTTCTCCAAGAATCCGTGTTGGATACACTGAGCTAGTTGGATAAGCTAAACAACAACTTGGAGAGTTGGAAGATAAAAGCTTGTCCGACTCAGTTCATTCCAAAGGGATATCCTTGTGTATGTGTGTTGAAGAAAGATGATATCTTCAAAGATTGATCCTCGTGATTAGTTGTTGGACCTATTGTCTTGTCAAAACTTTGATTTGAATGTGGGATATCCTCAAATCAAATCAGAACCAACAATGTTCGTAATGTTGTCTTACCCGTGGATTTTCCTCGAGCATACACCGTTATATCTTTTGGTTCTGACCAATGCTATCAGTTGATCTCATAATTATGGAATTCCATCTTCATGGAAATCTGGATGACCTGTTGTTGAGCCCATCGACAACATTTTTACCTTTCCCATGATTCATGTTAAACATCCAGCTAGTATTGGAAACTTTTATAAGCATTATCTTCATGACTCGTTCGTGAAGCATATGTTTGGACGAAAGAAGTGAGTCCCTCTAATTCATGTGCACTTGATGCAAGTTGCCGCCATGAATTTGAGAAGGCTTGTTTTACCTCCTTTGGAATCATCCCAAGTCAGTCATGCACATGCAAAGTATTATGTGGTCTGTTAGACTGGTCATCTTCATTTCATATGAACTCTGTAGCACACTAAGCCACTGATTGACTTGTTCAAGGAAAAGGAGTTAAGTGCTAATCCATGGTAATGCACAAGACTTCGATATCCCCGATGATGGTTCCCTACCAGAACTCGGTAGTGTTTTATTGTAAGACTACCATGTGATCATGTTTGTCTGGGACAGCATGTTCACATGTGTGTAGCAGAACCAGCTCATGTTTTGGAGCTTGCTATCGTAGTTCATTTCCCGAGAATCTCGCAACGTCATCTCGTCGATTTGTGTTGCAAACTTTCATTTTTCTTCCTAGACTCGATGAGTCTGGATTATTCTGACACCAACCAGATCTGAATCTCAGGCATATATGTTGGTTAGAACATTTCCCAAGAACTATAATAATGGTCTCTCTATAACCGGTTAAGTGGATGTCGTGGCCAACACACCCAGACGGAAGACCTATTATTGTAGTATCTTGATTGAAGGAGTTGGACACCTTCCCATAAGGATTTTGCAGAATTTACTTTCGTAGTTATTTCTTATGGATTCTTGAGCTTCCGAAGTCTGACCTGTTACTTGATGTTCCGGATACCAGACCATTTCAATAAATGGGTATGCTAGCACGTCAAGGAGAACATTAGAAGCGGAGTGCTAAATGTCTCTCGGTCGATCATCCAGATTTTGTTTCCTTGGCCCCGCCAAGGTGAAATCTGAGACGGTGTTATCTTCCTTCGCATCTGCATCTCTTCCATCGGTATTCGTCATGGTAGTACGTTGTGTTGCCAGGATCCTTGACACGGATATTGGTAAAACCTTGATGGATATGGAAATGCTCAAGTTCTTGAGAGCACGCACACAGGCTAGTTGTTATCATCGGCACTAACTGGGATTGCTCTCAGTTTCCTCAGTTATGCTATAACTTTTCAAACAGTGGACTCACTCTCCACTGTTGAGCTTCTCCCCAGTTACTAAAATCATCCCTTGTGTTGTTTTCAACAAGGTAATCCAAATCATCCATTCTAATCCGGGTATGCCATTCTACCGAACTCCTCCAAATGATCGATTGTGTTTTGCCTTAGGTTGGTATAAAGAGTTTCAATGATATCTGTATCAAAAGTAATTCTTTTTGCCACTTAAGGGAATATTTCCACGAGTCACCTCCTCCAAAATGTCTCGTTATGGTATCATGGCAATTCAACTCCTCGCTACATTGACAACCATTCACCACCCTCCTAAGTGTGGAATTGTTGTCTACCTAGTGAACCCTCGTCATCTGTTTTACCCCATCCCTTTGGATGTGTGTTTCGCGCCCCAGCTCAAGAGATGTGCTATGTCTTACTCCGTGAGTTGATCCTGAGTTGCTTGATCTCCAAGAAGATCAATTCTTTTAGAGTTTTCCCTTCCCTCTCATTGTCATGTTAGTTGGAGTTCTCAGAGCAAGACGACGAGACAAAGATGGTGACTGAATTAACGCCCTTATGAAGTGCCACCTGGATCGTGAAGATTGTGTTAGTTTGCGTCCCCCTTCATCTTACCCTACGCTTGAATCTCGGGACGAGATTCTTGTTTAGTGGGGGTGAGCTGTCACATCCCTAGTTCTGGTTTGCCTAGTGCGAGTATCTGGTGTTGCATCATGTTTAAATCTCCCAGAAAGATGAAATCGGGATGACAGAACCCCCAGCACCCCCCTTTCAACCAACTAGGGTTTACCAAAAATAATTTCAATGAACCTGAAATGCCCTTCTAAAAAGTCCACCCTTTTTGTCTTGGGTTAGAACCTTTGACAAAATGGGTTCACATTTTTCTAGGACAACATTGGGTCACTGAATTAAATCATACTCTATTTGCATTTGGGCATTTAAATGCTATATAATATTTTAAACGTCCAAATAATCTCAAACTGAAATGTTCCATGTTTGATATGTTCTAAACAATGGGCATGTGCAGTTTGGTGATTTTTGAAAATGCCTAAGTATTTTTAATAAAGCCCTACAGACTACAGAATAATAGAAAAACAAAAACAATTAAGAAGAGAGAGAGAAGGACTTACCTGGCGCCACTAACCGGCCCAGCTCCTGTGCTAGCCCACCTGCGGTCCAGCCCACCACCAACCTCCTCTGTCGTCTTCCTCCCCCATGCCCCGAAGCAGTTGTGTGCTGGACGCACGCGCGTCGACGCCGGCCACCTCGTGCTTCGTGCTGGAGGCCGCTCCTTCATCCTAATCTGCGTCTGGAGACGCCCGAGGTCCCCCTCTCACTTTCCCCTCACTCTCTCGCTCTCCCTCGCCCTCATCCTCTCCCCTGGACCCCTCTCTCTCACCACCGAATGGAGCCGCCGCCACCATCGCCGTTGCCGCTGCGCCCACCGCCATTCCCTTGCACCATGGCCGTGACCCCGAGCTCCGCCCGGACCCCAAGCCCCTCTACGCTGACCCACTGAAGCCCGGATGCCCCCAAGACGACGCCGCGATGTTTCTTCCCCGTCCATGGCCGCCGGATGCCGTCGCCGATTCGTCCAATCCCGCCCGTCCTCGAGCCCTCTAAGCATCCCCTTCCACTCTAGGTGAGCTCCTCGTCGTTTCTCCCCAATCTCTGTCGTCCCGCTCGTCCCCTAGCTCTAGTGCCACCCTGGCCGAAAGCTTGCTCGCCGCCAGCCATGTCGCCACTGCCGCTCCAGCCACTGAAGCTTGCGCTTGAGCATCGCCCCGTGCTCAGCACGCTTCCAGGAGCCGGGCGCGTCCACCCGTTCATCCTATTGTGGCCCCTAGCACCAAACCAAACCTGTCCGAACTCCGGCCGTCGCCGTTCTGGTCGCCGCCGTTGATCCTAGCCACCGCAGCTCCGGCCACCACCACTAGTCGACGCAGCTCGCTCCCTGGAACACGTAGGAGCAAACCCCGCCTCAAACCGTGGGCTGTAGCGAAATCCCGAAGATCTCTGCCACGCGAAATGGTCGGCGCTGGCAAAACTCCGGCGACTGATGACGTGGACGTCATTAGACGCTAACCCCGCCACCTAAGCAACCCTAACAGCCACTGAAAATGGGCCCTACAGCATGGTCAAACCCAGTCAGCATCGGGTTTGACCAGGTCCAACCCCTGTGTCACTAACGTGTGGACCCCACACGTCAGGTTGGACCTGGTCGACGCCCGTTGACCTGTTAACGTCACTAATACGTCATGCTAACGCAGTAATTGTTTCTGGGATTTTAATAAATCAGAAATGATTTATTATTTTCAAAAATGCCCAAAACTTCTAAAAATCATATCAAATCAACCGTAGCTCCAAATTAAATAATTTATATATAAAAAATTATCAGAAAAATCCAATCTATCCATCTATACCATTTTCTGCATGTTAGAACAACTTATAGCTACTGTTTAGGACAAATCATGTAAATGGCATTTGAATTTCCACATATGGAGTTTGAATTTGAACCTAGGGTTCAAACCAACCCCATTTAACCTGCTGCTAGTTGCATTAGCTCAAATCACAGCATATTGACATGTCATGATCATGCATCATATTGTGCATTGCATTGATGGCGTTTCCTTCTGTGGTGCCGGTATTTGTCCCCTCTTGATAGACGTGATATCGACGATGTGATCAATGACACCGATGAAGAAATATACTATCTTCAGAAGTGCCAGGCAAGCAAAACCTCCTTGTTAATTCCGATACAATCCCACTCTCTTGCTCCTGCTCTATTTTACTGCATTAGGACAAACAATGATTCATCTGTTACTTGCTGCGGTAGCTGAACCCCTTTATCCTCTGCATGACTTGTGATTGCCACAGTAAATAGATGAAACCCACTAGCATGAGTAGGAGTTGTTTGAGCCCTGTTGTGCCTACTCATTCATGCTTGTTTGTCATGCTTGCTATTGCTTAGAGTTGTGTCAGGTCTAATTCATCGGGGATGAACTGGAATGTGGTGAACATGTCCTACTGTTGAGAGCTAAGTGTGTGAACACGATTTGGTAAAGGTAGTGGTGAGAGGCCATGTAGGAGTACATGGTGGGTTGTCTCATTGAAACCGTCCTCAGGAACTGAGTTCTGTGTTTGTGATCCATGAACAGTTACTACCACACATTGGGTTCCGGTAACTCGGCCCCTCTCGACTTATTAATCAACCTGATCTCTGTCCAGGAGTTGCAACTAGTTTCTGGTGTTTGTAGGTAGTGTTAGTAGTCTACCAAGTGGCACCCGGTACAGGTGGGCTTGGGACAGACTAGGCACAGTGGCACGGTGTACCAAGTGGCACCCGGATGGTGGGCTTGGGAACCCTGCTCACATCGTTTGGGGCCGTGAGCGACACCCCAGCCGGATCTCCTTGCGGAACGAACCCGAATAGGCGATAAACCTGGATGAGAGACTTGTGTGGTTAGTCAGGTCGTGGCCGACACCCTCGCTAGGCTTCCACTTGAAGGTTGCTGAGTATATGTCGTGTAAACGGCGGTAAGTGGTGAGAGCGTGTGTGAAGAAGTACACCCCTGCAGGGTTAATATGATCTATTCGAATAGCCGTGTCCGTGGTAAAGGACTTCTGGGTTGCATGTAAAGTTCATAAACAATGAAAGTGGATACTTTAAAATACGCAAGATAAGCGTGAGTGCTATGGATGGCGTTCTCATAGGGAGACGGGAGCAGATCCATAGTGGTGTGTTGATATGGTGAATATGTGGACTCGTGTACGCCACCTCAAAAGAGTTACTTGCATTCATAGTTCGGGATAGCCACCGAGTCAAAGCTGGCTTGCTGCAGTTAAACCCCACGACCCCTTTGTTGATAATGGTGCATATGTAGTTAGTTCTGATGTAAGTCGTGTTGGGTACATTTGTACTCACGTTTTCCTATTTTATGTTTTTGCAGCGAGACTTCAGTCTCACTAGTAGTACCGCATGGACTTTGATGTTTAGCGTGTTACCTCAGCTACGATCTTGTGCCCTCGGCAGGATCTGGTAGATAGTCAGGCTTCTCAGCCTTTTTCATTTGTAGATGTCTGTACTCAGACATGTTAAGCTTCCGCTTGTGCTTTGACTTGTATGCTCTGAATGTTGGGTCATGAGACCCATGTTTGTAATATCTCGCTCCTCGGAGCCTATTGAATAAATACTTTGAGTCATAGAGTTATGTTGTGATGCCATGTTGTATTTGCACATATCGAGCATATTGCGTGTATGATTTGAAATGCTTGGTATGTGTGGGATCTGACTATCTAGTTGTTTATCCTTAGTAGCCTCTCTTACCGGGAAATGTCTCCTAGTGCTTCCACTGAGCCTTGGTAGCTTGCTACTGCTCCGGAACACTTAGGCTGGCCGGCATGTGTCCTTCTTCGTTCCTGTGTCTGTTCCTTCGGGGAAATGTCACGCGGTGTCTACCGGAGTCCTGTTAGCCTGCTACAGCCCGGTTTACCGGAGTCCTGCTAGCCCAGTTGATACAGCCCGGATTCACTCGCTGATGACCGACACGTTCATTGTTGGGTCATGTATGCCTGTCCCTATAAGTTAGTGCCACTTTGGGTTCACGACTAGCCATGTCAGCCTGGGTTCTTTGTCATATGGATGCTAGCAGCACTATCATATACGTGAGCCAAAAGGCGCAAACGGTCCCGGGCCAGGTAAGGTGGCACCCGTGGGAATACCGTGCGTGAGGCCGCAAAGTGATATGATGTGTTACAGGCTAGATCGGTGTGACTTAGGATCAGGGTCCTGACAAATTAACAGCCATCGATCGATCGCTCGGGTTCAGTAACGCGTAGCCTGCAGTGCAATTGCTCGGGTTCAGTTAGAGCCCAATGCATCACTCGGCTTCAGTTAGAGCCAACACCTCGCACACACGCGCGTACGTACGAGAGAAACGTGCATCTCTCCGCCCCCGACCTCCCACCATAACCGGCAATTCCCTGAAATTTTCCTCCCCCTCGCTTCTAGCACGGTTTTTTCCGTCATGGACGGCCCAAAGAATGTCATGCAGCTGCGTCTCCGGCCCTCCCAGGACGAAAAGCCCATTTTCTGTCATGATTTTTTGTCATAGAAGTAGGAGCCCACCACATCTATGATGATACCGGGTTTTGTCACAATTATCGTCATAGAAGTGTCATATGTATGACAGAAAAAAAATTCGTTCGGCCCAAAATGTCACGGATGTGTCTTTTTTTTGTAGTATATTAAATATCTTATGGAAAAGAAAGATGCTAATCCTAGACTCATTAGATGGGTTCTCTTGCTCCAAGAATTTGACTTGCATATTATTGATAGAAAGGGAGCTGAGAACCCCGTTGCAGACAACTTGTCTAGGTTAGAGAATGTTCTTGATGACCCACTGCCTATTAATGATAGTTTCCCGATGAACAATTAGCGGTTGTCAATGCTTCTCGTACTGTTCCTTGGTATGTTGATTATGCTAATTACATTGTTGCTAAATATATACCGCCTAGTTTCACATACCAGCAAAAGAAAAAGTTCTTTTATGATTTAAGACATTACTTCTGGGATGATCCACACCTTTATAAAGAACGAGTAGATGGTATTATTAGACGTTGTGTGCCTGAGCATGAACAGGAACAAATCCCACGCAAGTGTCACTCTGAATCTTATGGAGGACACCACGCTGGAGATAGAACTGCACACAAGGTACTACAATCTGGTTTTTATTGGCCTACTCTCTTCAAAGATGCTCGTAATTTTGTCTTATCTTGTGATGAATGTCAAAGAATAGGTAACATTAGTAGACGTCAAGAAATGCCTATGAATTATTCTCTTGTTATTGAACCGTTTGATGTTTGGGGCTTTGATTATATGGGACCTTTTCCTGCCTCTAATGGTTATACACATATTTTAGTTGTTGTTGATTACGTTACTAAGTGGGTAGAAGCTATTCCAACTAGTAGTGCTGATCATAACACTTCTATTAAAATGCTTAAAGAAGTTATTTTTCCGAGGTTTGGAGTCCCTAGATATCTTATGACAGATGGTGGTTCACACTTTATTCATTGTGCTTTCTGTAAGATGCTTGCTAAGTATGATGTCAATCATAGAATCACATCTCCTTATCACCCGCAGTCTAGTGGTCAAGTAGAGTTGAGCAATGGAGAGCTCAAATTAATTCTGCAAAAGACTGTGAATAGATCTAGAAAGAATTGGTCCAAAAAACTTGATGATGCATTATGGGCCTATAGAATTGCATACGAAAATCCTATGGGTATGTCTCCATATAAGATGGTTTATGGAAAAGCATGTCATTTACCTCTTGAACTTGAACATAAAGCATATTGGGCTATTAAAGAGCTCAATTATGACTTCAAACTTGCCGGTGAGAAGAGGTTGTTTGATATTAGCTCACTTGATGAATGGAGAACCCAAGCATATGAGAATGCCAAGCTTTTCAAAGAAAAAGTCAAACGCTGTCATGATAAGAGGATACAAAAGCGTGACTTTAACGTAGGAGATTATGTGTTATTATTCAACTCTCGTTTAAGATTTTTTGCAGGAAAACTTCTCTCAAAATGAGAAGGTCCCTACGTTATCGAGGAGGTCTATCGTTTTGGTGCTAAAAAAATCAACAACTTTGAAGGCACAAATCCGAGGGTGGAAAACGGTCAAAGAATTAAACATTATATTTCAGGTAATCCTATCAATGTTGAAACTAATATTATTGAAACCATAACCCCTGAGGAATACATAAGAGACACTTTCCAGAACGTTCCAGACTCCGAAAAGGCATAGGTACATGGTACGGTAAGTAAACCGACTCCAAAACAACTCTAATGGCAATTTTTATCAGTTTTGGATTATTT
>NC_041383.1:592168712-592185381 GCF_002162155.2 Triticum dicoccoides
GGCATGCCCCCTGTCTTGTGGGCACCTCGTGTGCCTCCCGGACTGCGTTTTCTTGTATGTTACGTATTTTGGTCGGTAAAAATTCATTATATATACTCCCGAAGGTTTTGACCACCGTATCATGCAAATATCCTCTGTTTTCGTTTCGAGATGTTTCTGTTGCAGATTTAGAGCACCATGACTTCTCCCTCCTCCAACAATGAAGACAAGGATGCTTGGCTATTGAATATAGAGTTGAAAAGAGAGGAACCAGAAGAGATCAACAAGGATGAAGGGATCAAGAAGGCCATGGAGTTTCAAGCTCCGGTGGTGAAAGAAGAAGACATCCCTCAACCTTTACCTAACCTTTTCACTCCAACAGAGATTGAAGCTTTCAAGATGATTGAGTTAGCCCGCATACAGAACAAGTATCTCACACAGGAGAATATTTTGTTGAAGGATCATATTGCTGGGCTCAAGGGCATTATCCGCAAGTTGGAGGAGCTTTTACGCTCGATGTGCGATTGTCCACCATCATCATCACCACCTCCATCACCTCCGAAGAAATAATCACATGGGTATGGGCACTCCCCTTGGAAACTACCAAGCTTGGGGGAGGTGCCCCGGTATCGTATCACCATCACACTCCTATCTTTACCGCTTTATTTAGTTCGATCCTTTTAGTAGTATCTTGATCTAGTAGAGTGAAGTTTTGATATCAAGTAGTTTTGAGTTTTGCATTGTGATCTCATTATGTAAGCGAGTCCGTGTGCTATCTATAATAAAGATTAGCGTTGAGTCAAGGGCTTTGCTATGTTGCTATGATCTTGAGAAAGTAGAAAGAACAAAAAGAGTTCATATTGATCTTATGGATAGTGATAACTTCACACATAGAAAGTATGAGGCATAAAAATTGTTGAGAGTTGATGAACGTAGCCTTGGTCATCGTTGCAATTAATATGAAGTGATAAGGAAAGAGGGGTTCACATATAGATATATTATCTTGGACATCTTTTATGATTGTGAAGCACTCATTAAGTATGACATGCTAAAAGAGTTGATGTTGGACAAGGAAGACAACGTAATGGTTTATGTTTTCTGACATCTCAGTTAAAGTATATTGTCATTGACCTTCCAAACATGTTGAGCTTGCCTTTACCCCTCTTGCTAGCCAAATTCCTTGCACCAAGTAGAGATACTACTTGTGCTTCCAAATATCCTCAAACCCAGTTTTGCCATGAGAGTCCACTATACCTACCTATGGATTGAGTAAGATCCTTCAAGTAAGTTGTCATCGGTGCAAGCAATAAAAATTGCTCTCTAAATATGTATGACTTATTAGTGCAGAGAAAATAAGCTTTGTACGAACTTGTTGTGGAAGTAATAAAAGCGACGGATTGCATAATAAAGGTCCACATACAAGGGGCAATATAAAGTGATGTTCTTTTGCATTAAGATTTCGTGCATCAACCCTAAACGCGCATGACAACCTCTGCTTCCCTCTGCGAAGGGCCTATCTTTTACTTTATGTTTTTACTTTTTGCTTGAGTCAAGGTGATCTTCACCTTTCCCTTTTTCATTTTATCCTTTGGCAAGCTCCTCGTGTTTGAAAGATCATGATACATATATCCAATTGGATGTAAGTTGGCATAGGCTATTATTGTTGACATCACCTAAAGGTGAATACGTTGGGAGGCAATACAATAAGCCCCTATCTTTCTTAGTGTCCGTCTGAAACTCTATAACCACAAGTATTGCGTGAGTGTTAGCAATTATGGGAGACTACAAGATAGTTGAGTATGTGAGCTTGTTGAAAAGCTTTATTATTGACTCTTTCTGATGTTACGATAAATTGCAATTGCTTCAATGACTGAGATTATAGTTTGTTAGTTCCCAATGAAGTTTATGAACCATACTTGACATTGTGAATTGCTTATTACTTGAGCATAGGAAATCATATGACAAAATCTATATTTGTTGCTGTTATTAGAATGATCATGATGCCCTCATGTCCGTATTTTATTTTTATCGACACCTCTATCTCTAAACATGCAGACATATTTTTTGATTTCGGCTTCCGCTTGAGGACAAGCGAGGTCTAAGCTTGGGGGAGTTGATATGTCCATTTTGCATCATGCTTTTATATCAATGTTTATTACATTATGGGCTGTTATTACACATTATATCTCAATACTTATGGCTATTCTCTCTTATTTTACAAGGTTTACCATGAAGAGGGGGAATGCCGGCAGCTGGAATTCTGGCTGGAAAAGGAGCAAACGTTGGAAACCTATTCTGCACAACTCCAAAAGTCCCGAAACTCCACGAAACAACCTTTTGGATTTATTAAGAATTTATGAGCGAAAGAAATAGGCCAGGGGGCCCACACCCTGTCCAGGAGATAGGGGCGCCCCCCTGTAGGGTGCGGCCCCCTATCTCCTGGGCCCCCTGGTGGGCCTCCGGCGTCCATCTTCTGCTATATCATCACTCTTTCCTTGGAAAAAATCGTGGGCAAGCTTACGGGACAAAACTCCGCCTCCACGAGGCGAAACCTTGGCAGAATCAATCTAGGGCTCTAGCGGAGCTGTTCTGCCAGGGACACTTCCCTCCGGGAGGGGGAAATCATCACCAACATCATCACCAACGATTCTTTCATCGGGAGGGGGTCAATCTCCATCAACATATTCACCAGCACCATCTCCTCTCAAAACCCTAGTTCATCTCTTGTATCCAATCTTGTATCAAAACCACAAATTGGTACCTGTGGGTTGCTAGTAGGGTTGATTACTCCTTGTAGTTGATGCTAATTGGTTTACTTGGTGGAAGATCATATGTTCAGATCCTTTATGCATATTATTACTCCCCTGATTATGAACATGAATATGCTTTGTGAGTAGTTACGTTTGTTCCTAAGGACATGGGTGAAGTCTTGCTATTAGTAGTCATGTGAATTTGGTATTCGTTCGATATTTTGATGAGATGTATGTTGTCTTTCCTCTAGTGGTGTTATGTGAATGTCAACTACATGACACTTCACCATTATTTGGGCCTAGAGGAAGGCATAGGGAAGTAATAAGTAGATGATGGGTTGCTAGAGTGACAGAAGCTTAAACCCTAGTTTATGTGTTGTTTCGTTAGGGGTTGATATGGACCCATATGTTTAATGTTGTGGTTAGGTTTACCTTAATACTCCTTTTTGTAGTTGCGGATGCTTTCAATAGGGGTTAATCATAAGTGGGATGCTTGTCCAAGTTAGGGCACTACCCAAGAGCCGGTTCACCCACATATCAGATTATCAAAGTACCGAACGTGAATCTTATGAACGTGATGAAAACTAGCTTGACGATAATTCCCAATGTGTCCTCAGGAGCTCCTTTCTCATTATTAGATTTGTCCAGGCTTATCCTTTGCTACATAAAGGATTGGGCCACCTTGCTGTAGTTTATTTACTTTATTTACTTTTTACTCGTTACTATTTGTCTTATCACAAAACTATCTATCACCTACTATTTCAGTGCTTGTAGAGAAAACCTTACTGAAAACCGCTTATCATTTCCTTCTGCTCCTCGTTGGGTTCGACACTCTTACTTATCGAAAGGACTATGATAGTTCCCCTACACTTGTGGGTCATCAGTAGGCCATGCCAACCGATTTAGGGTGAGATTGAACATACCGCGCACATGCTCAAGTCATCTGGTACTGTGAGATGGAGTCTCTGGCGGAGGTCGCAAGGTCCTGATGTGTCGGCGCACTGTACACTCTATGAATGAAAGAAAACCCTCAAATCAGCATGAATAAAAATTGAATTCACGGCGATTTCTGTCGGGTGATTAAAGGAGGCAGATGAACTGGGATGACAGATGAGATAATATCTCATTAAATTAGTTACCTTGTCGTCCATGAGAAAAAACCCTCAGTACGGCAGATTCCCCAACCGAGCGGAGCTGGGTCGACCGCGAGCAGCGTCGAGAAAGTCGATTGTGATAGGCGGCGGCAAGCGGAAGTGGCGAAATGCGGTGAGGTTTGCCGGCAGCCTGGCGGCAGCGGCATGCGGCGAGCTAAGTGGTTACCGCCGTGATAGGCGGTGCCATGCATACACGTGGAGGAGCTTGTGCAGGTGCAAATGGGGACCGGAGGCATGGGGTGGCAGGCGAGGGTGAGGGTTTTCGTGACCTGGGGATGGCGAGGGTTTTCTTTTTTTCTTTTTTGAATTGGGTGGTGAGGGTTTTCTGTCCCACAAAGAATTTCGGAGGCAACAGTTTGCTAGAGCCAACCATGTGTGATTGGCACAACAAGCAACACGAAGGTCATTGCACACGGTTCCAATTTTGGGAACCGTGTGTGATTGACGTACTACCTCCATCCTTGTTTATTGGTCCCCTTTGTAATTTGTACCAAATTTAGACCAAATATTTGACTAAAAATGTTTATGCAAGTCACCAAAAATTATATCATTGAACACTATGTTCAAATACGCATCCAACGATATAATTCTTGATGACCTACACTAACATTTTGTCATTTAAATCTTTGGTCAACATTTAACACAAATTACAAAGGGGACCAATAAACGAGGACGAAGGTAGATTCCATCAACCGAACTGATTGCATCCATATCCCATAGTTAGACATAAGTAAACATAGATTAAACATACTCAAACATAGATAATAAGCGTACATGTACACAAGCATAGTTCAACCGTCATTAAGCATGCTCAAGCGTACATAGTTCGATCCCACATCTCATCTCACAAGCAGGGACGATCTTTAATCTTCTCTAGGAACTCGGCGTACGCGTCTTGCTCCACCCTGCAAGCATACTTCTGCTTGAAGGAGCCAACGGACAGTCCTCTTGCATGCGCCAGAACACTTTCATATGCAT
Source organism: Triticum dicoccoides (assembly GCF_002162155.2). Lineage (NCBI taxonomy): Eukaryota > Viridiplantae > Streptophyta > Magnoliopsida > Poales > Poaceae > Triticum > Triticum dicoccoides. The sequence goes on from NC_041383.1 coordinate 592,173,574, forward strand.
CATGAAGCTTGTGGTTGCAAAATGGGCATCGATAGCTGCCGTTCCAGGTCCTAATATGCCTGTTATGCATTCCTGCATAAAGCTCCCTCAGGATTTGCCTCCTGTACCTCCTCTGGACATCTTCATCCTCGTTGTCCACATCGTTATACAACACCTATACAAATAGTAAAAAATGTGGCCTCAAATAAATGGTTACAAACTAATCTCTCAAACATTTGGCAGTTGCCAAAAATTGGCATCAAATCAACGATTACATGCCGTGAAGTAGGATTAGGAATTCATGGCTATTTATTTATACATATCGAGATATTATGGTTCGATTTTTAAGCACATTTGTCTATGTACAGACCAATCTTGAAGAAATTAATGGCACAAACATATGTAGGTCATTCAAAATCAATTGTCAAGTCGTGGATAGGAATTATTAGCACGAACACTAACCCTAGTCGGATTACTAGCAGAAATCATTTCCACAGATGAAACAACTAATCACTTATCACTTGTACAATTCAAACAATCAATACACTACACAGATCTAATGAAACTTACTCAGATTTCATGGATTGGGAGAACATAACCATAGGATTTCTATTCCAAAAAGGGGGACGAAGGAGTAACCAGAGAAACCTTGGGATCTATTTGACAAATAAATGGGTATAGATGACTAACCAGTTGTCCGTCGTCGTCGGAGTCGTCACCGGAGTGGTCGTCGGATTCGTCGCCCGAGTCGTCACTAGAGTCGGTGTTGAACTCCGCCTCTGGCTGTGGAAGCTCGACGCCGTTGACGATGTCAGGTTGCAGCGATAACTCAACGGCGGTGATGGCAACCTCTGTCTTTATCTCCATGCCGTGCTCCGGTGCTTTAGCAGCCTCGACATCGCCACTCCCTCCGGTGGGGCGCTTCGGCGGCATCCTCATACACTGACGGCTTTGATGACTGAGAGCGGTGTTGAGGATGCAAGCAGAGAGAGGGGATTGTGTGAGTGTGTGTGGCAAGGATGGGGAGTGCAGCCGCTCGGGTGCACCATTAATATGGAGTAGTGGGAGAGAGTCAGGCGGCGGTCAAACCGCTGGCTCGCCTCCCGATGAGACTGCGCACCGGACTGCTAGCATGCCTGATACTTCTTCAACGTATCTATAATTTTTGATTGTTCCATGCTATTATATTACCCCTTTTGGATGTTTATGGGCTTTACTTTACACATTTATATCATTTTTGGGACAAACCTACTAACCGGAGGCCCAGCCCGTATTGCTGTTTTTTGCCTATTTCAGTATTTCGAATAAAAGGAATATCAAACGGAGTCCAAACGGAATGAAACCTTCGGGAGCGTGATTTTTGGAACAAATGTGATCCAGAGGACTTGGAGTGCAAGTCAAGCAGCAGCCGAGGCCTCCATAAGATAGGAGGGCGCCCCAACCTATAGGGCGCCCCCCCTGTCTCGTGGGCCCCTCGGGCAGCCACTGACGTACTTCCTCCTATATAAGCCTACGTACCCCAAAAACATCCAGGGAGCAACCAAAACATAATTTCCACCCCCGTAACCTTATGTATCCACGAGATCCCATCTTGGAACCGTCGTCGGTGTTCTGCCGGAGAGGGAATCCACCATGGAGGGCTTCTACATCAACACCATAGCCCTTCCGATGAGTTGTGAGTAGTTTACCACAGACCGTCGGGCCCATAGTTATTAGCTAGATGGCTTCTTCTCTCTTTGTGGGTCTCAATACAATGTTCTCCCCCTCTCTTGTGGAGATCTATTCAATGTAATCTCTTTTTGCGGTGTGTTTGTCGAGATCCGATGAATTGTGGGTTTATGATCAAGTTTATCTATGAGAAATATTTGAATCTCCTCTGAATTCTTTTATGTATGATTGAGTTATCTTTGCAAGTCTCTTCGAATTATCAGTTTGGTTTGGCCTACTAGATTGATCTTTCTTGCCATGGGAGAAGTGCTTAGCTTTGGGTTCAACCTTGCGGTGTCCTTACCAAGTGACAAAGAGGGTTGCAAGGCACGTATTGTATTATTGCCATCGAGGATAAAAAGATGGGGTTTATATCATATTGCATGAGTTTATCTCTCTACATCATGTCATCTTGCTTAAGGCGTTACTCTGTTCTTATGAACTTAATACTCTAGATGCAGGCAGGAGTCAGTTGATGTGTGGAGTAATAGTAGTAGATGCAGGCAGGAGTCGGTCTACTTGTCACGGACGTTATACCTATATACATGATCATGCCTAGATAATCTCATAACTATTTGCTTTTCTATCAATTGCTCGACAGTAATTTGTTCACCCATCGTAATACTTATGCTATCTCGAGAGAAGCCTCTAGTGGAACCTATGGCCCCCGGGTCTATCTCCTATCATATTTGCTTCCAATCTACTTTTATTTGCCTCTTTACTTTTTGCATCTATATTATAAAATACCAAAAATATATTTATCTTATCGTACTATCTCTATCAGATCTCACTTTCGCAAGTGGCCGTGAAGGGATTGACAACCCCTTTATTGTGTTGGTTGCGAGTCCTTTGTTTGTTTGTGTAGGTGCGTGGGACTTTTGAGGAGCCTCCTACTGGATTGATACCTTGGTTCTCAAAAACTGAGGGAAATACTTACGCTACTATTGCTGCATCACCCTTTCCTCTTCAAGGAAAACCAACGCAAGCTCAAGACGTAGCAAGAAGGATTTCTACCGCCGTTGCCAGGGAGGTCTTCGCTCAAGTCAAGACATACCAAGTACCCATCACAAACCTATCTCCCTCACATTTACATTATTTGCCATTTGCCTCTCGTTTTCCTCTCCCCCACTTCACCCTTGCCGTTTTATTTGCCCTCTCTTTCCCAATCTCTGTCCTCTCTTTTCGCTTGCCTTTTTCTGTTTGCTCATTTACCTCATCGTTATGGCTAGTCCTCCTATTCTTATTATTACTCCCGAACATGAAATCCTCAATTTTAAGCAAAGGGAGGGAGAAAATTTAAAAGATGCTTGGCATAGAATTTGCAATGCTCAAAATATGTCTACTAGGAAGCTCTCTACTTCCATTCTTCTCTGCAATTTTTATGTAGGCATCACTCCTTGGAATATATGTGTTCTTGATACTGTTGCCGAAGGTGATTTCTTGAGTAGCCATACGTTTGATGCTTATAATGCTATGTTAGATTTGTTTGGCCCACCACCTCTCTTGGTTAATGGAACTATTTTAACTTTAGAACACGTTATGCAACGGCTTGATATTATTGAAAATAAAATTGCCACTGTCGAGTTGATTGAAGATTTGGATAAAAAGATTCATAATCATATCATCCAATATGGATCTAGGGTTGGAGTTACTTTGAATTTTTTTAAAGAGAAAGAACCTATAGTAAATGAAAAAATAGATCTAGATTATGCTAGAATTGGTAAACTTGAGGATATAATTACCAACTTAGGTTCGGCGTTTTCTTCCATGAAAAACACTCCAAAACCCCTACAAAATTCGTCAAGTTTATTTATGTTCCTAAAAATAAGTGTTAATCTTCTAGTAAGGGAGACGCGGATCTCAAATCCATAATTGTTCATCCCAATTGTTTCTCTATCGTTAAGGAACCTTTTGCTAGAAACGAATTTCTTGAATTTTTGCCTAAAGGTTTAATCATTGCTAAAAAGGTAGAAACCCCTAAAAATTATAAGTGCTCTATTGAGTATTCAAGTGCCAAAGATGGCACTACTTAGATCTATCTTCGCTTTTATGCCTAGCTAGGGGCGTTAACCGATAGAGCTAGTTGGGAGGCAACCCAATTTTCTTTGTGTTCTTTGTTTTTGTTCCTGTTTAGTAATAAATTTTGCATCTACTTTCTGTTTAGATGTGTTTTTATCTTTTTATTAGTGTTTGTGCCAAGTATAACCTATAGGATAAACTATGATGATAGTTGATTTGATTCTGCTTAAAAACAGAAACTTTGCGCTCACGAGAAACAATTCAATAAATCACAGAAACATGCATTTGCATTGATTCTTTTTTATGCTGATCAATAAAAAAATTCCAGTACGTCCTATTTTTGTAGGATTTTTAGAGTTCCATAAGTTTGCGTTAGTTACAGATTGCTACAGACTGTTCTGTTTTTGACAGATTCTGTTTTTCGTGTGTTGTTTACTTATTTTGATGCATCTATGGCTAGTAAAATAGTTTATAAACCATAGAGAAGTTGGAATACCATAGGTTTAACACCAAAATAAATAAATAATGAGTTCATTAGTACCTTATGTGGTGGTTTTGTTTTCTTTCACTAACAAAGCTTATAAGATTTCCTGTTGTGTTTTGTGTTGTGAAGTTTTCAAGTTTTGAGTAAAGCTTTTATGGATTATGGAATAAGGAGTGGCAAGAGCCTAAGCTTGGAGATGCCCATGGCACCCCAAGATATTCAAGGATAGCCAAAATCCTAAGCTTGGGGATGCCCCGGGAAGGCATCCCCTCTTTCGTCTTCGTTCAAACTTTACTTGGAGCTATATTTTTATTCGCCACATGATATGTGTTTTGCTTGGAGCGTCGTGTATTATATTAGTCTTTGCTTTTTAGTTTACCACAATCATCCTTGCTGTACACACCTTTTGGGAGAAGCCTATTTGATTAGAATTTGTTAGAATTTGCTATGTGCTTCACTTATATCTTTTGGGCTTGATAGTTTTTGCTCTAGTGCTTCACTTATATCTTTTAGAGCACGGCGGTGGATTGATTTTATAGAAATTTTTAGTCTCTCATGCTTCGCTTATATTATTTTGAGAGTCTTTTAGAACAGCATGGTATTTTCTATGGTTTCAAATTTGGTCCTAGAATGATGAGCATCCAAGTTGGGTATAATAAAAACTATCATAGGAAGTGAATTGGATGCTATGATCAATTTGATGCTTGATAATTGTTTTGAGATATAAAGGTAGTAATGTTAGGGTCATGCTAGTTGGGTGATTATGAATTTAAAGAATGCTTGTGTTGAAGTTAGCAAATCCTTTAGCATGCATGTATGGTTAAAGTTGTGTAAAAGATTTGAAACATGAAGTGTACCTGGCTTGTGCATCCTTATGAGTGGTGGTCGGGGACGAGCGAGGGTCTTTCCCTACCAATCTATCCCCCTAGGAGCATGCGCGTAGTGCTTGATTTTTGATGACTTCTAAATTTTTCAATAAGTATATGAGTTCTTTTGACTAATGTTGAGTCCATGGATTATACGCACTTTTACCTTTCCACCATTGCTAGCCTCTTCGGTATCGTGCATTGCCCTTTCTCACCTTGAGAGTTGGTGCAAAATTCGCTGGTGCATCCAAACCCCGTGATATGATACGCTCTATCACACATAAACCTCCTTATATCTTCCTCAAAACAGCCACCATACCTACCTATTATGGCATTTCCATAGCCATTCCGAGATATATTGCCATGCAACTTTCCACCGTCCCGTTTATCATCATCATGACATACTTTACTTTTGTCATATTGCCATTGCATGATCATGTAGTTGACATCGTATTTGTGGCAAAGCCACCATGCATTATTTTTCATACATGTCACTCCTGATTCATTGCACCATCCCGATACACCGCCGGAGGCATTCATATAGAGTCATACCTTGTTCTAGTTTCGAGTTGTAATTCATATGTTGTAATCAATGAAAGTGTGATGATCATCATTATTAGAGCATTGCCCAAAAAAAAGAAAAAAAAAGAAAGGCCAAAAAGAAAAGAAAAAAGGCCCAAAAAAGAAAAAAAAAGAAAAGAAAAAGAAAAGTAAAAAGTAAATAAAAGTAAATAAATAAAAAGGGCGATGTTACTATCTCTTTTTCCACACTTGTGCTTCAAAGTAGCACCTTGTTCTTCATGTAGTGAGTCTCATATATTGTGCTTCAAAGTAGGACCATGTTTTTCATATAGTGAGTCTCATAGGTTGTATTTTTCATACTAGTGGGAATTTTTCATTATAGAACTTGGCTTGTATATTCCTATGATGGGATTCCTCAAATGCCCTAGGTCTTTGTGAGCAAGCAAGTTGGATGCACACCCACTAGTTTTCTTTTGTTGATCATTCATTTATAGCTCTAGTGCATCCGTTGCATGGCAATCCCTACTCCTCATATTGACATCAATTGATGGGCATCTCTATAGCCTGTTGATTATCCTCGTCAATGTGAGACTTCCTCCTTTTTTGTCTTCTCCACACAATCCCCATCATCATATTCTATTCCACACATATTGCTATATCCATGGCTCACGCTCATGTATTGTGTGAAGGTTGAAAAAGTTCGATATTATTTAAGTATGAAACAATTGCTTGGCTTATCATCGGGGGTATAGAGGTTGGGAACATCTTTGTGTGACGAAAATGAAGCATAGCCTAACTATATGATTTTGTAGGGATGAACTTCCTTTTGCCATGTTATTTTGAGAAGACATGATTACTTTGATTAGTATGGTTGAAGTATTACTATTTCTTTTACCAATATGAACTTTTATTTTGAATCATTTGGATCTGAACATTCATGCCACAATAAAGGAAAATTACATTGAGAATTATGCTAGGTAGCATTCCACATCAAAAATTCTGTTTTTATCATTTACCTACTCGAGGATGAGCAGGAATTAAGCTTGGGGATGCTTGATATGTGTTCGACGTATCTATAATTTTTTATTGTTCCACGCTATTATATTACCCCTTTTGGATGTTTATGGGCTTTATTTTACACATTTACATCATTTTTGGGACTAACCTACTAACCGGAGGCCCAGCCCGTATTGCTGTTCTTTTTGCCTATTTCAGTATTTCGAAGAAAAGGAATATCAAACGGAGTCCAAACGCAATGAAACCTTCGAGAGCGTGATTTTTGGAACGAACGTGATCCAGAGGACTTGGAGTGCAAGTCAAGAAGCAGCCGAGGCCTCCACGAGATAGGAGGGTGCCCCCCCCCCTATAGGGCGTGCCCCCTGTCTCGTGGGCCCCTTGGGCGGCCACCAACGTACTTCTTCCTCCTATATAAGCCTACATACCCCGAAAACATCCAGGAAGCAACCGTAACACAATTTCCACCGCCATAACCTTCTGCATCCACGAGATCCCATCTTGGAGCTATCGTCGGCGTTCTGCCGGAGGGGGAATCCACCATGGGGGGATCCTACATCAACACCATAGCCCTTCCGATGGGTTGTGAGTAGTTTACCGTAGACCTTTGGGTCCATAGTTATTAGCTAGATTGCTTCTTCTCTGTTTTTGGATCTCAATACAATGTTCTCCCCCTCTATTGTGGAGATCTATTCAATGTAATCTCTTTTTGTGGTGTGTTTGTCGAGATCCGATGAATTGTGGGTTTATGATCAAGTTTATCTATGAGAAATATTTGAATCTCCTCTGAATTCTTTTATGTATGATTGAGTTATCTTTGCAAGTATCTTCGAATTATCAGTTTGGTTTAGCCTACTAGATTGATCTTTCTTGCCATGGGAGAAGTGCTTAGCTTTGGGTTCAATATTGCGGTGTCCTTACCCAGTGATAGAAAGGGTTGCAAGGCACGTATTGTATTGTTGCCATCGAGGATAAAAAGATGGGGTTTATATCATATTGCATGAGTTTATCCCTCTACATCATGTCATCTTGCTTAAGGTGTTACTCTGTTCTTATGAACTTAATACTCTAGATGCAGGAAGGAGTCGGTCGATGTGTGGATTAATAGTAGTAGATGCAGGCAGGAGTCGGTCTACTTGTCACGGACGTGATGCCTATATACATGATCATGCCTAGATAATCTCATAACTATTTGCTTTTCTATCAATTGCTCGACAATAATTTGTTCACCCACCGTAATACTTATGCTATCTCGAGAGAAGCCTCTAGTGAAACCTATGGCCCCCGGGTCTATCTCCTATCATATTTGCTTCCAATCTACTTTTATTTGCATCTTTACTTTTTGCATCCATATTACAAAATACCAAAAATATATTTATCTTATCATACTATCTCTATCAGATATCACTTTCTCAAGTGGCCGTGAAGGGATTGACAACCCCTTTATTGCGTTGGTTGCGAGTTCTTTGTTTGTTTGTGTAGGTGCATGGGACTTTTGAGGAGCCTCCTACTGGATTGATACCTTGGTTCTTAAAAACTGAGAGAAATACTTACGCTACTATTGGTGCATCACCCTTTCCTCTTCAAGGAAAACCAAGGCAAGCTCAAGACGTAGCAATGCCTACGGCCGTTTCACACAGCTACTCCCACGCCTCCCGATGACACTGTGTAGCGAGCACGCCTTCGTCAATTCACACACCTGCACGCACACCTCCAAGTCTGCGTGCGCGGCAGACTGCTCGCATGCGTCCCGTCAACTCACGTCTGCTCGCATGTGCGCGTGGCGGCACGTATATTGTTTTTCTATTTAGATGATTAATGATGCTGCTTTATTTTTTGCTTAACCAAAGCATGGCACGTATCCATCGTTGGACTGATGCTCACGGTTCGAATAAATAGTACGTTTGGGATATTGGTTCGCAATTAATAATAATCTCCTGTTTTTAATTAGATAAATATTACATGAAAACTTGTCTCAAATTTGACCAAAAAAAAGTACAATACAACTTTGTATTGGTGTTTGTATGACTACACGATAAGTTCATGAACTTCAAATAAGTTTTGGATGTACTAGAATTTAAAAATCAAGATTCTCATTGTTTGAAATTTGTTGCACGGGGAGTAAACATGCAATCAGTGAGACACATGTGTTTTTGCAATCCATTTAGGTGCACTGTCACGTGTGCATGTAGCTCGAATTTAATTTTTGCACATTATACCCCTAGAAAATCAATCAATTAATGTACTAAAACGTCTTAATGATGTCTGATTTTTTTTAAATTAAAATGTCCCTCCTTTGGTAACATACATATGTTCACCGCGGGTTATTAATTCAACATGCATTGTAGTTGTGGTGGATTCATGGTGTGTGGATGAGTGTGTGCGTCTGTGGTGGAGAGTGGCTCGCAGTACACTACGAGTTGTGAGCCATCGTGTGGGTTGGCCATTTTGTTAGGCAGGCCGGTGCCACATCAAAGTCGTGAATTCATAATTTAAAACATTACACAACCCTTTCATCCATCCATGTTTTGGCCACATGCAGTCAATGGTTGTCCTACACGACACCCGATACTCGCGTATGACACTTTCTGTGGGCCCACAAGGTCGTCATTCATCACTTTGACGAACAGCCGGTAGTGAGGTTAATTTGACCAGCAAGGTAGAATCTTTTTTGTTTTTGTTATGGTGGTATATAGTACGCGTCGAAGAGGTGGGAGGGGACTAGCATATATATATATATATATATATATATATATATATATATATATATATATATATATATATATATATATATATATATATATACGGTCTATTCTGCTAATATTAGCAGAATAATTATTCTGCACACCACTTCGGCACTGCACGCTCAACAGAAGCGCACTGCATCATTTTGACGACAAGCACTGCAATAGAGACTAGTGAACTTCTCGTCGGAAAAAAACTGAACGCGTTATTTTTTTGGTACTGTTTTTGCTCTAATTTTTTAACCGTTTATCGGAATGAGGCATGTAATATACCATTGAAAAGCTATGGATTAGGCGCAACTTCGACATGTTGAAGACTTTTCGAGATTCCACATGGTTTAAGAGCAGTTTTGAAAATAGTGCGGCGGATGACGAGTGGCAGCGAGTGTTTTTTTGCGTTTTTTTAAACCGCTTGTCAGAATGAAGAAAACGATACGCCGTTGGATAGATATCATCGAGGCGCATCTTTTTCATATATAAATCTTTCTTTAATTCATTACGGTTTAAGAGCAGTTTCAAATTTACTAAATCGCGAACTCTGTTTTTCAAATGTTTTGAAATTTTCGGTACTGTTTTTGCTCCAGTTTTCTAACTGTTTGTCGGAATGAGACGTATCATACGCCATTGGAAATCTACGGACAAGGCGCAACTTTGATATGTTGAAATGTTTTTGAGATTCCTTACGGTTTTTATTTAATTTTGAAAATCGTGCGGCTGACTTCGAGAGGCAGCGGCTGTTTTTTCGTGAAATTTTTACAAACGGCTGGTTGGAATAATTCAAATCATATGTCGTTGGAAAGATATCGACGAGACGCAACTTTTTCATGTAGAACACTCTCTCTAATCCTTACGGTTTAAGAGCAGTTTCGATTTTACCGATAAGCGGACACTCTGTTCTTCGCGAGACCAAAATCGTCATATTTACTGCATCGGACAGAAGAACGCATTGCTTCAGACAAAATACCGCACTGCATCGGATGCGCAAGTGCACTGCATGGTTTCTTTTTGTTTAGACGTATTTTTTCTCGGATGAGGAAAGAAGAACGCACTGCTTCAAACGAAATACCCGCACTTTATTAGATGGGCAAGTGCACTGCATGGTTTTTTTTGTGGGACGTAAATTTTCCTAAACGAGGTGGAGTGCACTTCATGTCGAGTGCTGGTGAACCACAATACTATGAAAAGTGAACCTCGAGACTACTGTAACCGAGCCGTATTGCATCAGACAGAAAACCGCACTTATTTTAAACTAAAAAACGCACTTCATTGGACAAACAAGTGCACTGCATGATTTTCTTTTTTGTGGGACATAATTTTTCTTTTATTTTTCTTTTATGGTCTCCGTAATGTCTTTTATCAACAAGTATGCACTATAGAGACGAGGTGAGTGTACTGCATCAATTGTTCTTTTCCAATTTTATTTTAACATAGTGAGCTGCATTAAAAAATCAACCTTTTCAAGTTTGTTTTCTTCCAATTGTTTTTGCACTTGGCAACATAGTGAACCGCTCAGAGATAGAAGCTCACTACAGCAATGAAACAAGTGAACATCTTCCGCCAAGCAAACATCTTCAGCCCAAAGCGACTTTACTTTTTTATGATATGGGCTTCAACTTCTCTCAAAAGTGCACTGCATTTGTTTGAATAATTTACACAAACAACGGAGGCAAAATTAACAAACTGCTTATACCTCTTGATGATATAGACAGACTGCGGTGTAGCGTCCCTATCCGAACTGCATCAAACAACATTTAGTGTTTTTTTTACAATTAACTACAATTTTTCAAAAAAATAATCTTACAACATCTTTGTAAATCTGGAAAATCAAATGGCATTCAGTGAACATTTTGTTGTCGCCCACCCACACATTGGAGGGCACTGAACCACACGCCCACACTAACCAAACCACACACCCTAGCGGCGATGGGCTGCACGACCATGATTACAGAACTACACACACACAATATGGATGGGAAAGGATGTCAAGTGGTTGCCCAGGAGCATTATGGACTGCTCGGACGAGCAAAAATGGGCTGCATTGACGAGCAAAATTGAGCTGCAAAACCAACGAGCCCACAAACCAGAAGGCACACACCATCCTCGTCATCATTTTGCCGGCGCCCCCGCACTACACGTCCACGCGCCGCCAAGCTGCACTGAGAAAACGAGATGGGGTCAGGAGGATGTGGCACTCGGCGGGTGAGCACGAGGGAGGAGGGTGGCTGGGGAGGAACAGCGGTACCACCGACGCGCCCGACACTGCGGAGGGGGCGGAGCTGGGGCCGCGGTCGGGGCAGCGCGGGGCACGGGCCGTGGAGGCCAACTGTCGCGTGGCGGAGCTATGGCCGCGGCCGCAGCGGTGCGGAGTCGAGGTCGTGTAGTAGCCATGGCCATGGTGGGGCGGGGTGGGCCAGATCCGGCGGTGGAAGCTCGGCACAATACGGATCTCGTCGGATCCGGCGGTGGAAGCTCG
>NC_041383.1:592186216-592249440 GCF_002162155.2 Triticum dicoccoides
GGTGGCGCCGGCCGGTGGGAGGAGGAGGCGGGGCGGCGCCGGGGGAGGTGGTGCGGCGGCGCGGGGGGAAGTGGTCCGGCGGCCCAGGGAGGTGGCGGGCTGGGTGGTGTGTGCCGTGTGGTCGTGGAGCACGGGGGAGAGAGACGGTTGAGGAGAGGATAAGATGGGGTGGGTGGGGTGTGTTTTCTTTTTCTTTTTACCTCCGCAATTCAGTTGTCGTTGTTTGTAGCTACGGGTCACTCGGTGGTGTGCAGAATAAGCGTTTGGTGTGCAGAATAAGACTCTAGAGGGTGTTATCATAATAGACCCACCCTATATATATATATATATATATATATATATATATATACACTATATGTACGCGTCCGTGAACAAGTACACCTCACTCAGTGTCGGGAAATTTCGGTTTCCGGGGCACGTGCCACATCAAAATTATGAAAATGGCTATTCAAACATCACACAACACCTCTTTGCGCCACATGCATGCAGGCGGTGGTTATCCTAGCTAGGACACTCACCTGTGACGCTTCCATCTATGGGCCCACGAGGCCATCGTCGATGCATGTGCATCACTTTGACTTGCATCGGGCGAGGTTAATTAATTAATTTCACCATCTATGAGGATTCTTTTTGGGTTATATTATGGTAGGAGCATATAGTATGCGTCGAAGAGGGGGAAGGGGACCATCATATGTAGTACGCTTCATGAACCTCGCTCTGTGTGGCTGCATGGTTTATAGTTTTGAGGCATGTGTGGCACATAAAAGTTGTGCATTTTAGGTATTATATTCAACATATGTTTGGCCCACTTGCAAAGCGATGGTGGTTGTCCTCTCGCACCCACTTAAGTGGTCATTAGCGATATCGATGATTTCCATGTGTGGGCCCTCTTGGTCCATCACTACTTTTTGCCTGACAACGAGAGTGGTTAATTTGACTTAGGAGGGGGTTATTTTTTTGCTTGTAAATAAGGTGTGTGTGTGTGTGTGTCTATATATATATATATATATATATATATATATATATATATATATATATATATATATATATATATATATATGAGCACACACGCATGCATGTGTACGCATGAATCCCTCCCATCGAGTCAAAGTGGCTAGTACAACGACACGTCATGAACCGATCTTGCTCTGTGTGAGGAGAGTGTACGATTTTCGACGGACGCGCCACATCAATGTTGTGAAATGGTATTCAAACATGCATGCATGCATCACCTCCATACATATGCATGTAGTGGTTGTCTTCGAACGGTACACTCCCTCGCATGGTTATCAACGACAAGCCTATATATTCGTGGGCCCGCGTGGACATCCATGATCACGTTGACCGACAACAAGATAGGTTACCATGGCAGATTCTTCATTTGGTTCATGTTATCGTAGTATAGGTCATGGTGAGATTCAGACCTAATTAAGTTTGAGCGCATATACTATGCACGCATGCATGCATGAATCCCCATTGTCGGATAACATACATATGCATCATCAACCTAACCCTCACTCAGTGTGGAGATTTCTAGTTCAAAATCACGGTGCCATATCAAAGTTGTTCCATTGTGTACTAAAAAACACACCTGATCCATACATATGTTTCGGCCAGATGCATGCAGTGGTTGTCTTCGGGGACTAGCTACTTGCGTGATTATTGGCGAGCTAGCCTATCTGGGGTCGCATGGACGACCATCACTTTGACCAGCAACAAGAGAGAGGTTGTACGACCAAGGTGGATTATTCTTGGTATGTTTTACGATCAACCTTGGTGCGATGCCTCTCTGGCCCGCCGACTAAAAGTGGGGGGCTGCTACTTTGCACTTTTCTAGGTGAACCTCAGTTGGAGGGGGCATCCATAGCTTATGATTCCCTTCATGCCGACACGAGGGGGGCTGCTTGCTACTTCGCACTTTGCTAGGTGAACCACGGTTGGGGAGCATCCATTCATAGCTTAGGATTCCCTTCGTGCCGACATGAGGGAGGGGGGATGCTAGCTTCTTTGCACTTTTCTAGGTGAGCCTAGGTTGGGGGGGCATGCATTCATAGCTTAGGATTCACTTCGTGCTGACACGGGGGGGGGGCTACTAGCTACTTCACAGTTTGCTAGGTGAACCACGGTTGGGGGGCATCTATTCATAGCTTAGGATTCCCTTCGTGCCGGCACGAGGGAGGGGGGCTGCTAGCTACTTCACACTTTGCTAGGTGAGCGTCGGTTGGGGGGCATGCATTCATATATAGCTTAGGATTCCCTTTGTGCCGACACAAGGGGGGCAAGCAGTATCGTGCGCTTTGCGAGATAGGTGCGACAACGAAGTTGCATTTGGTATTTGAAAATCAAACCACCCTTTTCATACATATAAATTTGGTCCACATGCAAGTGTGTTCGTGTTCTGACCCTCTCCCACGTCATTTTTTGCCCAATTTATGAACATTAGAGAAGTCGGATGACGCAACAGACACAGTTCACTCAAACTAACCGTGTGCCATGTCGGTGCCCCTGTCATGCACACATCCGCACAGTACATTGGGCTCCACGAGGCTCCCCCTCTCAAAAATATCTGCCCGCCTCGAGGGTTTTTCAGTTTCATAACACACGGTTGTTATCTCCGGACCATGTGCGATGTTTCTTCTTCCCAATCCCACCTGCATCCCTAGAAAATATCTGCCCACCTCGAGAGTTTTTCTGTTTCATAACACACGGTTGTTATCTCCGAACCATGTGCGATGCACCATCATCAAAATTTTCATTAGCATCGGCATTTCACTCCCGCATTGTAAAGTTTTCAGTACCCGCGTCATTTCCTCAAACACACCCCCGCCCCCCTCCACACACACACACACACCAAAACCTCCTCGGGCACACGCGCGCACACACACACCCCCTCCCTCGCTCGAAACCTTAGCAAGGTCCCCTCCGCCACCGCCGCCGCTGCGAGACCTCCATTGTCAACATCTGCCGGTTTGCCCGTGCAGCTTACCCACCGATCTCCATACCAAGGCTGCCCTGAGTTTCCTAGATGACGCATGCCAAACGCCCCTTTTCCCCCAGATCCCCATCCCCATCCCCCACTCCAGAGCGTCACAGCCTAAGCTCGGCTACGCTTCCCGTGGAGCTCAAGGAGTGAATGGACCAAAAGAGGTGTATCGCGGTCTCTTCGCCCGACGTCGCCGAGGAAGCTGACGACCATTACTGGCTACAGGAACTCAAGCAGCGGGTTAGAGTATGCGGGCATGTCTCTTCCGCCGGCTACGACATCGAGGTCATCGACAGCAATGGCCTGAAGCGGGCTATGTCGGGTTAAGTGGCCCACCCCCAACCCCTCGGGTTCGACCACCGTTGATCTCATGCATGGCCCCGCCGCTGATCTCCTCTGGCTCGATGTCAACAACTTGCCATCCTACATCGCCATCGATCCCCTTTTGTCATTTCTGAAGGACACGTTCTGCGACGCTGGCTTGGGATCCACAGCTTCCAAGTCAGACCTCATTGACGGCGACCACGAGGAGGGCACCCTCTCCGGCTCTTCCAAGGGGAAAGAGCCCATCTACTCTTCCAAGGGGAAAGAGCCCATCTGTGACATCATGGAGGGCACCCTACAGCTGTGCTCTTCCAATGGGAAGGAGCCCATCTGCGACAACATGGGGTGCATCTAGGGTTCGTGCTCTTCCCACGAGAACGAGCCCATCTATGACAAGTGAGGAACCCCATGATTTGTTTTGTCGTGCCTCTTCACAGGGGGGAACCCATGATTTTTTTTGTCGAGTCCCTTTTGTAGGAATATGTCAAGTTTTAATTTCTATATCGGGTTGTTTGTAGTATGCCTTGTTTATTTCAGTTGTTCACAATGTGATGCTCTGTATGTGCAATTATTTACTGTGCAGTACATTTCATCAATCTAGTTTTAAACATACCGATAGGAATGCATATATTTGCTTGCTGTTAATCCTGTTATAGCTAGCATATGCTTCTTTTAAAGTTTTTTGATTGTTCTGTTGTTTGTAGTTAGCATATGTCCAGTTTCAAATGCTATCTTTGGTTGTTCCTAGTATGCCTTGTTTATTCCAGTTATTCACAATGTGATGTTCTATATGTGCAAGTATGAATTGTGCAGTTCATTCATGAGTACCAGTTCCAACAATACCACTATGGCCCTATTTGTTTCAGATTCTGGGACCAGATTCAGCTTTGCCAGTGAAGCCAAATCTGGAATCCAAAACAAACAGCTATTTCGAATTAGCTTTGCAAGTGAAGCTGAATCTGGATTTGGGTCATTTTTAGTGCAATTTCCTGAAGCACCTCAAAGTGTACTTCGGTGGTGAAGCTGATTCGCAGAAACAGCTTCGCCACTGAAGTGAATCCATATGTGATTAAAATCCAAGCAAAGCTGAAACAAACAGGGCATGAATGACTACATTTGGTTGATGCATCTTGTAGTTAAACATGCTTTTCCATTTTTATTTAACAATAACCAGTGTACTTAGACCGGCACAATACCAGTTTGCATGACTATGTTTGCTTGTTGTTAAATGTTAGGCATGTTGCAGTTAACACACCTTTTCACTTGTTTTGCTTTACTAGCATGCTTAAACCTGCACACTGAAGCTATTTTTTGGATATTATTTTGTCTGCCATGGATAATTTTGGTTGATGTTTAGCCTATTGTGCTTAACATGCTTCTCGATGTCCCTACACAGGACAATTTTGGGAACGACTGTTGTTTTCCATCGAGGTTAGTTTCATCTGTCGGCGTTCTGGGAACGGGGGTCCCTAGACTTGCCTGCCTGCAGCCTGCGGCGTGGCGCAAGGGGTGGCCCAGTACGGCCCATCTTCATCAACTCAACTCAAGACCCTCGCGGGGCGGACGATGCAAGGCTTCCTCAGGAACGGCCTCACCAGGCAGGCTTGCGAGGAGGCGGAGAGATCAAGGCAGGGGTACCTCGCGAGGTGCTCATGATGCAAGCCATGACGATCAAGACCAGGCGGGCGCCAGGCGGGCGCCGGCCTGTGCAATGTCCTTGTTCCCTCTTTGGTGCAAAGGGGGCAACCGCAGGTGTGGAGTATCGAGGCATCAAGCAAAGGTTACCATTTCAGTGCAACGAGACCAAGACCAGCAGAGCGGCAGGACGGAGGTCACCATGGAGCCCAAGACGGCGTCATCGCTAGTGCCTTTGGCAGCCGAAGACCAACTTTAGTCAGGATAACTTGTACTAGATGTTCCCCTTCAAAATGGCCGTTGTTGGCGCCCTTCCCGCTCAATGTTTGGGAAGAGGACCAGGGCCTCTATATATAGAGATAGCCACCATAGTAGAAGGCAACTGGATCTCACCTAGAGCCAACAGAGAAGGAGCAATTTCTCTCCAAGCACACCATCACAAGAACACCCCTCGCGAGGTTGTTCTTCCTCTGTATTGTTTATCATCAGCCCAGAGGCAATCCACCACACCACACACTGGATTAGGGTATTACACCACAATGGTGGCCTGAACCAGTATAAACCTTGTGTCCCTCGTGGTGTTCATCGTGTAGCTTAGATTCATAGCGAGGCCTTGAGACGTGGATCGGTAAGGAGAAGATCTCCGTGTGCACCCCAGAGTTTGAGCCTTAAGGGTTTTGCCGGAACCCGATATCCGACATTTGGCGCGCTAGGTAGGGGTGCACCGAAGCTCTCCCTTCCGTCGACCCGCTCTCTGTCAACACTGCGCTTCGCCCTCATGGCGGACAACGTGCCGCCCGCTTCGGCTGCCAACACCAGCACTGGGGCCAGGGGGCACTGAGCCTTGGCCCCCGCCTTGCAACATGTGCAGTGGCCGAACAAGTTCAAGCCAGAGATGCCGCCGCGCTACGACGGCGCGATGGATCCACTAGCTTTCCTGCTGGCGTATGAGGAGGCCTTCCTCAAGGCCGGGGGCGACGACAGGGTCATGGCTAACTAGCTTCCCATGGCCCTCACCGGCGTTCCGCGCATGTGGTTGCTCCACCTGCCAACGGCTTCGGTGGCCTCCTGGGGGCAGCTCGCAAGCGCCACCCTTGACCCGCCACGTCAAGTAGTTCGTCTGCTAGATTGGTGCCGCCCTCACGCGCCGCAAAGACCCTCCGGGTTGGGTGGCACCCAATGCCGACTTGACCTTCAGCTTGGACAATCACCCCGCCAACACCGCCTGCTCGGGTGCGCTCCCGATGCTGTGCAGTCCCACTGTCTGCCAGGTGGCCGTCACCAGGACCCTCATCGATGGTGGTGCTGGCCTCAACATGCTCTCGGTGGAGGCCTTCAGCCTCCTCCACATGCCCCTGGAGCGACTCCGACCCGGCAAGTCCTTCTCGGGCATCGGAGGCGGTTCCACCTGCTCCCTGGGGCAGATCCGCCTCCTGGTGACCTTCGGCACCCACGACAACTTCCGCACGGAGCTGGTCGACTTCGACATCGCCCCCATCGACCTCCCGTACAATGCCATCCTCGGCTACCCTGCCTTGGCCCAGTTCATGGCAGCGACTCACCCGGCCTACAACCTCATGAAGATGCTCGGGAGCAGCGGTGTCCTCCCCGTAGTTGGAGATACAAAGGATGCTCTGCAGGCGCTCAAGCTCGCCTTCAAGACGACCGCAGTGGCGTAGCCCACCAGCGCCGACACCCTCAAGGCCAAGGTGGTTGCGCCAACCAAGAAGAAGCAGATGTTCACCCAAGAAAAGGCGGAGACTAAGCAGGTACCAGTCGATGAGGATGGATCCTCCGGTGCCACCTTCACCATAGGCGCCAATCTCGACCCCGAGCAAGAGGAGGCTCTACTGAAATTCTTGCGCGCGAACAAGGAGGTGTTCGCGTGGGAACCCAAGCAGCTAGTGAGGGTTCCAAGGCAAGTGATCGAGCACCACCTAAACGTGTGCCCCAATGTTTGCCCCGTGAATCAGAAAGCAAGGCGGCAGTCCACCGAGAAGTAGGCCTTCATCGTCCAAGAAACCTGCAAGTTAGAAGCTGCGGGAGTCATTCGCGAGGTTCGCTATCCGGAATGGCTGGCCAACCCAATTGTTGTGCCGAAGAAGGGAGGGAAGGAGCACATGTGCGTCAACTTCACCAACCTCAACAAGGTCTGCCCCCAAGATCCGTTCCTGCTCCCCCGCATCGACCAAATCATCGACTCCACCGCTGAGTGCGACCTGTTGTGCTTCCTGGATGCCTTCTCGGGCTATCACCAGATCAAGATGTCGGTAGAAGATGTGGAGAAAATGGCTTTCCTGACCCCGTGTGGGGTGTACTGCTACACCTACATGCCGTTTGGACTATGCATTGCAGGTGCAACCTTTCAGCGACTGATGCATATCGCCTTGGGCCGGGAGATCGAGAGAAACGCCGAGGCCTACGTCGACGACATCATGGTGAAGTATTGGGAGGCCAAGACCCTGATACAGGACCTGGAAGAAACCTTCACGAGCCTTTGTGAAGTGGACCTGCGGCTCAACCCGGAGAAGTGCGTGTTCGGTGTTCCTTCTGGCAAGCTTCTGGGCTTCCTCGTGTCCCATAGAGGTATTGAGGCTAACCCAAAAAAGGTCAAGGCAATCGAAGACATGAGTCCGCCGCAAACCCTCAGGGAAATGCAGAAGCTCACTGATACGTCTCCAACGTATCTATAATTTTTGATTGTTCCATGCTATTATATTACCCCTTTTGGATGTTTATGGGCTTTATTTTACACATTATTATCATTTTTGGGACTAACCTACTAACCGAAGGCCCAGCCCGTATTGCTGTTTTTTGCCTATTTCAGTATTTCAAAGAAAAGGAATATCAAACGAAGTCCAAACACAATGAAACCTTCGGAAGCGTGATATTTGGAACGAACGTGATCCAGGGGACTTGGAGTGCAAGTCAAGAAGCAGTCGAGGCGGCCACGAGAGGGTAGGGCTCCCCCACCCTATAGGGCGCGCCCCCTGTCTCGTGGGCCCCTAGGGCGGCCACCGACGTACTTCTTCCTCCTATATAAGCCTGCGTACCCCGAAAACATCCAGGGAGCACCCGAAACACAATTTCCACCGCTGTAACCTTCTGTATCCACGAGATCCCATCTTGGAGCCTTTGCTGGCGCTCTGCCGGAGGGGGAATCGATCACGGAGGGCTTCTACATCAACACCATAGCCCTTCTGATGAGTTGTGAGTAGTTTACCACAGACCTTCGGGTCCATAGTTATTAGCTATATGGCTTCTTCTCTCTTTTTGGATATCAATACAATGTTCTCCCCCTCTCTTGTGGAGATCTATTCGATGTAATCTCTTTTTGGGGTGTGTTGGTCGAGATCCGATGAATTGTGGTTTATGATCAAGTTTATCTATGAGAAATATTTGAATCTCCTCTGAATTCTTTTATGTATGATTGAGTTATCTTTGCAAGTCTCTTCGAATTATCAGTTTGGTTTGGCCTACTAGATTGATCTTTTTGCCATGGGAGAAGTGCTTAGCTTTGGGTTCAATCTTGCGGTGTCCTTACCCAGTGATAGAAAGGGTTTCAAGGCACGTATTGTATTGTTGCCATCGAGGATAAAAAGATGGGGTTTATATCATATTGAATGAGTTTATCCCTCTACATCATGGCATCTTGCTTAATGCGTTACTCTGTTCTTTGTGAACTTAATACTCTAGATGCAGGCAGGAGTCGGTCGATGTGTGGAGTAATAGTAGTAGATGCGGGCAGGAGTCGGTATACTTGTTGCATACGTGATGCCTATATACATGATCATGCCTAGATAATCTCATCACTATTTGCTTTTCTATCAATTGCTCGGCAGTAATTTGTTCACCCACCGTAATACTTATGCTATCTTGAGAGAAGCCTCTAGTGAAACCTATGGCCCCCGGGTCTATCTCTTATCATATTTGCTTCCAATCTACTTTTATTTGCATCTTTACTTTTTGCATCTATATTATAAAATACCAAAAATATATTTATCTTATCATACTATCTCTATCAGATCTCACTTTCGCAAGTGGCCGTGAAGGGATTGACAACCCCTTTATTGTGTTGGTTGCGAGTTCTTGGTTTGTTTGTGTAGGTGCGTGGGACTTTTGAGGAGCCTCCTACTGGATTGATACCTTGGTTCTCAAAAACTGAGGGAAATACTAACGCTACTATTGCTGCATCACCCTTTCCTCTTCAAGGAAAACCAACGCAAGCTCAAGACGTAGCACTCACCGGGCGAGTAACCGCGTTAGGACGCTTCATCTCCAAGCTGGGGGGAACGAGCCTTCCCTTCTTCAAGCTGATGAAGAAGAAGGGTCCGTTCGAATGGACTCAAGAGGCTGACGAAGAGTTCCAAGATCTCAAGAAGTACCTGACCAGCCCTCCGGTGATGGTGGCTCCACGCCCTCAGGAGCCCTTGGTGCTTTACCTCGCCGCCACACCCTACTCCGCCAGCGCAGCTCTGGTGGCGGTTCGGGAGGAGCGCCGAGTGAAGGCCGCATCGGCCACAACCCTGACCGCGGCAGCTCAGGCCCAGGAAGGCCTCGCGAGGGCCACGACCTCGGCAGAAGGGGACCAGCCTCAACAGGAAGGCGCCTCCGGGGCTGAGGGGACCTCACTAAGCAGTCAGGAGTCGAGGGCTCAAATGCCTCAGGAGGCGCTCGACCCTCCGAAGGGTGCGGGCTCCGTCGGTGCGCCCACCCTCGTCGAGCATCCCGTGTACTTTCTTAGCACGATGCTGCGGGATGCAAGGGCACGGTACCCCATGCCCCAAAAGCTCTTGCTCGCGCTATTGGTGGCCTCTCGGAAGCTGTGGCACTACTTCCAAGGTCATCCCATCAAGGTTGTCTCAGCCTACTCATTGCAGAGGGTGCTTAGGAGTCCTAACTCTGCTGGAAGGGTCGCTGAATGGAACATCGAGCTGCAAGCATTTCAATTAGAATTCAGCACGACCAGAGTCGTCAAAGGAGCCGTACTTGCAGATTGTGGCAGAATGGACAGAGGTGCCAGGGCTCGAAGCAGGAGAAGATCGATCGCTTTCCCCGAGAAGCGAGGCACCAGACGGCTGGGTTATGCACTTCGATGGAGCATTCTCGCGACATGGCGCATGGGCAGGCGCAATGCTAATATCCCCCACTCAGGACAAGCTCTACTACGTCGTGCAGCTCTGTTTCTAGTAGGGCAAAAAGGTTTCCAACAACATAGCAGAATACGAGGGCCTCATAGCAGGCTTAAAGGCAGCGGCCGCACTAGGGGTGAAGCTCCTCATCATAAAGGATGACTCACAGCTCCTCGTCAACTTCTCCAACAAAGTATACGAGCCCAAGGACGAGCACATGGAGGCGTATCTTGCAGAAGTGCGCAAGATGTAAAATCAGTTTTTGGGGCTGGAGCTGCAGCATGTGCCTCGCGGCACCAATCAGGAGGCTGATGACATCGCCAAGAGGGCATCGAGGCAGCTTCCACAGGAGCCTGGCATTTTCGAGGAACGACTCTTCAAGCCCTCAGCAACGCCGTCACTATCAAGCACAGCGCAACCTCGAGAGGAGCTCCCTCAACCGCCTGCCTCAGAGCACCGGCTTGTTGCCCGACCTCAGGAGCGCACTTGCTCCTGGCGCTGGAGCCTCAGGAAGGATGCTGGACTGCAGAGCTCAAGGATTACCTGATGCAAGGGACTCTACCAGAGAAAGAAGAGGACACGGAACGCGTGGACCGGCAGGCCACGGCCTATTGCATCCAATACGGAGAGCTCTACCGGAAGCGGCCCAATGGTGTTTCCCTGCGTTGCATCTCCTGGGAACAGGGGAAGGAGTTGCTGGCAGACATTCACAGTGGAGACTTGTAACACCCACGATGCGCCTATATCTCTCATGTGTCGAGGCACGACTTAGAGGCATAACCGCATGGTGGTTTTGTCACAAGAAGGGTCATCTTCACACAATCCCATGTAATGAAAAAGAATGGGATAAAGAGTTGGCTTACAGTCGCCACTTCACACAATGAACATATAATTCATACATCATTCAGAGCACACACATAATCCGACTACGGACGAAGCCAAAAGAAAAGAAGATAACCCAACTGCTAGATCCCCGATCGTCCCAACTGGGCTCCACTACTGATCAACATGAAATGAAACATAGCAACGACCAAGATCTTCGTTGAGCTCCCATCTGAGCTCGGTTGCATCACTTGCACTAGTATCATCGGCACCTGCAATTGTTTGGTAGTATCTTGTGAGTCATGAGGACTCGGGAATCTCAAAACCCGCGAGATCAAGACTATTTAAGCTTATAAGTAGGAAATGGTAATGAGGTGGAGTTGCAGCAAGCACTAAGCAAATATGGTGGCTAACATACACAAATAAGAGCGAGAAAAGAAGCAACAGAACGGTCGACAAGCTAGAAGTGATCAAGAAGTGATCCTGAAACTACTTACGCACAATCATAACACAAAGACCGTGTTCACTTCCCGGACTCCGCCGAGAAGAGACCATCATGGCTACACATGCGGTTGATGCATTTTAATTAAGTCAAGTGTCAAGTTCTCTACAACCGGACGTTAACAAATTCCCATCTGCCACATAACCGCAGGCACGGCTCTCGAAAGTTTATACCCTGCAGGGGTGTCCCAACTTAGCCCATCACAAGCTCTCACGGTCAACGAAGGATATTCCTTCTCCCAAGAAGACCCGATCAGTCTCGGAATCCCGGTTTACAAGACATTTCGATAATGGTAAAACAAGACCAGCAAAGCCGCCTGATGTGCCGACAAATCCCGATAGGAGTCGCACGTATCTCGTTCTCAAAGCACACCGGATAAGTCAAGCTACGAGTAAAACCAGACATCAAGTTTCCCTAAGGTGGCCCCGCAGGTTGCTCGGTTCGGACCACCATCGAAGGAGCACTGGCCCGGGGGGTTAAATAAAGATGACCCTCGGGCTCGCGAAAACCCAAGGGAAAAAGGCTTAGGTGGCAAATGGTAAAACCAAGGTTGGGCCTTGCTCAAGGAGTTTCGTTCAAAGCGAACTGTCAAGGGGGTCCCATAAATCACCCAACCGCGTAAGGAACGCAAAATCAAGGAACATAACACCGGTATGATGGAAACTAGGGCGACAAGAGTGGAACAAAACACCAGGCATAAGGTCGAGCCTTCCACCCTTTACCAAGTATATAGATGCATTAAATTAAATAAGAGATATTGTGATATCCCAAAATATCCATGTTCCAACAAGGAACAAACTTCATCTTCACCTGCAACTAGCAACGCTATAAGAGGGGCTGAGAAAAAGCTGTAACATAGACAAACAACGGTTTGCGAGGAAAGGTGGGTTAGAGTCTTGACATGGCAATATGGGAGGCATGATATAGCAAGTGGTAGGTAGCACGGCGTAATGATAGAGCGAAGAAACTAGCATAGCAATGATAGTAGTGAGATCCAAAGTAACGGCCATCTTGCCTGAAATCCCGCTAGGAAGAAGAACGAGTCCATGAAGAAGATGAAGCCACGAAGACGAACCAAGCATAGACGAATGAATCCTCACAATCGGAACAAAACAGGAACTAACAAGAAGGAGCACAACCGGAAAGAAGCAAACACACGGTAAACACACAACACGTAAACATGACATGATGCACAACCAATCATGATGTATGACAAAGGCTACATGAAGCTACTCATGGCAAGAGATGATGCATACAAGAGCAACACATCAAAGCAAGTTTAAATGAGGCCGGAAACAACATATAACAATTCTGGAAAATCCTCATGTCCATATTTCAGATCTGGTACTGTTCTGCCTAAAACCATATTTTATTGTTGTTAAACAGGAAAATAAAGTGCAACAAGTTAATCTATGCATTTTTCCACCCCATTTACATATAAATTTATTTAAAACCGAGCTACGGTTATTTAGTAATGAAATAAATCATTTTAACATGGCATTTATGCAAAATTAAACAATAAGCAAGTTTAAACATTTTAAACATGGATGAAAGTAGGTTATTATGAAATTAGAAGAAAAACTAAGCATTTTACATGTATAAATTATTTTAATCCGATGCACCATTTGTGAGTTATTAAATGCATGATCTAGAGGGACTTTTCTGTAAAACAGCAGTTTCGGTTAAATGGCAAAATTCAGAGAGCATGGAAAAAATATGCATGGGCCGAAACTTGCTGACCCATCAGTGCACAGGAGAGGGGATGGGCGCGTCCTCACCAGAGGGCCCATAGGCCGGCTCGGTGGTGGGCTAGGCTGCGCGCGAGGGAGCTGGGTTGTAGCGGGAGCATAGGTGGCCTCGCGCGGGCGAGTGGCGCTCGTCCATGTTGGCGCTGGACCGGTCAACACGGGGCGGTGTTCGTTCCTGGGCAGAACGAGAAGCAGGGCGCGGAGGCATTCGTCCACCTCTGGACGCAGGGGAGGCAACAACGCGAAGCAGGGGAGCAGCAGAGGGACTTGGCGGGGCGAGGACGCCCGAAAACCGGCCGGATCTGGTGAGACGGTAGGAGCGCAGGGACGGTGGAGCTTGGTGCGGATCCAAGGCGGCGATGTCGACCTGTAGAGGGCATCGCGACAGGGTCAGAGAAGCTTAGAGAAAGGCAAGCGGGAGGAGAGGAAAGGAGATGGGGCTCGTCGACGGGACCTGCTAACGAGGTCCGTCGTGGCATGGCAGCGTCTTGGGTCTCCGGCAAGGCAGCGGGGCCGGACGGAACCAGAGACGGAGGGAGTCGGCGGTGGAGAAGTTCCAGGCGGTGCCGCTGTCTCCTGTTCGAGCAAACAGAGAGGGAGAGATGTGAGGTGAGGGAGAAAGACAGGGAAGAGAGAGGAAGGAGGTAGGGTGCGGGAGCGGCCTGGTTCGTGGATCATCGGTGGTGCAGCTCGCCGGCAGGGCGGCTGTAGTTGAAGCCAGGCGCTGGAGCCGAGGGGCTCGAGGAGCTCCTCTCCTTCGTGCTGGACGCGCACGGAAAGCGGGGACACTCGGGGAAGAAGCTGGTTGCAGGCGCGGGAAGGAGGATGATGCGGCTTGCTGGTGGTTTGGGTGGCGCGGAAATCATGGGAGTTGGTCGGAGGCTGCGGTTGGAGGGGGTGGATCTGAGATGGATGGTGGTTGGCTCGGTGGGGAAGACGAGGAGGAGACCAGGTGGGCTGGCGGCGGCGGGGAGGATTTGATGGATGGATGGGACATGGCTAGGGTTAGACTATATATATATATATATATATATATATATATATATATATATATATATATATATATGGGATTAGAGTAGGGTTAATCCGGTCCGTCCGATCATAATCGAGCGATCGAGAATAACTAGGTTAGAGAGAGATCAAATAATAAACCGAAGATATTAGAGGGATGTTTGGAGATGATCCAAATCTAACGGTAATGATTAAGCGGGTCGGGTTCGGGTAAGTTTCAGACGCGCACACGAGGGGTCTGTGCATTTTACAGAGAGACTCCGGTTTAGGCAAGAGGGAAAAACGAAGAACAAGGTTGGTCTCGAAACGGTCAACAAAAGCAAGGGGGACGCGGCAACTACAAGCGGATGCAAGCTTTATGAAAACATGCAGATGCAATGTGCATGATGCTATGAGATGAAATGCATAACATGAACAAAATGCAAAACAAAATACAAAACCCCAACCACGGAGGAAATACCACAATACATAGCTGGAAATGGCAAGAGTTGGAGTTACAATTATGGAAAGTTACATCCGGGGTGTTACAACACTCCACCACTACAAGAGGATCTCGTCCCGAGATCTAGGATGGCACCGGAGAGAAACGGAAGAGGAAGAGAAGAGGAAGAACTAAGTTGCTTCTTAGACCAATGAGTGAAACCAAAGAACCTTGAGAGGTTGAAAACTTGAAAGAATAATGCAATAGAATTGAACGAAATTGAGAGCATTCCAGTAGAAAATAGAAACAAGGAGCACCATGTGAACCTTGGAGGTTGCAAAGCTATGAATGACGAGTACAATGGACAAGAAGGAATTGAAACCACTCTGGTTGAAATGAGATAAACAAGGAACAAGGACGGTCAAATTCGGACAACACTCCGGTTGAAAAGAGATGCAAGATTTGATAAGATGAAAAGAACTTGAAGAGATGACACAACACTCCGGTTAAATGGATAAGCAAGAAAATAACATGATCTTGACAAAACGAGGTGATGGGTGAAGAGAGCAACATCACAATGCCTCCGGAAGAAATAATAGAAGATAGATCATTGGAATAAGAGAATGGAGAAGAAAATGCCAACTTCTGCCACAAATGAGCTTGGAAAGCACCCTTCCAAGAAGGTTATAACGGGGTTGTTGGAAAACCAACAACGAAACGAATAAGCTTGTAGTGGGCTTATGGAAAAGTTCTCAAAATTTAGGCAAAAAATTTCCACTATGAAAACAAATAATATAATTGATAACACCGACGGGATGAAAAATTTCTTCCACCAAGATGATAGAGAGATAACTTGGATCATTGATAAACACCACAATAGCAACATTCCTTAGGGAAGACTTTAGGTGAAATATGACACAAGATAACTCCAACAAAGAGATTAATGGATTGAAAAGATCTCATGATCGAAGAGAAAAATGATGGTTTTTAAAATATCTCCTTCCTGACAACATGTGAATCATGAAACATGAAGGAAATTGTCAAGAATGACATAACACCACCTCAAATGATAAGGTAGAAAGAATTGCACTTCGAAATGCAAGAAGAAGAATACTTGAGCTTTTCCAAGAACAATCTTGAAGAACACTTCGAGAATGAGTTAACTCTTTAGCGAACCACCATGTAGAGCCTCCATGAAGAACTCCAATAATACAAGCATGATAGAAAGAGAGAGAAGTTGAAAACACGAGGTGAAGCCTTGCGATGATTTAGATGGAGCTTTGCGACGAGATAATGCAGAAACTTGGAACTCCGGAAAAGAAAAGATGAAGAATCTCGAACCGAGAAATGTGACATGATGAACAACTCTGGAAAGAAGAAACTAGATCACTTGGATGAAACAATAATAAGAACTACATTATGCGTATCTGCACCAATTTAAATTGATGGCAAGCAACGGATTTGGCATACTACTTATTCTCATTGAAAAATGATTACAGATAGAGATATAGCGCAAACTTGAGAAAGGTCTTCAACAACCACCGGTAGGATTGAAACAACGAAAGAACGAATGAATTGATACGATAACGAAGGATGAGAAATCTTGAACGAACCACCGTAAGAATTGAAAATGAACGTAGCAAAGGCACTATTCACCGGTAATAATTGGAAAACGAATTAAGATACTTGAGGGGATTTAGATACATGAGAACGAAGAGATCATGAGCTGACTAAAGAGTATACTTGAACGATCCACCAGTAAGATTTGGAGAACAGGAGCTGAAGGTTGAGAATGAGTAATATTCAGAAATGATGGCCTTCGGATGATCGAGAAAGGAAAGAAACTCCTGAAATGCGTCGGATGGGTGAAAAGAATTCTCACAATCGAAAACAATTATGAGAGGATGGCATCAAGCTTGAACTACACATCTTTGGAAGAACGGGTGCGGATTTAAGAGGAACTCTTCTTCGGTCTTCAAAATCTGAGAAATGATGACGAGAAACACCACCATGGATTGTTGAGATGCTCCGGGAGAATGAAAAACAAAGAGGTTGAGCCAACAATGAAAAATAATTTTAAATCGATCTTGGAAAACATCTGACTGGTGAAATTTATTCTTACATCAAACTTCGAAAAGAATTTGGGAATGGCTCCGGGAAAATAAAAAAGTCAGGTAAGATCCTGGGAATAGACATGTGGGTTAGGCCCACTCGAAAGAAACATCGTTGAAGGATTGCTTGAAATAGAGATTGCACCGGTAGAATTAAATAGCTTGAATGAGAGAAAAACCTCGAAGTACTCGAACGGATTAAGAATGGAAACATGATTCTTCTGAGATATCTTCAACATTCCAGAACAAATGAATAGCAAGAGGTGAGTGATTGAGAGGTGCACCGGCATGAGAAAGCATTTGACACGAGGAAAGGAATATGATCAACACTAAAAGGTTGAATTGAATCCATCGTAGGAGAAAAGAGAACGGAGGATGATGAACTTGAAACTCCTGGCCGACTTCATGATAATCACCGGGTAAGAACATTGAAGGAAAGAATGAAGAAACTTCACATCCATAAGATGGATACTTGATTAAGAAACCATAGTCCTTGAAGAAAAAGGGGGGAGGGCGGGAAAAACAAAGGCGACTTGGGACGGAGGAAGAAACACCATTGAGAAAACTTAGAGATGATCTTGCGGATGTTGAAATGATCGGATCCACTTGAAGAGAAGCACGCCGGTTGGAAAAGAATTAACATGACGACCTCGATGATCGAGAAGGATTAGTATTCACATAGCAATATGAGAACACCGTTTAGGAAAGGTATGGATTCAACATTTGACTTCGAAGCAACTCGAATACCACAAATAAAACAAAACAAAGGATTGGCTTGCAGAATAAGCCGGAACAAATACATACGATAGAGATTTACCCAATCCCATATCATGCATCTGTCGGAAAGATATTCTAGGAGCTACTTGAATTCCCACCTATAAAACTCCCGAAACTTTCTGGTTATGCAATCTGGTGTTGGGGATACAGGGGAAGCAATATATATCTCACCCAAAACTAACAATACCTACATCCAGCTGTATCCATCCGTCAACACATAACCAAGAAAACTCCGGAAATCGTGTACCTCAACCTTCGAAAAGCATCCGTTATACGAGCTATGGCAATACTCCTGAACTCCCCAATACTGGGTGGCGTCGAGGTTATCTCACCAACAACTACATAAAAGAGATTTTCGATGTCGGCAAAACTCAGGTATTCCAGAACTGCAACAATAAAATAATGACGACAACACCTCGGAGCTCAACTCCCCGGGACACTGCCACAACCCCTAAATGTCAGGAGGCACCAAGAACAATGTTCTCGTCATAAGAATATTGGAACGATCCCAAGATACCCGCGTTCCTAAAAAAATTAGTGAAATTTGAGGCGAGGAAAGACAAAACATATACGTCAGGAGGCCTCACCAGAGCGACGAAGGGACTGAGGAGTAAAAAGAATCCTACTCTCTGATATATATAATCCTAAGACTCAAAACATTTTTGTTCTAGACTCAACAACGTCAGCGATTCGATCAAGAAGGGGGTTCCTAAGTCGGGGATGGCTCTGATTACCAACTTGTAACACCCACGATGCGGCTATATCTCTCACATGTCGAGGCATGACATAGAGGCATAACCGCATGGTGGTTTTGTCGCAAGAAGGGTCATCTTCACACAATCCCATGTAATGAACAAGAATGGGATAAAGAGTTGACTTACAATCGCCACTTCACACAATGAACATATAATTCATACATCATTCTGAGCACACACATAGTCCGACTACGAACGAAGCCAAAAGAAAAGAAGATAACCCAACTGCTAGATCCCTGATCATCCCAACTAGGCTCCACTACTGATCAACATGAAACGAAACATAGCAATGACCAAGATCTTCATTGAGCTCCCATCTGAGCTCGGTTGCATCACCTGCACTGGTATCATCGGCACCTGCAACTGTTTGGTAGTATCTTGTGAGTCACGAGGACTCAGCAATCTCAAAACCCGCGAGATCAAGACTATTTAAGCTTATGGGTAGGAAGTGGTAATGAGGTGGAGTTGCAGCAAGAACTAAGAAAATATGGTGGCTAACATATGCAAATAAGAGCGAGAAGAGAAGCAACGGAACGGTCGAGAAGCTAGAAGTGATCAAGAAGTGATCCTGGAACTACTTACGCACAATCATAACACAAAGATCGTGTTCACTTCCCGGACTCCGCCGAAAAGAGACCATCACGGCTACACACGCGGTTGATGCATTTTAATTAAGTCAGGTGTCAAGTTCTCTACAACCGGACATTAACAAATTCCCATCTACCACATAACCGCGGGCACGGCTCTCGAAAGTTTATACCCTGCAGGTGATGAGGACATCAATACCATTGTTACATCCACATCCCCTGCTGCTATACATACTGGACCAATTACTAGAGCTCGCGCACGCCAATTAAATTACCAGGTACTTTCGTTTTTCTTGGTAATGATTCTAATGTTGAGAATATGATGCTGCCTAAATTGGATACATTTGTTTTGCTTACAAATGAAGGTCCTAGCTTGGAGAAGGATGAACATTGGAGCAAGAACAAGCATGGAGATGATGGCATGCGCAAGGGGAACAAGAACGGAGTTACAAGTGATGATTTCAGGATGTTGAAGCCACCATAATGTGTGCATGAAGCCTTGGACGAAATAGACAAGATGCCACTTCATAACTTTCGTCCAGAGGCTATTCTAGGTGCTACATCACCTTATTATTGGGCCAGGCCCATGTATTTTCGAAATACTTGAGTTTAGGCTGTTTTTAGAGTCCGTATGTGTGGGGAAACAAGAGATAGGGTTGGTTTCGGACCCCTTCCCCAAGGGCCACAAAATTCCCCCCTCTTCCTCCATATATACAGCCCTTAGGGCATCGTTTAGACTTTGGGTTTTGTTTAGATTAAAGTTCACCATAGCTGCAACTTCACGTACTTCGTTTGTGTTCAATGACCAGACAAAGGCGTCACAGAACCCCACCTTGATCAATAAAGCTTTCATCTTATATTCGAAATATCCTGATTGCAATCTTAGTTTCTTGCTTGTTCTTCGTTTGCTCACAGGAAACAGACCCTCGTGGTCAGGTTGATCATGCCCCGGCGTGGTCAATAACCTCTCGGAGTTGGTTTAGCGATTGCTAAGGCACGACGTCCTCGCACGTTCATAGTCGGATCATCAAAGTCGACTTCCACCAAAGCGATATCCATCATCTCATCGAAAGACGGGACACCTTTGCCTCTATCAACAGGGGCGTCCTAACTTAGCCCATCACAAGCTCTCACGGTCAACGAACGATATTCCTTATCCCAGGAAGACCCGATCAGTCTCGGAATCCCGGTTTACAAGACATTTCGACAATGGTAAAAAAAGACCAGCAAATCCACCCGATGTGCCGACAAATCCCGATAGGAGTCGCACGTATCTCGTTCTCAGGGCACACCGGATAAGTCAAGCTACGAGTAAAACCAGACCTCAAGTTTCCCCGAGGTGGCCCCGCAGGTTGCTTGGTTCGGACCAACACTCAAAGGAGCACTGGCCTGGGGGGGTTAAATAAAGATGACCCTCAGGCTCGCAAAAACCCAAGGGAAAAAGGCTTAGGTGGATAATGGTAAAACCAAGGTTGGGCCTTGCTGGAGGAGTTTTATTCAAAGCGAACCGTCAAGGGGGTCCCATAAATCACCCAACCACGTAAGGAACGCAAAATCAAGGAACATAACACCGGTATGACGGAAACTAGGGCGGCAAGAGTGGAACAAAACACCAGGCATAAGGCCGAGCCTTCCACCCTTTACCAAGTATATAGATGCATTAAATTAAATAAGAGATATTGTGATATCCCAAAATATCCATGTTCCAACAAGGAACAAACTTCATCTTCACCTGCAACTAGCAACGCTATAAGAGGGGGTGAGCAAAAGTGGTAACATAGCCAAACAACGGTTTGCTAGGAAAGGTGGGTTAGAGGCTTGACATGGCAATATGGGAGGCATGATATAGCAAGTGGTAGGTAGCGCGGCATAACGATAGAGCGAAGCAACTAGCATAGCAATGATAGTAGTGAGATCTAAAGTAACGGTCATCTTGCCTGAAATCCTGCTAGGAAGAAGAACGAGTCCATGAAGAATATGAAGCCACGAAGACAAACCAAGCATAGACAAACTAATCCTCACGATTGCAACGAAACAGGAACTAACAAGAAGGAGCACAACTAGAAAGAAGCAAACACACGATAAACACACAACACGTAAACATGACATGATGCACAACCAAGCATGATGTATGACAAAGGCTACATGATGCTACTCATGGCAAGAGATGATGCATACAAGAGCAACACATCAAAGCAAGTTTAAATGAGGCCGGAAACAACATATAACAATTCCGGAAAATCCTCATGTCCATATTTTAGATTTGGTACTGTTCTGCCTAGAACCATATTTTATTGTTGTTAAACATGAAAATAAAGTGCAACAAGTTAATCTATGCATTTTTTCACCCTATTTACATATAAAGTTTATTTAAAACCGAGCTACGATTATTTAGTTATGAAATAAATCATTTTAACATGGCATTTATGCAAAATAGCAAGTTTAAACATTTTAAGTATGGATGAAATTAGGTTATTATGAAATTAGAAGAAAAACTAAGCATTTTACATGTATAAATTATTTTAATCCGATGCACCATTTGTGAGTTATTAAATGCATGATCTAGAGGGACTTTTTTGTAAAACGGCAGTTTCGGTTAAATGGCAAAATTCACAGCGCATGGAAAAAAATATGCATGGGCCGAAACTGGCTGACCCATCAGTGCACAGGAGAGGGGATGGGCGCTTCCTCACCAGAGGGCCCATAGGTCGGCTCGGTGGTGGGCTAGGCTGCGCGCGAGGGAGCTGGGCTGCGGCGGGAGTAGAGGTGGCCTCGTGCAGGCGAGTGGCGCTCGTCCACGCTGGCGCTGGACCAGTCAACGCGGGGCGGTGCTCGTTCCTAGGCAGAACAAGAAGCAGGGCGCGGAGGTATTCGTCCTCCTATGGACGCAGGGGAGGCAGCAGCATGAAGCAGGGGAGCAGCAGAGGGACTTGGCGGGGCGAGGGCGCCCGGAAACCGGCCGGATCTGGTGAGATGGCAGGAGCGCAGGGACGGCGGATCTTGGCATGGATCGAAGGCGGCGATGTCGACCTGCAGAGGACGTCGTGGCGGGGTCAGAGAAGCTTAGAGAAAGGCAAGTGGGAGGAGAGGAAAGGAGCAGGGGCTCGTCGACGGGACCTGCTAATGAGGTCTGCCATGGCGTGGCAGTGTCTTGGGTATCCGGCAAGGCAGTGGGGCCGGACGGAACCAGAGATGGAGGGAGTCGGCAGTGGAGAAGCTCCAGGTGGCGTCGTTGTCTCCTGTTCAAGCAAACAGAGAGGGAGAGATGTGAGGTGAGTGAGAAAGACAGGGAAGGGAGAGGAAGGAGGTGGGGTGCGGGAGCGGCATGGTTCGTGGATCGTTGATGGTGCAGCTCGCCGGCAGGGCGGCTGTAGTCCAGGCCAGGCGCTGGAGCCGAGGGGCTCGAGGAGCTCCTCTCCTTGGTGCTGGACATGCACGGAAAGCGGGGACACTCAGGGAAGAAATTGGTTGCAGGCGCGGGAAGGAGGAGGCTGCGACTTGCTGGTGGTTTGGGTGGCGCGGAAATCACGGGAGTTGGTCAGAGGTTGCGGTTGGAGGGGGGTGGATCTGAGATGGATGGTGGTTGGCTCAGTGGGGAAGACGAGGAGGAGACCAGGTGGGCTGGCGGCGACGGGGAGGATTTGATGGATGGATGGGACATGGCTAGGGTTAGACTATATATATATATATATATATATATATATATATATATATATATATATACATATATATATAGGGTATTAGAGTAGGGTTAATCCGGTCCGTCCGATCATAATCGGGTGATCGAGAATAACTAGGTTAGAGAGAGATCAAATTATAAACCGAAGATATTAGAGGGATGTTTGGAGATGATCCGAATCCAACGGTGATGATTGAGCAGGTCGGGTTCGGGTAAGTTTCGGACGCGCACACGAGGGGTCTGTGCATTTTACAGAGAGACTCTGGTTTAGGCAAGAGAGGAAAACGAAGAACAAGGTTGGTCTCGAAACGGTCAACAAAAGCAAGGGGGGCGCAGCAACTACAAGCGGATGCAAGCTTTATGAAAACATGCAGATGCAATGCGCATGATGCTATGAGATGAAATGCATAACATGAACAAAATGCAAAACAAAAGACAAAAACCCAACCACGGAGGAAATACCACAACACATAGCCGGAAATGGCAAGAGTTGGAGTTACAATTATGGAAAGTTACATCCGGGGTGTTACAAGACTGTGGGCACCACTCGTCATCACGGACCCTCATTGTCAAGGCATTTTGCAGCGGGTTTTATTGGCCTACAGCACTCGACGACGCAATCTAGATGGTGAAGGCTTGCGAGGCCTGCCAATTCCACGCCAAGCATATTCGTCAGCCAGCTCAGGGCCTGCAGACCATTCCACTCTCATGGCCGTTCGCGGTGTCGGGGCTGGACATTTTGTGCCCGTTTCCTCGGGCGCCAGGGGGCTATCACTACCTTTACGTCGCCATTGACAAGTTCACAAAGTGGGATGAGGTGGAAACTGTCCGCACCATCCCAGCTGGCTCCGGAGTCAAGTTCATCAAGGGCCTCGTGAGCTGATTCGGGGTGCCTAATCGCATCATCACCAACAATGGTTCGCAGTTCACCAGCAATCTCTTCAAAACATACTGTGCTAACCTTGGAACGCAAGTATGCTACGCCTCAGTGGCACACCCTCGGAGCAATGGCCAGGCTGAACGCACCAACGCAGAGGTCCTGAAAGGCCTCAAAACCAGGAACTTCAAGAAGAAGCTAGAGGCCTACGGTAGGGGCCGGTACGACGAGCTCTAGTCTGTTCTATGGTCTATTCGCACTACCGCCGCCAAGTCGACCGGCGAAACCCCGTTCTTCCTCGTCTACGGAGCAAAAGCGGTCCTCCCTCACGAGGTCAGGCGTCGCTCGCGCGGGTCCTAGAATTTGACGAAGCGCAACAGGATGCCATGCGGGGGATGGATCTCGTGCTGGGGAAGGAATACCGTTGGGAGGCCGCGCTATGAGCAGCAAGATACGAGCAGGCGCTGCGGCGGTACCACTACCGCAACATCCGGCCTAGCACTCTCGAGGTAGGTGACCTCGTGCTCAGGCGGGTGCTCTCCAGGGAAGGGCTGCACAAGCTCTCGCCCATGTGGGAGGGCCCGTTCAAGACTGTTCATGTTTCCAGACCTGGCGCCGCGTGCTTGGAGACCCAGGAAGGGGTGCCCATTCCGAACGCGTGGAACATTCAGCACCTCCGAAGATTCTACCCTTGAAGTAAGGCCTAGTGCCTGTAAAGACGGCCCGGAGCCTGTGAAGAAGGGCCCAGTGCCTGCAAAGAAGGCCCGGTGCCTGTGAAGCTCGTCGCCCCAAGAAAAGGCCCGGTGCCTGTGAAGAAGGCCCGGTGCCTGTGAAGAAGGCCCGGTGCCTGTGAAGCTCGTCGCCCCAAGAAAAGGTCCGGCACCTGTGAAGAAGGTCAATGTCTGTGAAGCTCGCTGCCCGTGACACTCTCACGTAATAACGAGTTGGGGTTGTACACGCCCCGGAGTCTCCGGAGTGCCGCCCTTGGGCTTCGGGGGCTCCCGCCCATGCCTAGTGGCAGCACTTAGCTCCGCGCTGGTGAGAATACGTCAAAGACTAGATTAGGTGCCGGACGCGGCTTTTCATTTGCTTTCCGCAGTTGGCTTGTTCACCCTTGTTCAAAACTTTATTAGAGTTTCTTTTAGTGTTGTTTGCTGTCCCGAGCCCGTGATTCTTTGTCTTTGTTTTTCGCCTGACTCGTCCTCTCTTTCGCAAGCCTCGCGAGGGGGCTGCGCGGGCTCCCTCGCGAGTACCTTCTTACCTAATTTCATGAGGCTTCCTCACTCAAGTTCACAGCGGGAGCACCCCTTCTGGTCCATGCCCCACGGGTATCGCGACGCGAACACAGGACCTGAGCCGGTCACCCTCATGACAAAGGTTCGAAAGCTATCCTCCCGGCTAAATTTTGCAGGCTTCAAGACGCCCGGTGAGGCCTCAGGTAGGTACCTCACGAGGCAAAAATGGCAGCGAGTCCCTCGAGCTAAGTTGTTCCTATGCACAAGCACGCAGCCGCAACACCACAACACAGCATGGTAATAATAGAAATAGCATAATAATTAAGGGCAATAGTCTAGCATGCCCCCACGAGGCTCCATACTTCTCTCTCTCTCTATGCAGGAAAAGGAGATAAACAAAATAAACGTGGCATGCCCGGCGACGGCTCGTGAGGGGGATTCACGTCGCCCTCCCAAGCTCAATCAGACTCCTCCTTGCGCTTCACTGAGGCATGACGGCGGGATGACCCGCTACCACCCTCGAAGCGGGCGCAGCAGCATGGTGGTTGGTCGCAGCCACCGCTGGAGGAGCTGTCGCTAGAGGGGGAGCCGCTGAAGCTTGGCGAGCTGCGGGCGCCACCACCGGCGGGCTCGCCTTCATCCTTGTTGTGGCCGTCACCAAGCCCTAGCACCTGATCGCCATCATCGTCTTTTGGGCAGCACCCGACACGGCGACCGTCTTCTCCGAACACCCTCACGTAGAGGGTCGCGTCACCGTCAAACTTGAAGTGTAGGGTGCACCGCCGGCCTAGGCCACGCGCACGGGAAAACGTCTGCCAGCCGCGGGCAAAGGCTACGTTCCTGGCGATGGAGATCTTCATCGAGACCCAGGAAGCCCTGCTGCTGCAGCCGCCCGCCTGGAGCCAGAGGCCGCCAGGGGCGCCAGCCGGGAGTTCGCTGGCAAAGAAGCGGGGAAGCTGGAGCCAGTTGCCAGCCGGATCCGCCGCCCACACGACAAACTCTGGCAGCACCTCTGCCGAGTGGAAGCGCGCCCTGGGAGGCCGCGCGGCCACAACGCGCCTTCCCTCACCCACCGGGTGGCCGTCACCGCATGGGGGACCACCGCCGCGACCACGAGGAGCCACCACAGGAGTCGCGGGGTGCTTACGGGGGTGATCTCGGCCGCGCTTGGGCAGAGGGGAGTCAGGCCCTTCCCGGCGAGTTTTCCCCTTCTCCGTAGCCGAGAACCTCTTCGTCGGTGCCATGGCACACGATGGGCGACTGGAGCAGGGAGGAAGAGGAAGCAAGTGGTAGAAGGGAGATGTGCAACGAGGGCCTGCCCCCCCCCACACACACATTTATAACCCCAGGAAGGCCAACCGTCGGCCTCCACAATCGCAGGTAATCATGACTCTTTTTGCATGCAGCAGGGACTCATCAAATCGGGCGGTTACCGAGGCAGCGTGGGGAAGCGGAGACGCCCACGTCCAATCAACCGCCATGCGGCGACCAAGGCCGCATGCTGTTGGGGGCCGTGGCGCTCCGCACTTGCCCTTTCGCTTCGCTACTAAGACAAGTCCGAGCATGCCTTGGGCACGGGGGCTACTGTCGGCGTTCAGGGAACGGGGGTCCCCAGACTTTCCTGCCTGTGGCCTGCGGCGTGGCGCAAGGGGTGGCCCAGTACGGCCCATCTTCATCAACTCAAGCTCAAGACCCTCGCGAGGTGCCAAGCCTCGCGGGGCAGACGACGCAAGGCTTCCTCAGGAACGGCCTCACCAGGCAGGCTCGCGAGGAGGCGGAGAGATCAAGGCAGGGGTACCTCGCGAGGTACTCGTGACACAAGCCATGACGATCGAGACCAGGTGGGCGCCGGCCTGCGCAGCGTCCTTGTTCCCTCTTTGGTGCAAAGGAGGCAAGCGCAGGCGTGTTGTACCGAGGCATCAAGCAAAGGTTACCATTTCAGTACAACGAGACCAATACCAGCAGAGCGGTAGGACGGAGGTCACCATGGAGCCCAAGATGGCGTCATCGCCAGTGCCTTTGGCAGCCGAAGACTAACTTTAGTCAGGATAACTTGTACTAGATGTTCCCCTTCAAAATGGTTGTTGTTGGCGCCCTTCCCGCTCAATATTTGGGAAGAAGAATAGGGCCTCTATATATAGAGATAGCCACCACAGTAGAAGGCATTTGGATCTCACCTAGAGCCAACAGAGGCGGAGCAATTCCTCTCCAAGCACACTGTCGGTGTCAAAACCGCCGGATCTCGAGTAGGGGGTCCCGAACTGTGCGTCTAGGCGGATGGTAACAAGAGACAAGGGACACGATGTTTTACCCAGGTTCGGGTCCTCTTGATGGAGGTAAAACCCTACCCGAGATCCGCCGGTTTTGACACCGACATTGGTGCTTTCATTGAGAGTTCCTCTGTGTCGTCACCGATAGGCTCGATGGCTTCTTCGACCATCATCAACGACGCAGTCCAGGGTGAGACCTTTCTCCCCGGACAAATCTTCATATTCGGCGGTTTCGCACTGCGGGCCAATTCGCTTGGTCATCTGGAGTAGATCGAAAGCTACGCCCCTGGCCGTCAGGTCAGATTTGGAAGTTTGAACTTCACGGCTGACATCCGCGGGGACTTGATCCTCGATGGATTCGAGCCACAGCCCAGCGTGCCACACTGTCACGGCGAGCATGATTTAGCTCTGCAGCCGGACAGTACCCTGGAGGCCGCACTCGAACCCGCTCCGATCTTCAATTCAGAGCTGGCTGCGCAGATCGAGGACGGATGGCTAGACACCGCCTCGGGGGCTGCAACCTCTACGGCGATAGAGCCAAAGACTGACTTTGTCCCTCATAAAGCCCATGACTCTGAGGCGCCGGACTCCGAACCTCCCGCGCCCCCTCCGATTGAATCCGATTGGGCGCCGATCATGGAGTTCACCGCAGCGGACATCTTTCAACTCTCACCTTTTGGCGACATCTTGAGTTCGCTAAAGTATCTCTCGTTGTCAGGAGAGCCCTGGACGGACTGTGGTCAGGACGTTTGGGATGCGGACGACGAAGAAATTCAAAGCCCACCCACCACCCACTTGGTAGCCGCTGTCGACGATCTAACCGACATGCTAAACTATGACTCTGAAGACATCGACGGTATGGACGACGATGCTGGAGACGACCAAGAACCAGCGCCTACCGGGCATGGGAAAGCCACCCCAACTCATGACGTATACATGGTGGATACACCAAAAGGAAGCGATAATGAGGAAAAACAGGACGTGGCGAAGGACAACTACCCCAACAAACAACCAAAGCGGCGACGCAAGCACCGCCCGAAGACCGGCATCGATAAAAACGGCACCCATACGGACCCGGCCCTAGAGCAGGGCGAAGCAGTGGACGATGCACATGCCAACAAGCAGCCAGCCGGACATGAACTGGACAAGCAACCCATCCCCGGCGAAGATGATCTCACATCACCAGAGCATATGAATCTTCATAAAAGGCTCGTCGCCACTGCAAGAAGTTTGAAGAAGCAAAAGCG
Source organism: Triticum dicoccoides (assembly GCF_002162155.2). Classification (NCBI taxonomy): domain Eukaryota; kingdom Viridiplantae; phylum Streptophyta; class Magnoliopsida; order Poales; family Poaceae; genus Triticum; species Triticum dicoccoides. The sequence goes on from NC_041383.1 coordinate 592,214,333, forward strand.
GAAGCTCAAAACAGCGGAGGACGCACTCAGAATGAGATGGAGCAAAGTACTCAACAGCGCAGATAAACATGGAGCTAGTCACCAGACAAAGAGCTACCCGAAGCGCAAGTTGTTGCCCAAATTTGACGAGGAGGCCTTAGAGCCCCCGCAGTCAAAAAAGAAAGAAGCCGCCTGGCCGGATAGACGACCAGATGACAGGCCAAGAGAAACAAGGGGCGCCGCACACAAGCCGGCACACGATCAGCATAAAGATCCTCAGAAAAAGGACGACCTAGTCAGATCTATTTATGGGCCAAAAAAGAAGACTCCAGGAAGCAACATAACCCGCCGAGCATTCAAAGACAACGGCACACCCAAATACAGGGGCGCCGCACACCCACTATGTTTCACCGACGAGGTACTGGATCATGGATTTCCAGCGGGATTCAAACCCGTAAACATAGAAGCATATGATGGAACAACAGACCCCGGAGTCTGGATGGAGGATTACATCCTACACATACATATGGCCAGAGGAGACGATCTCCATGCCATAAAATACCTACCCCTCAAGCTCAAAGGGCCAGCTCGGCATTGGCTTAAAAGCCTCCCAGAAAATACCATTGGAAGTTGGGAAGAGCTTGAGGATGCGTTTCGAGCAAACTTTCAGGGGACCTATGTCCGCCCTCCGGATGCAGACGATTTAAGTCACATAACTTAACAACCCGGAGAGTCAGCATGCAAATTCTGGAACAGGTTCCTCACTAAAAAGAACAAAATAGTAGACTGTCCGGACGCTGAAGCCTTAGCAGCCTTTAAACACAATGCCCGAGACGAATGGCTTGCCAGACACCTCGGCCAGGAAAAACCAAGAACAATGGCCACACTAACAAGCCTCATGACCCGCTTTTGCGCGGGGGAAGACAGCTGGCTGGCTAGATGCAGCACCAGTGACCCGAGTACATCCGAAGTTAGGGATGGAAATGGGAAATCACGACGCAGAAAAGATCAGCGCCGGAATAAGGAAAATGGCCCGAATAGTACAGCGTTCAACACCGGATTCAAAAGCTCTCAGCCGAACAACAAAACACTACCCCTCAAGGACAACAGTGACGAGCTATCCAACCTAAACAAGATTCTGGATAGACTATGTCAAATACATGGCACCTCCGGGAAGCCTGCAAACCATACCCACAGAGATTGTTGGGTCTTCAAATAGTCCGGCCGACTTAATGCCGAACACAAGGGGCTCGACACACCAAGCGAAAGTGAAGAAACCCAAAAGCAGCAATCCGGAAAATAGAAGACTTTCCCACTAGAAGTCAAAACAGTGAACTCACTTCATGTGATAACACGAAAAGACAGCGCGGCACCTGCTATACCAGGACACCGTCTGCAGCATGGGGATAGACCCTACCAAAATTCACCATAGCAGCACTTCCTTCAAAGGAGTGACGCCAGGCCTTTAAGCCAATTATACAGGCTCTGTACCACCAGAGGTTGTGTTCGGTTCATCCGACAACCTCCGTCGCGTAAAGCTCACTCTCCATCGCCCCATTCAAACAGTAGCCCTTAAGCACTATTGGGGCACGCAGCTATCGCCAGCCCTAATGCAATACCACATTACGCGCTTTTTACGCTTAAGAATGCCCGGTCCACGTGGCATAATTTCATTAAAAAGTAACTCCGAGTGTTCCTTGACCGGAGAATGTGAGACTACTTCAACAGCCACACACTAATCAGACCTTGCAGGTCAAAGCCCCTAAAAACAGGTCATTCGGACCTCGGACATGGTTAGGCGAGTCCGGCGTAACTAAACAAGGGGCTTCCCAGCCGCATACCCCCTTCATAAGGGGCCGCGTGTATAAATGATGAGAGCCAATAAAGCTCAACTTTCCTCATTTTATTCTATTTTAATACAACTTCTGCACGATATTTCTTGGAAACTAAGTCCTTCTCTTTTTCAGATGAAGCACGTGCTACACCCGTCCAGGATACAGCACAACGGAGACACAGGCGCAGACGTGCAGCAGGGACCCGTTGCAAGGATTCTTTTCAGATTAAGACCCTGTGTAAACCTTTCTTACTGTCTCTTGTTGATACACATCCCCCGGTTCCCCACCATAGCCGAGGACAAGGCTGGCGTTTTGGCACCGGCCGCGTCAGAAGTTCCCGCCTGTACCTGGACACAAGGGGCTTAGGGCATTGTTCTGCCCGGTATCATAAAGACCGAACACCTCAGGGAGTGTTCGGCGTCTCGAGTTAGGCCTTATATGCATCAGCTCTGAATCATGTCTTTGGTCAAATGTTGGGTTTGCCCGGCTCCTGTGTTTTGCTGCCTTACATTCCGCATCATCGGCTAACGCGACACCAGGAGAACTACTGCGATTGTGCCCCGGTTCGGCCGGGCGAGCACCTCAGTAGAGAAAGCCAAAAACTGACTGTCATGATATAGCGAGAGACTGGTCAACCACTCGATCGACCATTGGAATGTTTAGAATTCCTCCGCTTTGAAGAAGGACCGCTTCCCGGTCAGGCACATACGCGCCCCGAGTTCGGGAAGAGCGGTGCCACCAGGGGCTATATAGTAGCCCCACATTCGAGCTCCTATGGCTAAGTGAAAGTGATAAAGCATTATAGTCCGGTTGCCTAGTTTGCTACGCTATCACCTCCTTAAAAGGACCAAGACGTTGGATTAAGTGCGAAAAAACGCTTTTCTTTTTGCAAACACCCCCGCACCATGTGCGTGGGAGCTGAAGCCAAAGACTGCCATCTTTCAGATTATGCATACATATATGGCCGCACAGGAGATAGTTCAATACTTGAACACACAAGTATAAAAAGTCATTGCATTATAAACATGATCTCAGAAATCATACATGCCATTCAAACATAACATCTTTCGAGCACTGCGACTCTATTATACGAGCGCCCTGCAGGACTTCCTCAAAATAGTGCTCGGTGGGGAATCGGCTTTTGTTCGAACCCCGGGATGCAACAGCAGTGGCATCCATCTCCGCCCAGTATGTCTTACCACGGGCGAGAGCCATCCGTGCACCTTCTATGCATGCCGACCGCTTCATCGCCCCAATACGCGGCATCGCCCCAAGGAATTGCTGCAACAAGCCAAAATAACTCTTCGGCTTGGGCCTCTTCGGCCACAGATGAGCGACCACATCCGTCATGGCAAGTCCGGACAATCTATTCAGCTCAGCCAACTCAACCAGCCGATCACTCAACGGAAGTGGACGCTCGGACTATGGAATTGAGACCAGAAAAGCTCTTCCATTTCATGATCCTCCTGGCTTCAAAAGTGCACGACTGCGTCCGCTGCACTCGCCGCCAAGTCCAGATAAGGATCCTCCGCACCGTACAATCAGCCCAGCTGAGCATACTTCGGATCCGTGAACTTCCTACGTAGCATAAAGGGCTTTCCAGCCACAATGTCTCCGACCTGACGCAGTTCCTCCTTCATAGCCCGCATCGCACTACGGGCATCCTTGGCTTCGGCGTCGGCCTTCTTCAGGTCCTCTTGCTCCGCTCGGCGTTCTCCTTCAAGAACCTCCAGGCGGTCGGTAGCAACTTTTAATTTCGTGGCCATTCCGGCCATCTCCTCCCTGCTTCGGTAGTGAGCAGCCTTCTCGGCTTCTAGCTCTTCCGCTGCCTTCGAGGCAGACGCCTCACTTTTTCTGGCTTGCTCCTTGGCCCGAGCAAGTTCTGCTCGAAGGCCTTCCACAGCAGCAGCACTATTTGCATCAGGCATACAAATTATAAGGAATGGGCGTCAGCTCCCTTACTAGGCGACCGCAGAGCAACCACATACCTTGTGACTCATCGAGTCATTTATTGACCAGCGAGATGTCCGCATCCGCAACGTCGAGTTGCCTCTTCAGCTCGGCAAATCCATCAGTCCGGCTGGCCACCGAATGTTCCGCCACCTGCATAGGAAAGGTGACAATCTATAACTGAGATTATGATCCTTGGCACGCTGCCGCTTTCGACAGCATACCAAGTCTCAGGGGCTACTATCTATATAGGGCGCACTTCATGTGCAAAACTGTCAAAAGGTATGTCATTTTTTGCGTACCTCAAATCCCGTCAGCAAACTTCCGACGGCCTCACACAACCCGCTTTCGGCGGACGAGATCCTCTCAATCACCATACCCATTAATGTGCGGTGATCTTCTGAGATGGACGCCCTCTTAAGCAAATCCTGCAGCTCCACCGACCGTACTCCAATGGGTGCCGAACTCTCTGGCCCCGCCAGACTCGGGGAGACCCCCCGCGACAACACCTCAGGGTCGTCCGCCCCGCACGATGGGGCGGCAGATGCAGGCGTTTCACTCTCCATCATCTCCGGACAAAGGTCTCCCGAAGATGAGCTTTGCTGAGATGGGCTGAGATCCGAACTACAAGGTGAAAACTTTGGTTACCCTTAGAAATTAAACAGGGATGTCCACTATTACAAAATTCCCCCTTTTACTTACGGCTCGCTAGAGGGCTGATTCCTCCGAGGACACAATTCGGCCGGGGCTCTTCCCGGCCCGAGACCTTCCGGTACAGATTTCTTTCCCCGCTTTGAGACATTGGCCTCCGGGTCTTCGGAAGCGGTCCTCTTCTCCCCCTGGAAGGAGGGACTCTCGATTCCTCCCTTACTGAAAGCCTCCGTGGCGGAGGTGGTAGATCCCCTGTGCCCTTCTTCGCCCTCCTCCAAAGGGGCAACCTCTAACATTTTGATTAACACGGGATCCTGCATGGTCTCAGGAAGGGGGGCCGGACACCGTATCAGTTTTGCTTGCGCTATCCACTCCTGTCCAAGGGATAGATGGTTAAAAGGCAAACCCATAGTAAATAAATGGACGATGTGTCCGGACACAGGGCTACTTACTTGAGTATCCGGGCGATTGCAGCTTAGGCCAACATCCTCGGTCAATTTCGGACGCATCTCTTGCGATCCGAAGAACAGTTCATACATCTCCGCGGTTGTCAAACCCATGAAGTGTTGAAGAGCTCATGGCCCCTCCGGATTAAATTCCCACAGGCGGAGGGGGCGACGTTTGCAGGGCAGTAGGCGCCGGATCAACATAACATGTACCACTACGGCCAGATTGATCTCCCTTTCTTGGAGGCCTCGAATCTGGTCCTGCAACAGGGGAACGTCCTTGGACGGCCCCCAGCCACGCCCCTTGTTGACCCATGATGTCAGCCGCTGTGGAGGGCCCGAGCAGAAGACGGGCGGCAGCCTCTGCCTGCTGCCCCTGGGAGCGGTGATATAGAACCACTCCTGTTGCCACAAGCCGAGCTCCTCCTGAAAAGAGCCCTCGGGCCATGGAGCATCGGCCCTCTTACTTATAACCGCCCCGCCGCACTCTACCTGACGCCCCTCAATCATCTTCGGCTCCATGTTGAAGGTTTTGAGCCACAAGCCGAAGTGAGGGGTAGTGCGGAGGAAGGCTTCGCAGACGACAATGAATGATGAGATGTGGAGGATAGACTCCGGAGCCAAGTCATGGAATTCCAGCCCATGGTAAAACATGAGCCCCCTCATGAAGGGATCCGTCGGGAAGCCTAAACCCCGAAGGAGGTGAGACACAAACACCACGCTCTCGCCAAGCTCGGGAGTAGGAATAACTTGCCCTCGGGCAGGCAGCCTATGCGAAATCTCGTAGGTTAAGTACCTAGTGTCTCTTAGCTTTAGCACGTCCTCTTCCGTGACGGAGGAGGGCATCCACCGGCCTCGTAGGTCAGGGCCGGACATTGTCAAAGATCGAAGGTACCCAAATATGGAGCCCTGGGTGTTGGAACTCGGGGCGAGGGGCGGATTCGATAGAGGATTGAAGGAAAAGAACGGGCGTTGGTCTCATTATAAAGAGGGAGAATCCCAAGAGCCGTCCCCATGACCGTTTGGAACCCTCCTTCGATGGAGGGGGCGTGGCAACGGGCGCAGTTGGGTTACCCACGTCCGTATTGATGGGAATCCCGGAATAAGGGGAACACGATTTCTGCTTCGACAAGACGTGCCAAGGAAACCGCCTCGCTAAACGCGCGGAGGTGGAACAATAAAAACAATTTGAGTAAAGGCTTGATAGTGGTGTGACGTCACGCCACAAAATACGTCAGCAGATTGAACTTGTGTAATGTTATACTCTCTACGGTGGTACATGGAATTTATTTTTGCAGAGCCAAACACTATCCTGGTGTTCGCAATCTTCTATAAATTATTCGGAGGAAGAACCCGCCTTGCAATGCCGAAGACAACATGCGCGTCGGACTCGTCGTCATTGAAGCCTGGTTCAGGGGCTACTGAGGAAGTTCCGGACTAGGGGGTGTCCGGATAGCAGAATTATCATCATCGGCCGGACTCCAAGACTATGAATATACAAGATTGAAGACTTCGTCCCGTGTCCGGATGGGACTTTCCTTGGCGTGGAAGGCAAGCTTGGCGATACGGATATGTAGATCTCCTACCATTGTAACCGACTCTGTGTAACCCTAGCCCTCTCCGGTGTCTATATAAACCGGATGGCTTTAGTCCATAGGACGAACAACAATCATACCATAGGCTAGCTTCTAGGGTTTAGCCTCCTGATCTCGTGGTAGATCCACTTGTAACACACATCATCAATATTAATCAAGCAGGACGTAGGATTTTACCTCCATCAAGAGGGCCTGAACCTGGGTAAAACATCGTGTCCCTTGTCTCCTGTTACCATCCGCCTAGACGCATAGTTCGGGACCCCCTACCCGAGATCCGCTGGTTTTGACACTGACACACACCATCACAAGAACACCCTTGCGAAGTTGTTCTTCCTCTGTATTGTTCATCATCAGCCCAGAGGCAATCCACTACACCACACACTAGATTAGGGTATTACACCACAATGATGGCCCGAACCAGTATAAACCTTGTGTCCCTCGTGTTGTTCATCGTGTAGCTTAGATTCATAGCGAGGCCTTGGGACGTGGATCGGTAAGGGGAAGATCTTCGCGCGCACCCCAGAGTTCAAACCTTAAGGGTTTTGCCGGAACCCGATATCCGACATCATCCCATAGCTTATATATGCTCACTATTCAGGATATCGGTAGCTGGTACCATATAGGCCGAGGGATTATAAGGGACTAATCAGTGAATCGGACTTTTAACTGGACATATCTGCATCGTTAGGTTAACTAGGGCCATATGTAATATATCTGAGGCTACATAGCAACATGCACTGTACTTAATGTCTACATATGCAATCCTAGGCTACATAGCAACAAGGAAGAGTGTTACCTTGATGTTTTGATGATGTCTAGATACACGTAGAAGAGCAGCAGGAACAACAACAACACAGCCCTATTTGGATACTCAACTTAGCTTAGAGGTTAGAGTTAGTTTCTAGCTCATGACTAACCCTGAACTAAATCCATTCAAAGAGGTGTTTGGATGACAGGGTTGGATACTTAGATCGACAATAAATGCACTAGGAGAACTAGCTCCAATTAGCACCTGTTGGGTTGGATAGTTTTTTTGGGTGGGTTATAGATGCAACTAGCTCAAACTAGCCCTCATGTTTAGATATACTTTAGGGCTATTTGATCCCGAACTAGCTCAAACTAACTCTAACCCATGGATACAGCAGCAGTTAATCAGTCGATAATTTGTAAGAATGCAATAAACTCCTTCCGGCACATAATATAAGATGTTAATTCATCTAATATGTGAGTATATTGGATGTTATAAGATATTATAAAAGAGTGTTGTACTACATCATTGTGCAATTGGTGTTTATCTTCTAATATTAACTTGGTGCTTTTAGGTACATATGTCATTGGTAAAGATCCGGGCTTCGACCCTTTCTGCGTATGGGGAAATGAGATATCGATGAACCAACATCAAGTGAGGAAGATGATAAAGATTGTTAGTAAAATGGGTCAAAAGATGGCAATTAAACTATTTGTTTACACTTTATCCAATACAACAGCGAACTCCAGGATGGTAAGTAAGAACTCTGCAGCCTTCTTTTTACTGCCCATAATGAGTTGTGTTAGATGGCAGTGTCTGAATCTTTTTTCCTTTACAGTGGTTCCCAAAGCAGTTTACTAAAGATTACCTCTCAAACTACATGATTGGTGGGCATGCAAAGGTTAAACTATTTCTACCAGAACACGATGATTATCTAGATGTTTCCATGAAGACCGTGAAGGGTGGGCGGTCGGCCATCACAAGGGGTTGTACTAGAGTCGTGCGTGCCTTCTGCATGGAGGAGGGCACAATATGGGCATTCTGCTTCACCTTGTTCAACAACCAAAATGTATTATATTTCGCCTCTTTCTTTACTGTCTTTAATAGTACAAGTATACAACTGTGGTTCATCATTCTTTATTTGGTTCTTATGTAATTATTGATGTGTACCTATGAATTGAATAATGCATTGGTTGTCTGAACCTGATGGATATGAATAAAACTATAGCATACATTCAATTTCAATTTCAATTTCAATTTGATGTAGCAGCAATTAAATTACGATGAAATTATGCTCTCCAGGTTGTTATAGCACACACGGTTGGTAAAATACAAACGTTTGCGATATACACCATAATCCGAGACGGTTCACGGAGAGGAAACGTGTGCAAGCATGCACATAGTTGCCATTTGCAAAGCGTGTGCATTGTCAGACAATATCACAAACGGTGCTGGCAAACTAACCGTTTGCGATAGTTGCATTATCGTACACGATTCACAACCATGAACTGTTTCTAATGAAGTATGCATCATAAACGTTGCACCATAGAATAGCGTGTGCGATAGTTGCCTTATCGTACATGATTCGCAACCATGAACTGTTTCTGATGAAGTATGCATCGTAAATGTTGCACCACAGAATAGCGCGTGTGATAGTTGTCGCGTACGACGATGTTACGATGGTCCAAAGTTTCGTAATCCTATCTGACACTCGTACGACGATTAGCTAATCTTCTTAATTAGTTATCGCATATGGTTTGTGAAAAGCGAATGTGTGATTGTATGCTTATCATACACATTCTATAATAGTGAACCGTTTGTGATGGGCCGCGCATCGTAAACGTGGCCCCACAGAATACCGACTGCGATGGCAATGCGACCACAAATGAAAAGGAGTATTGTAGGGTCCCTATCCCTGACGGTTTCTTGGTCGTGTGGGAAGGGCCCCCCCTTGCGCCGTCACTCACTAGGTGACAGTTCCGAATGCCATCACGGAAAGGGGTTAAAAACCGTTTGTATAGCACCGACGCGTACCAGTGTGCTAACATGATTCAGACGGACTTAAGCATCTCTACGGTTGAGAAAGTCTCGTCGTAGTCAACCCCTTGAACTTGTCGAAAACCTTTTGCGACAAGTCGAGCTTTATAGACAGTAACATTACCATCAGCGCCAGTCTTCTTCTTGAAGATACATTTATTCTCTACAGATTTCCGATCATCGGGAAAATCCACCAAAGTCCACACGTTGTTCTCATACATGGATCAAATCTCATATTCCATGGCCTCAAGCCATTTATCAGAATTTGGGATCATCATAGCTTCTTCATAGTTCGTAGGTTCGCCATGGTCTAGTAACATGACTTCCAGAATAGGATTACCATACCACTCTGGTGTCGATCGTGTCCTGGATGACCTACGAGGTTTGGTAGTAACTTGATCTGAAGTTTCATGATCATCATCATGACCTTCCTCTCTAGTTGGTGTAGGCATCACGAGAACGGATTTCTTGGATGACCTACTTTCCAAATTGAGAGACGGCACAATTACCTCATCAAGTTCTACATTCCTCCCACTCACTTCTTTTGAGAGAAACTCCTTCTCTAGAAAGGTTCCATTCTTGGCAACAAAGATCTTGCCTTCGGATCTGTGGTATAAGGTGTACCCAATTGTTTTCTTAGGGTATCCTATGAAGACGCACTTCTCCGATTTGGGTTCGAGCTTATCAGGCGAAGCCTTTTGACATAAGCATTGCATTCCCAAACTTTAAGAAACGACAACTTAGGTTTATTGCCAAACCATAGTTCATATGGTGTCGTCTCAACGGATTTTGACGGTGCCCTATTTAACATGAATGTTGCTGTCTCTAATGCATAACCCCAGAACAATAGTGGTAAATCGATAAGAGACATCATAGATCGCACCATAATTAATAAAGTATGCTTACAACGTTCGGACACACCATTACGTTGTGGTGTTCCAGGTGGCGTGAGTTGTGAAACTATTCCACATTGTTTTAAATGAAGGCCCAACTTGTAACTTAAATATTCACCTCCGCGATCAGATCATAGAAACTTTATTTTCTTGTTACGATGATTCTCCACTTCACTCTGAAATTCTTTGAAGTTTTCAAATGTTTCGGACTTGTGTTTCATTAAGTAGATATACCCATATCTGCTCAAATCATATGTGAAGGTTAGAAAATAATGATACCCACCGCGAGCCTCAACACTCATCGGACCGCATACATCGGTATGTATTATTTCCAATAAGTCATTGGCTCGCTCCATTGTTTCAGAGAACGGAGTTTTAGTCATCTTGCCCATGAGGCATGGTTCGCGAGTATCAAATGATTCATAATCAAGTGATTCCAAAATTCCATCTACATGGAGTTTCTTCATGCTCTTTACACCAATATGACCTAAACGAAAGTGCCACAAATATTTTGCACTAACATTATTAAATTTGCATCTTTTGGCATCAATATTCTGAATATATGTATCACCACAATCAAGATTCAAAATAAATAGACCACTCTTCAAGGGTGCATGACCATAAAAAATATTACTCATATAAATAGAACAACCATTATTCTCTGATTTAAATGAATAACCGTCTCGCATTAAACAAGATCCAGATATAATGTTCATGCTCAACGCTGGCACCAAATAACAATTATTCAGGTCTAAAATTAATCCCAAATGTAGATGTAGAGGTAGCGTGCCGACGGTGATCACATTGACCTTGGAACCATTCCCGGCGCGCATCATCACCTTGTCCTTAGCCAATCTTCATTTAATTTGTAGTCCTTGTTTCGAGTTACAAATATGAGAAATCGAACCGGTATCAAATACCTAGGCACTACTACGAGCATTAGTAAGGTACACATCAATAACATGTATGTCAAATATACCTTTGTTCACTTTGTCATCCTTTTTATCCGCCAAATACTTGGGGCAGTTCCGCTTCCAGTGACCAGTCCCTTTGCGGTAGAAGCACTCAGTTTCAAGCTTGGGTCCACCTTTGGGCTTATTCCCGGGAGTGACAACTTGCTTGCCATTCTTCTTGAAGTTCCCCTTCTTTCCCTTGCCTTTTTTCTTGAAACTAGTGGTCTTGTTAACCATCAACACTTGATGCTCCTTCTTGATTTCTACCTCCGCAGCTTTGAGCATTGCGAAGAGCTCGGGAATAGTCTTTTCCATCCCTTGCATATTATAGTTCATCACGAAGCCTTTGTAGCTTGATGGCAGTGATTGTAGAACTTTGTCAATGACACAATCATCTGGAAGATTAACTCCAGCTGAGTCAAGTGATTATGATATCCAGACATTCTGAGTATGTGTTCACTGATAGAACTGTTCTCCTCCATCTTGCAGCTATAGAACTTGTTGGAGACTTCATATCTGTCAACTCGGGCATTTGCTTGAAATATTAACTTCAACTCCTAGAATATCTCATATAGTCCATGACGTTCAAAACGTCTTTGAAGTCCCGATTCTAAGCCGCAAAGCATGGCGCACTGAACTATCGAGTAGTCAGCAGATCGAGCTTGCTAGACGCTCATAACATCAGCATCTGCTCCTGCAGCAGGCCTTTCACCGAGCGGTGCATCAAGGACATAATTCTTCTATGCAGCAAAGAGGATAATCCTCAAGTTACGGACCCAGTCCATGTAGTTGCTTCCATCATCTTTCAACTTAGCTTTCTCTAGGTACGCATTAAAATTCAAAGGAACGGTAGCACAGGCCATTGATCTACAACATAGATATGAAAAACTATCAGGACTAAGTTCATGATAAATTAAGTTCAATTAATCATATTACTTAAGAACTCCCACTTAGATAGACATCCCTCAAGTCATCTAACTGATACGTGATTCAAATCAACTAAACCATGTCCAATCATCACGTTAGATGGAGTAGTCATCAATGGTGAACATCTCTATGTTGATCATATCTACTATATGATTCACGTTCAACCTTTCGGTATCCAGTGTTTCGAGGCCATGTCTGTACATGCTAGGCTTGTCAAGTTTAACCTGAGTATTCCGCATGTTCAAAACTGTCTTGCACCCATTGTATGTGAACGTAGAGCCTATCACACCCGATCATCACGTGGTGTCTCGCATGAAGGACTGTCGCAACGGTGCATACTCAGGGAGAACACTTATACCTTGAAATTTAGTTAAGGGATAATCTTATAATGCTACCGTCGTACTAAGCAAAATAAGATGCATAAAGATAAACATCACATGCAATCAAAATATGTGACATGATATGGCCATCATCATCTTGTGATATCTCCATCTCCAAAGCATCGCCATGATCTCCATCGTCACCGGCTCAACACCTTGACCTCCATCGTAGCGTCGTGGTCGTCTCGCCAACTATTGCTTCTACAACTATTGCTATCGCTTAGTGATAAAGTAAAGCAATTACATGGCTTTTGTATTTCATACAATAAAGCGACAACCATAAGGCTCCTGCCAGTTGCCGATAACTTTTACAAGACATGATCATCTCATACAACAAAGTATATCACATCATGTCTTGACCATATCACATCACAACGTGCCCTGCAAAAACAAGTTAGATGTCATCTACTTTGTTGTTGCAAGTTTTATGTGGCTGCTACGGGCTTCTAGCAAGAACCGTTCTTACCTACGGCACAAAACCACAACGGTGATTTATCAAGTTTGCTATTTTAACCTTCAACAAGGACCGGCAGCAGTCAAATTTGATTCAACTAAAGTTGGAGAAACAGACACCCGCCAGCCACCTTTATGCAAAACTAGTTGCATGTCTGTCGGTGGAACCGGTCTCATGAACGTTCTCATGTAAGGTTGGTCCGGGCCGCTTCATACAACAATACCGCCGAATCAAAATAAGACATTGGTGGTAAGCAGCATGACGATCACCACCCACAACTCTTTGTGTTCTACTCGTCCATATCATCTACGCATAGACCTGGCTCAGATGCCACTGTTGGGGAACGTAGCGTGCAATTTCAAAAAAAATCCTACGCTCACGCAAGATCTATCTAGGAGATGCATAGGAACGAGAGGAGGAGAGTGTGTCTACGTACCCTCGTAGACCAAAAGCGGAAGCGTTTGAGAATACGGTTGATGTAGTCGAACTTCTTCTCGTTTTGACCGATCAAGCACCGAACGTACGTCACCTCCAAGTTCTGCACACGTTCAGCTCGATGACGTCCCTCGAACTCTTGATCCAGCAGAGTGTCGAGGAAGTAGATGAGTTCCGTCAGCATGATGGCATGCAGACGATGATGGTGAAGTGATCCGCGCAGGGCTTCGCCTAAGCACTACGAGAATATGACCGGAGGCGTAAACTATGGAGGGGGGCGCCGCACACGGCTAACAATAGTTGATGTGTGTTCTAGGCGCCTGCCCCTTCATATATATAGGTGGGAGGGGGAGGGAGAATCCCTAGGGGCGCCCCAAGTAGGAGGGATCCTACTTGGGCTCCTGCCCTAGGCCGGAGCCCCCCTTTCCTTCTTTTGGCGATGAGGGGAAGGAAGGAGGAGGTGGCGCCCCCCCCCCCTTTCCTTTCTCCCACCAAGGGGGAAAGGCGGGAGGAGGTGGCGCCCCCTCCCTTCCTTCCTCTAGGGCCTGCGGCCAAGGAAAGGGGCGTACTAGCCCCTTGTGGAATGGTTTGTCCCTCTCTCGGCCCATTAAGCCCATATATGTGTCGGGGTTGCGCGAAACTCCTTTTCGGTGACCCGTTATGTATCTGGTACCCTCTGGAACATTTCTGGTGTCTGAATACTATCATCCTATATATCAATCTTTACCTCTTGACCATTTCAAGACTCCTTGTCATGTCCGTGATCTCACCCAGGACTCCAGACAACATTCAGTCACCAAATCACATAACTCATATAATACAATATCGCCATCGAACGTTAAGCGTGCGGACCCTACGGGTTCGAGAACTATGTAGACATGACCAAGACACCTCTCCGGTCAATAACCAATAGCAGAACCTGGATGCTCATATTGGATCCTACATATTCTACGAAGATCTTTACCGGTCGAACCATTATGACAACATACGTTATTCCCTTTGTCCATCGGTATGTTACTTGCCCAAGATTCGATCGTCGGTATCTTAATACCTAGTTCAATCTTGTTACGGGAGGTCTCTTTACTTGTTCCGTAATGCGTCATCCTGCAACTAACTCATTAGCCACTTTTCTTGCAAGGCTTATTATGATGTGCATTACCGAGAGGGCCCAGATATACCTCTCCGATACTCGGAGTGACAAATCCTAATCTTGATCTATGCCAACCCAACAAACACCTTCAAAGATAATTGTATAACATCTTTATAATCACCTAGTTACGTTGTGACGTTTTATTGCACACAAGGTATTCCTCCGGTATCCAGGAGTTGCATAATCTCATAGTCGAAGGAATATGTATATGACATGAAGAAAGCAATAGCAGTAAAACTGAATAATCATAATGCTAAGGTAACGAATGGGTCTTGTCCATCACATCATTCTCCTAATGATGTGATCCCATTCATCAAATGACAACAAATGTCTATCGTTAGGAAACTTAACCATCTTTGGTTAACGAGCTAGTCTAGTAGAGGCTTACTAGGGACACGGTGTTTTGTCTATGTATCCACACATGTATCAAGTTTCCAGTTAATACAATTATAGCATGAATAATAAACATTTATCATGATATGAGGAAATATAAAATAATAACTTTATTATTGCCTCTAGAGCATATTTCCTTCACATATACAAATCACCTCTTCGATAACCTTTGGAGACTCGAGATTTTCCAGAAGCCATTAGCACAAGAAATTGATATTTTTCGAATACCACAGTCATGTCAAGATCACAAAGCATTGAACAGACATGAGCTTGTATCCAAGGGATTCAACAAAATCATCTAGGAAAAAGGATGGGGAAGAATTTGAACGCTTTGCTGAAATAGCAAATCTTGAAGAATTTGATGGCGGATATTGAGCAATCAATCTAACATTGCTCAGATTAAGAATTTGATGCATTTTAATGGGCCAAATTTGAGGGTCCTCTGGTCCTCCTAGCACAAGTGGATAGTATTTTCTAGATTCCCACGCTCATCGAGAGCATTTTGAGTACTTATGGGTCCGAAACGGACTCCGGATGACAAAGTTATGACCGTGTGACACGGCAAAATCGCCAACGATTTGTAGAGTCAAACCTCGTCATCGTATCGCTTATCAGTTCGCGCTTACTCTGATGGTCACTTTTCGGCTTTCTCCTCCTGAGGTACTTGACCGGGCGAGCCAGAAGTACAATCGCAGGGGTTCCCCCTTTGCCCTCTTGTCATTAGGAGTCCGTTTGGGACCCACAAGTACTCAAAATGCTCGCAACGACCATGAGAATCTAGAAAATACTCCTCGATTGCGCCGGGAGGACTCGTGGACCCTCAAATTTGGCCCATAAGCAGGATTTTTTGCCCCTGAAAGTAGGAAATCCATGAGATTATGGTGAGTATAAACATTAGTCTTCCTAGTAAGGACAAAGTTGCATTCTACAAATGCTCTATGATATGGGGAATCCCATACGGTTGTTAATTCATGAAAATACGGCGACTATAAGCCTTATTCTCCTCCAGGTTGATACTCCTAGTCATCCGAATTGGTGTCAAAGCTTGCATAGACGTAACTCTTTACGATGAACTCGTTATCACCTCCATAACCGAGAAAATATTTCCTTAGTTATCTAAGGATAATTTTGACCATTGTCCAGTGATCTACTCTGCTTACGGGCCAAATTTGATAGTCCTCCGGGCCTCCTAACACAAGCTGGGAGTATTTTCTGGATTCCCACGCTCGTCGCGGGCATTTTGAGTACTTGTGGGTCCAAAACAGACCTAAAAAAAGAAGCTTCTATGTGTTTTTTTTTCTTTTTCCGCTTTTCTGTGTTTCTTAACCAGGTTTCTTTTCCACGACACATGTCTACTTTCTTCACAACACATTGTACATTCTTCTTATGGTACATTTTATATGATACACATTGAACATTTTTCGGAATACATTATGTCAATTTTTCAAATACGTGTTTTGACGTCTTTTGAGAACATGGTAAACATTTTTCGAATGCAGTTTCAATTTTTTTTAATGACATGAAGCCTTTTGAAAAATACAAGAACATTTTTTACATTATATGAACATTGTTTTAAAAATGTTATAAACATTTTTTGTAACACGTGATTTTTTTTAAATGTCTCAGGTCATTTTTTAGTTACACAAACATTTTATTTGACATGTGTAAACATTTTTAAAGAATCACTAAATAATTTTATGTAACGCATGAACATTTTTTAAATGCCATGATTTTTTAATAGCACTATCATTGTTTTAAAGTCGTGCAGACCATTTTTATACACAATGCGCAGAGATCCTTTTTAAAAATTAAAGTTGAATGTATGTATTTATAATCAAATTCAAATATAACAAAAAGAAACAAACAAAGCAAAGTGAATGGCCCAGCCCAATACAACGGTTCCTTGAGGCATGGTGGTTGTTCGGTCTCGCGTGAGAGCTGCATCTCGCATATTGGAAGATGTAGCTTTGGCTCGCCTGCCGTGCCAAGCCAATGGACAACAGATGCACACCTACAATTTTCGATTCATTTATTTTGCTTTGTTCCTTCAGGTTTCTTTGTTTTTTCACAGGTTGTCTGCGTTTCTTCACTAGGCATTGGTTTTCTTCGGTTTCTTATGTCACCTTTTGCATTTTTTCACTCTTTTCTTTTGTTTTCCTGTTTTTTGGCGTTTCTTCACTGGTTTTTCTCCCCTTTTAACTCATGTTTACATTTTTCAAAACGCATTGTACCTTTTTCACATACACGTGGCGTATGTTTTGGTACGCATTGAACATTTTCTAAATCCATGATGTACATTTTTTAAATAGATCTTTCGAACATTTATTCGATACATGTTCCTATTTTTTCGATTACACATTGAACATTTTTTTAAATGTCACGAAACATTTTTGCCAAACCAGAGTACATTTTTTAACATTGAATAAACAGTTTTTGAAACTATATATTATTTCTTTAAAACACAAGTACATTTTTTTGAATGGTATGAAACATTTTTTTTATACTAAGAAAATATTTTTTACGTTGTATCAACTTTTTTTCTTCTAAAAATGTCATGTACATATTTTTGAAATGTCACGTTCACTTTTTTGAACTAGTAAATACGCACGTGCAACACACGTGTAATCTTAATTTGGCTTGAAGATATACCTGAATTTTATTTAGAAAAGTTGCATCAAAAGAAATAGTTTGTGTAAGCACCACCGGCGGTAGGTCCATCTCTTCCTTCAAATGGGATGAAAATTGTACTAATCCAACATAGTTAATGGTATATGCAAGTGACCAGGGGAGGGGGCACATACCTTGTCCTCAGTCCGCTAAAAGAGAAATCCAAGATCTAGCACAATCAATTGAAATCAGCACACCTGATGCACTACCCAGCTGCTACCAAAAGTTCCATATCACTGTGTAATCTAGTTGTTTAATAGTGCATGTTGGTAAGGCTGCGTGTTTGATGGCGGCGTGTCCCATGATGGCGGCGTTGACGACCTAGGCCCGACGGAGAGGGACGGGCAGGCGGTCTAGACAGTGTCCATGATGGTCCGACGACCCGAAGCCAACAGACGACCATGCAGCGTCCCTGACAGGTCCGACGGCAATGGGCGGTCCAGGCGGCGCCTTCGATGGGCTCCCGCCAGTCAGCTGGGCGGTCTAGGCGGTGTCCCGGCGCTACGGTCGAGGCTACACAAAGGCGATGGGTAGAGGCGGCACAGAGATGTGGGGGGCGGCGTCCTTGAAGCTGCTGCGGGCCGAGGCGATGGGGGCGGCGTGCGTCGCTGAAGCGAGGTGATGGGGCGGCGTTGTTGGGCGGTTCGTTGTGGCAGTTTCCTTTTGTGTGAAAGGGCACATAAGGAAGGGGATCTCACGACGGTTCGCTGTGGCAGTTTCTTTTGTGTGAAAGAGTACGTAAGGAATGGGGATCAGGAGAGAAAGGATTGGTTAGCAGTAAATGCATTTAGCGCTAAACGTGTTTAGTTGCTCACCATTAGGACAATAAGCACTGTTGGATTAACGCTAATGGATGGCCGAGATCTGTTGGATGTGCCCCACTGGGTCTTTTTATATTGGTATAGATTGTATGAACATTTTTCTGCATTGAGCACACACTTTTTTTTACATTGTATAGACACTTAAAATAAAATATCATATACATTTTCTAAACACGGGCCATGTTTAAGTTGTCCCCACTATTTTTTTGAATTGTATTAAAAGAAATTAAAGTTGCGCCAACATTTTTTTAACACTGACTCAACCTTTTTGGAACGTGTGGTCAACATTTGTAAAATTTTCACTAAATTGGTTTCCATTTTTCAAATATACATAGAAGTAATAAAAAAGGAATAAAGAAATTGTGTGCTAGGGAGCTAGTGCTCCTCCCGCCCTGAGCATAGCCGCCACCATGTGATGACCGAGGGGTCCTATTCCGCGCCTTCAGCCCCGGAAAGGAGAGCTGGCGCTCACATGTGCCCAAGCGGGCCACCGCCCTTCAATGCGAATTCGTAAGCCTGCCCGCTCGCTCCAGTTGCTAGGCCGCTCGCTTTCTGGGCTATTTTCTTTTTCATTTATAGTGTTGTTGGTTTGGTGAAAAAACCTGGCCGGTTTTTAAATACGTTTGAAGAAAATTCTGAAATAAAAAACGGTTTGCAGATTTAATAAAAAAGTTCATCCATTTGTGAATTTGAAAGCTTTCATATAAATATCAAATATTTTGTAACTTATTTTGAAAATTTCTTCTATTAAAAAAATAATTAATTGAATTTGAAAAAAGTTCATCAATTTATAAACAAATTCATGAATTTGAAAAAAGTTCATCAGTTTTGAAAAAATATTCATCAATTTTGAAACGAGGTTCTTGAATTTCAAAAAAAATCGTCAATTCTGAATAAAAGTTCATCTAATTTGAAAAAAAGTTCACGGACTTGGAAAAAGTTAACTAATTTAGAAAAAGTGTATGAATTTTGAAAAGGTAAAAGAAAATGATAAAATGAAGAAGAATGATAAAAGAAAACAAAACACCAGGAAAAACCGGACAAGCAAACAAAAAAGAAAAACCAAACAGGAAAAAGATTTTGGGCGTTGTATTTCAAGAAGCAAAAAAATTTATGATAAGCACCACAGTCTAGGTATCCCACTTGGAGGTTTGCAGTTTGAGTCATGTTGAGCACACATTTTTTTTGAGTTTAAAGCAGCAAACATAGTAAATTGCCGGCCCAAACTAGCTCCATTCCGGTTTTGGGAAGGTTTCCCAGACCTTTTTTTTCTTTTTTTTCTCCTTGCAGTTTTTTAATTATTTTTTAAATTTATATTTCCTATATTTTTTGTGTCATATTTACATTTATATCTATGTACTATTTATATTTTACTAAGCGTTTAGATTGCTAAAGTAGTGATCTAAACGCTTTTATATTAGTTTACGGAGGGAATAGTGGCCAGTGTGTCGTATTTACCATTTAGCATGTTCTAATTCTAAAGAAAAAAAAAGTTGAACGACTTAATAGAAAAATCCTGCACGTGAATAAGATGGCACACATTTTCCCGTAGAAAAAAGAGAATAAAATGGCACACATTTTCTCGGCGTGTCTCGGGACTATTGTTTATGCAGTCTCAGTAAATGTTCTGTGCTGCTTATGAGCTGTCACTATTAAAATATGCAATTGTCCACTGCTTCATCCTGGAATATGTGAGATCAAACGTGAGAACAAGAATCAGATGACCAAAACAATCTAACTCTAATCTGTTCCCATGAACAGAGTGGTACTTTTTGTAAACAAACAAGTGCATCTTATAACAATAGGCACAACATAACAACGGTCATGGAATTTTCCTCGGATTGTCATGTTGACAGTAAAGATTCTTGGATGAACTCGAGGCAAACTTCATGCACCAGTGAAGCAGTGGAGCAAAGTTTATTTCGTTGTCCTCTGAATAGAACACCAAATAGTTACTGCATCAAAGCATGTGTTGTCCAAATATTTTTGCAGACGGGGGATGCGATGCGACCTGTCCATCTCAGAAGGCCCCATGGATCACCAATGTGTTGGCATCATCTCCCAGCCAGCCGATTGAGCGACCACAAACTCGCAATCACCACGCATAAAAAACTCAGTTGCCGATGTTGCTCAAAAGCCTCCCCAGTTGCACGAGGGGTCCTCCTCCTATTACTGGCAGGCCCAGGCATCATCAACGTCACAAACCGCTCATGTTGTGCTAAAAGAAGAATAAAAGCAGGGGAGGGGAGAGGAGAGGAAAGGAAAAGGGAGGGCCACCGCAGCACTCCACTCCACTGGCCTTTTCTTTAGTGTCAGTCAGTCTAATCCCAAGCTTGGCCGCTGCTGCCTGTGTTGTCATGGTTGTGCTGATAGCAACCCACGCATCGTGAGAGGGGAGAGGCATGTAATGGCGACTTTGGGCCAAAGCATCTAACCTCTCTGCTCAGATGTAAAAGGAGAGGCAACTCGGATCGGCGTTAGTTTATTACTACTGCCTCCAACGCCAAAGCCGCCGCCAATCTGCATCATCTGATGAGATGCGTTAAGGATTATTAAACTACCTGATAAGGCATGGACCTGTCTCCCTAAATCCCAACTATAAAACTTGGGCGTTCCTGATGTCACGGATCACAGAAATTTATGCCGGGTGTGTGCTGAAAGACGTCTCTTTTTACTACTAGATTATAGACAGCACATTTGTTCCTAAATTCGGATAGATCAACGTCGTGGTTAGAGCATGGTTAATAGTATAGCCAATTGTTGGCTATAAGCTATTGCCATGTCATCTATAGCCCACCTTATAGTTAATATGTACAATAGTTGAGTGTATCACTTTTTTATTATATGACCCACATTTCACTCTCACAAAGTGCCTAGGAGCACGCGCTAGAGCTGGCTCTTCACCAAGAGCCCGCTTACCTTCTCTCTCCTCTTTTTGTTCCTCCAACTAAGCAAAAATATACTAGTTTATTTCTTATAGCCAGCTGACTCGGCTTTATTGTACTTGCTCTTAATCCATCCATCTGGCATGTTCGTGGAGCAATAGCCATAGCTTTATTTTTATGGTAGTGTGATGAAATGGAAGCGAGAGAAATCAGAGTGGCACAAGCGGGTAAAGCAGCGATGAAGCAACCCAATTAGTCGTACTGTAGCTGATTCGGCTCAAGCTGGTCCACTCTATAAACATAGACTAGAGACTTGCTAGTTACTACTTGGACTAATGTGCCTACAAAAAAGAAGATACTACTTGCTAGCTAGGCGATTCCCTCTGTCTCCCCGAAACATGGAAAACAGTACATACAGATTGTAAAGCATGCTTGTTAATTTTGCATCTACTAGTTGTCATCCTAATTTGATACAACCTTTAAGGGGTAAATCTAGGCAGTACGTGCAGCTTAATTTGAAGACGGATGCCTCCTCTGGTTTGGAGGAATTTTGTAAGAATTTCATAGGATAGAATTTCTACAAGAAAAAAAAATCTTTTAGAGCCCTTTGGATTGTAGCAATGAAATATTATTTCTATAAGAAAAATTTGTTACAGCCCTTTGCTTCTTGAACCTCCTCTGGCCATCTTCATCTTCGCTGTCAACATCGTCAGATAGCACTTATACATATAGTAAAAATGTGGCATCAATATATTTTATAATATGAATTCAGCAGGCAGAATTTATGAAACATAATATGTCCTGTGACGGCGTGAACCCTAAATCATCAAGTGATCTTGATGAAAGAAATGCATAAATTGAGAGCACACAACTTAGTGCAACAAAATTAAGTGGCTGATTGGTTTGTTACCAACATTTGGCAAAATCAAAAGTTGCCTACATTTGGCAACCTTTTGTGAGATTGGCAATAAAAATTTGTATGCAACTTTTCTCACTAGTACAATGAAAGGTCAAGTTTATTTTAAAAATATTTTCATATTTTTTTGACTTTTTGTTGAATTGCTATTTTTTTTCAAATATGGCACATATGTACTTCATCCGTTCCAAAATAGATGACCCAAACTTTATACTAACTTTGTACTAAAGTTAGTACAAAGTTGAATCATCTATTTTGAAACGGACGGAGTATCCAGAAACCAAAAGTTTCCCTCCGGCTTCAGACGCTCTACTTCTCTAGGCATATCTTGAACACGAGCCTTTTTGTGCTACTACGTACCGTGCGGCGCCTGCATACTCAGGCAGCCGACGTTGCCTCGGAGTGAGCTGCGCGCGAGGCGCCTGCGCACCTCCTCGTTATGCGCCCACTGGCTCCGCGGAACCGCCGGCACTGGGATCCGCTGCGGATCCAGATGCCAATGGTGTGGTAGCGTGACGTCGGGGTACGGCAGCGGCTGCATATACTTTCAGTGCCATCGCGCTTGGTGCACCGGGATGTGCAGGCGCCGGCGACCAGGGCGGAAACGCGCCGGCGCCGGAGAAGGAGGGGGAGGAGGAGTATGGGAGGACGAGGCGCCGGGGGTGCCCTTGCCATTGTTGCTGCCGAAGAGGCCCATGGCATGCTGTCGCCAGCGAGGAAGCAAAGGGAGTGGTGGGGGGGCCAGATGTGGACGGAGAAGTGAATGAGGCCGGCCCCCGCCACACGCGTGCTTAAAAAAGACGCTTCCACTGGCTGACTAGTGGGCCCACTGTCGGTGGTCGTCATTAATAAGACGACGAGTGACGGTTGGGTGGCCTACACATGGGAACGCGGTGGACGCCGAGGAGACGCGCGGCGCGTCCGTGCCGACGCATTCCAGGCGCAATTTTGGACCGGAAATGGATCGGCGCGAACGTCAGACGGACACAATTTGCGTTTGGGTCAGCACATTGGGCCTCTATTTTTGACCGCGTCGACGTAAACGGACGGCAGGTGGACGAAATAGGTCGCCCCATTGAAGTTGCTCTCAATTCGCCACAGTGTCGTCCCGCTTCTTGGATTGGAATTTGGAAATGAGAAGGTCGCGTCACAAATCAGCCGTCGCTATTGCGTTGCATCGTATCCCTGGTTCTGGTTGGTTAACCCGTGCATGCACGCGTGCACACTACAGAATGGGAATCGGAATCGGAATGTGTCCGGGGGCCGGAGTTGACACGGGGACACGCGTGCACCGCTTTGCCTTGTTTGCGCGGCAGGAATCTTGCACCGGGATGCTGCCGCGTGCTTGCCTCTTGCCGCACGGCCGGATAGGAAATCTTGCTTCTTGCCACTGGGATGATCCTCGACGACTAAGGACTAACCGGTGAGCAGTCGCAGGAAAAGCAATTTGTTAATGGGCCATTTGCATTTCTGTTCCTAACTCAAACCACCTACTCAGATATGCCTTTAACTTTGAAGGCTGCTCAAATTTGTCCCTTCGCCGTTAAGTGACCTTACAAAAATGCCCTTCCGTTCTGTTTCCTCCGGTCAAAGGGGTTTGACCGTCTATGAGACGTTTGTTTGACATTTTTACCCCTGGAAAAAAATAAAACAGAAATTAAAGAGAAGAAAGAGAGTGCTTACCTTTTGGCCCAAGTTCAATGTGCACTTTGGCCCATGTGCATAGCGCCGGGCCCACCCATCTCCCCCAGTCATCGTCTTCCTCATCGACTGCACGCGCCGGCGTGCGCCACCGTCGCCGATGTTCGACAGCTTTCTGTCGTAGTAGCTCGGGTAGGGTTACTTAACGACGCCTGCAGGCCCCTGACAACCCTAGCTAACTTTCCCTCCCTTCCCCCGCTCGCTCTCCTCCCCTGCGGCCGGATCGACCGTCTTCCTCGTCTGCGGATCACCGGAGCGCCATCGTCGATTCGCCAGCCCTATGCCGCTAAACCACAAATTAATGTCTCAGTCATGTTCGTGGTGCCCGTAAGATGTCGCCCAGCCCCCTAAACCAGTGGATCCATGGCCGCCTTCTCGAGTCCGTCGAGCACCGCCGTCGGCCGCCGCCTAGCTCGTCGCTGCGGTCGATTCCGACCACCCCTGCATGCTCTGTTGGTACCACTGGACGCGCCTCAGCGCACTCATCCGAACTGTACTCTCCGCCAACAAGTTTGTCGCCGGAGTTGTGACTTCGTCCATCGTCGCCGTGGCTTTGGTCACTGGAGCTCGCCGCCAGTCGAGGGCGCAGTCTAGGGAGAGGGAGGGAGAGGAAGGGAGGAAGGGAGGAAGGGAGAGGGAGGATAGAATGGAGGGAGGGCTGCGGCGTGTGGGGAGCTGGTGCCGACGTCGCACATCCAGGGCCGTCGGCGCTCGCCGGAGGTGAGAGAGGTGGGAGGTTTTTTTTTTATTTCTCTATTTTGTTTGGGGGCCCACAATAAGTGTGTCAGAGAGAGGGTGAGAGAGAGAGTTTTTCCTTTTTATTTATGTTTTGACTGGGTCCCACGTGTAAGTGGCACATGGAGGCAGGGGCAAAATGTCCAATAAACGCCCAGTAGACGGTCAAACCCCTTTGACCAGACGAAAACGGGACGGAAGGGCATTTCTGTAAGGGCACCTAACGCCGGAGGGACATTTTTGAGCAGGCTTTCGAATTAGGGGCAAATGTGAGTAGTGGGTTCGAGTTAGGGACACAGATGTAAAAGACCCTTTGTTAATTGCAGGTCTGGGAATCAGTCTGGTGTCTATATATGCAGCTCGTGTGGGAACATCCATGGAAAAACATGAAGCGAGGAGCAAAGAAAATCGGCATGTTCTCCTTGCTTGAGACATGAGGATCATCAGGCGTCAACGTAGAATAGATATGGCTAGAGAGATCAGCACGCACGTAAGGATGTGTCTCGGACCACATTATCTAAGGGCTAGTACTAGGCGCCGGCGCACCGGCCCAAAGTTTGGGCCGGTCCCCGCGCAGCCCTCGGATCGTTCCACGTGCAGTCGTACGATATCTTTCTACCCTTGTCTTTTTCACATCCGTGCGTCCACATCCTAAATGAAAAAAACCACGAAAACAAAGCTATGGCGGCCGCCCACTCCCCCTTCCCCCGCATCGTGCAGCACGCGGTACCTCCCCTCATGCCCAGCCGCCCCCGTCGCTCGTCGTTGACCCTCACCACCGGCACACTCGCCATCGCCAAAATCGCAAACAGAATGGTTCGCTAGTTCCAGCAAAACTGAAGAACAGTTGTAGCAGAAAAATACGCTGGTTCCAGCAAAACTTCAAGATGATGGTAACAAAAATAACGGATGTTTGTTCCAGCAAAAGTCAGAAGGTAGATAAGAAATAGAAATTATGCTTGCAACAAAAATAAGAAAATGGTTCCAGCAAAAGCACTTGCCGCTTTCAGCAAAACTATGAATTATTGTCACTGGGTTGTAGCAAAAAAAATCATCGCTTCTAGCAAAAAAAAAATTGCTAGTTCCAGCAAGGATGGATTGCCGTCGCACCACAGGTGTCGCTGGTTCCAGCATTTGTTTTGCTGGTTGCAACTCCACCGGCCTATGGTTGTAGCTCCGCCGAACTAAGGTTGCAGCTCCACCGCGCCTGGGTAGCAGCATCTCTGCCGACGAATCGCATCAGTGGTTGGTGTCGGCCGCCCCGGTTATAGCCCGTCGTCGCCTCCCCTCCAAACAGGGGGCTCCGCTGCTTGTAGCACTTGCGTTGGCCGACTTGCAGCACTTGTGCCGCTGCCCCCGCCCGCAGCAGCCGGCTCCTTCCCTGTATTTGCAACGCAAGTGGCCATGGATATCTAGCAACAGCATGTGGGAGAAGAAGAGGAAAGGGGAAGAGAGATAGTGTTCAGGGTGGGGGAAATGAGTGGAGGAGAACGACACCGCATGAAGAGATAAGGGAAACAGTCAAAAGGCGGTGCGTGGGCCACTAGCAACGAGTTGGCTGCACGAGGCGACCGGCCAGAGCGTTCGGTCGGTCCGCCGTTCACAAATGTTTACCTTATCTAAGGATGCGGAGGCCCGTCAAATATTTCTTTTCTAGAGAAGTCCCGTCGAATAATTAGTGTTTCGAATTCTAAAAAGGACCACCCCGCAAAAAAAAGAATTCTAAAAAGGACCAAATTGGGATTGTTATTTTTTCTGCAAAAAAACAAGTGGTTGCAAATCTGGTTAGGAAACAAGAGTTTTAGTTTGTACATTGATATGTCTATATCTCCTGTGGATGTGGAGAACGAGGAAGCACGAAGCGTGGACTTTGGCTCCTACAAATAAAGAAGAGCACAACTAAGGAGTCAACTTAGAAGAAAGAAGTTTAATGGGTCAAATCTCAGAATTGCTAGCACGCGAAGAGATTATGATGCGACAACGATCAATAGTAGGTTGGCTTTTTGAAGGGGAGAGGAATACATCATTTTTTCACTCGAGATGTAAGGAGAGGGCTAGGCAAAAGAAGATCAAATTCTTGCAGCGGTCAGGTGGAACAATATGTTATAATCAGAAGGAGATGGAGGAAGAAACAAATCAGTTCATAAAATTGTTGAGTGCCCAGAACAACCTCTCAACGGAAGAGGTAATAAGCTATGTACCTACAAAGGTTTCAAATGAATTGAATAATATGCTTTGCAGGCCATTCTTGCAGGAAGAGGTCGAGCGGGCATTATTATGATGAAGCCAAATAAATCACCTGGTCCTGACGGATTCACAGCTGGGTTCTATCAAAATCACTAGGATATATTAAAGCCGAGCATTTGTGCGGATGTTCTAAAATTTCTGAATGACAGTGAATTACTAGAAGAGGTCAATAAAACCATTCTTGTTTTGATTCCAAAGGTAAATCACCCCCAAGACTTGTCTCAGTACAGGCCTATATCACTTTGTAACGTCCTTTATAAAATATGCTCTAAAGTGCTAGCTAATAGACTAAAATTGGTGATGGATGAGATTATTTTCCTAAAGCAGAGTGCTTTCATTTTAGGGTGATTAATTACCGATAATGTATTAACTGCCTATGAATGCATTCATTATCTTAGAAAGAATAAAGGGCAAGTGCCATAAATTAGATATGGCTAAATCCTACGACCGTGTAGAATGGCAATATCTTCGAAAAATCATGTTAAAGTTGGGCTTCCACTCGGCGTGGGTGAATTTAGTAATGAAATGTGTGAAAACAGTCAACTTTTCCGTGAAAATAAATGGGCACTTGACAAAGTCCTTTAAATCAACAAGAGGTTTGAGGCAAGTGGATCTCATATCTCCTTACCTATTTCTCATATACACCGAAGGACTTTCTTGCTTATTAAATTTCAAGGGTCCTCAATACTTGTCTAAAGGCATTAAGGTGAGTATCAACACTCCATAGCTAGATTTCCCACCTTATATTTGCTGATGATTGTATTATCTTTACTCAGGCAACCAAGCAAGCAGCGGAGAGAATTCAAGAAATTCTGAACATCTATAATAAAGGCTCAGGACAATTGGTGAATAAATCTAAATCTGTTATTTTCTTCAGCTCAAATAGCACGGGTTAAATGAAAGAAGTAATGCATGCTTTAGACATTAGAAGAGAAGCGCTCGAAGAAAAGTACCTTGGCCTCCCTACGGCCCTAGGAGGAAGTACAACAGGAGCTTTTGAGAAGCTATTTACAAGAGTAAGCAACATGGCGGGAGGTGGATCAGAAAAGAGGTTAAGCTCAGCTGGACGCGAGGTGTTTATTAAAGCGGTCATGCAAGCAGTGCCACTGTACTCAATGAGTTGTTTTAATCTCTCAAAAACAACTTGCAAGAAGTTAACAACATCAATGTCCAAATTTTGGTGGGGAGGGGATGGAGATAAGCAAAAATTGCATTGGAAGAAATGGGATGAAATTGCCCAACCAAAAGGAGCAGGAGGCATGGGGTTTAGAAATCTCCAGTTATTCGATTTAGCCATGTTGGGGAAATAAGGATGGAGATTGATAACAAAACCAGAAGCATTATGTTCTGTGTCATGGCCGGAAAATACTATCATGGTACAGATTTCCTGAGTGCCAACAAGAAAAAAAGGCAGCTCGCATGTTTGGCAAGCAATTTTGAAGGGTAGAAGAGTACTACAATTGGGATTAATAAAAAGAATAGGTGATGGTCTATCAACCAACACATGGAAGGATCGGTGGATACCAAGGATTCCAGGAGGCACGCCAATATTTAGGAGCGAAGAAGTAACTGTGGAAAAGTTCCAGAGCTCATTAACGACGATGGAAGAAGTTGGAACATTCAAAAACTAAATAGTAATCTATCTCCTAGGTAAATTAAATCCTTAATATTCCTTTGGGAAGGTTGGACCAAGACCTATGGTCTTGGGGTGAAGAAAGACATGGCATCTACACTGTAAAATCAGCCTACAAAGTTTTAGCAAAGCAGTTCAAGGCTGAAAGTCAACATCAACAAGGAGTTGCACAAAGCTCAACTAATGAAGAGAATAAGTTATGGAAGAAACTTTGGAGCTTGCCAATTCCCCCCAAGGTAAAAACTTTCTGGTGGCGTGTTATTAAAGGCTATATTGAAAATAAGACACATCAAAAAATTAAGTAACTGCGTTGAATGTGGTGCAAATGAAGATACTATTTTCCATGCTTTGATAGAATGTTCTTATGCCCGAGTTTTTTGAAACCTTTTTAAAAAACTTTATGGCATTAGGCTTCCCAAAATACATCACCTAACTTGGGCCCAAGACATTCTAGATAATGAAGTATGTGCAACGGAAAAGGCAGGATATATTTTGTGTGGCATGTGGTCAGTGTGGACATCACGAAATAATAGAATTCATGGAGATTCCTCAACTAATATAATCCAAGCTTGCAGGTGGGCACATGACATAACATCATATCTGATGATGAATGCAAAACCACAAGGAGAAGTAACCAAAACAAAGACCAAGACATACTAGCAACGTCCACAAGAAGACTACTACAAAATTAATGTAGATCCAACCTTCAATGCAAAGGATGAAAAAGGAGCTTCAGGGGTAATAATTAGAGATGCCGATGGCACTGTAGTAGCGGCGAGTAGTAAATTGTATGATTCAGTCCCTAATGTCTTAACAGCAGAAGCTTTAACTTGTAGAGATGGAGCTAAGATGATAAAGTTTCTCAATATTCAGCAAGCAACGATGGAGACTGATTCTCAGGAGCTTGTGTCCTTTTGGAGATCCAGAAAACATCATAGAGCTAGCATCTTGTCGATTATCAATGAAATACAATTGCTAGTAGAAGGATGTAGTGGTTTTGATATTTATCATGTTAAGAGGGAGGCAAATATAGCAGCTCACAAAGTTGCCAAATTTGCTTCTGAATCAAATCCAGAGTGTGCGTGGATACACCAGGTGCCGGATAGCATCCTTCTGTTTACTAGACAAGATTGTAATCATGGTACTAGTTAATGATGAAGCTCTTGTTTGAATCAGAAAAAAAGACACAAAGAGCTTATGAGCCATGTCAGAACAGAGCAAATAAATGTTGAGATCCGTAAAGAAAATACTCTTGGCATGATCAACTAATTCTCAACTCTATAATTGTCTAATTCATACGGAGATACGTGTGACATTTCTAGGTTTTCGTTTCTTGGTGCACGTTTCACATCTTTTTATTGGGTTTCCATTTTCTTTTCAGTGTGCAACTACAAATGCACATGTGATCAGCAATGCGTAACTACAATTCCAAGCCCCTCATCCACACACGGAAATGGAAGTGAAAGAAGAAAAGGAAGAAGGAAATGAAAAAATGGAAATACAAAACGTCTTATGCTGATGTCACTTGAGTGAGATTTAGGTTAATTCTGAATAGGTCAATAATTACTTAAATAATGTGAACATTTTAAAATAAGTGTATTTTTTAAATATGCACATTAAATAAAATTGGTAAACACTCTTAAATTCTGGAACATTTTATAAATTCATGAAACTTTTACAAATTCCGGCAAAAGAAGAAATTCCTGAGATATTATTTCAAATTTAATGAAAATTTTAAATTTTCGAGGATATTTTCTAAAACTCATTAACATTTCTTTTTTAAGATATTAAAAATAAAATAATTTTCTTAGATTTTATTTCAAATTTATTTTGAAATTAGCAAATAAAAGTTTCAACTGAAAAGGAAGAACAAAAATAAAAGGAAAATTTAGGTTAAAAAAAGCAAAAAACAAAGACGGAAAAAACGAGAAAAGAAGAAGGAAAAGCAAAAGAAAAAAAAAGTGAACGATGGAAGAATGGAAACTATTTGAAAGAACACTAACTTTTTTAGCATTAAAAACAATTTTCTCCTTGCCTCGCCGGCCCATGGCGTGCCCATGTTCCGCGACATTTTATCGCAGTGAGCGCCTATTATGGATTTACCACCAAAGCAGGTTCTCTGTTCCTGATATCAGACGAGATCATGGGCCGATACAATATGGGTAATGCGAAGCAGTTTTATGAAACTTCTATGACCTTGTTTTGGACTTGTTTTAGAAGCTTCTACGTGTTTTCCCCCCTTTTCCGCTTTTCTGTGTATCTTCACCAGGTTTCTTTCCCTCAACACATGTCTACTTTCTCACTACACATTGTACATTTTTCTTATGGAACATTTTTTTGATACACATTGAACATTTTTTTGAATAAATTATGCCATTTTTTCAAATGCATGTTGAATTTTTTTAATGACATGATTCCTTTTGAAAAATAAGCGAACATTTTTTTACATTATGTGAACATTGTTTCAAAAATGTTACAAACAATGTTTGTAACACATGAATTATTTAACAATGTTTCAGGAATTTTTTTAGTTACAAACACATTTTATTAGACTTGTGTAACATTGATAAAGAATCACTAAATAATTATGTATAACGCATGCACATTTTTTAAATGCCATGATTTCTTAATCAGTACTATAATTGTTTTAATGTTGTGCGAACAATTTTTATACATAATACACAGTGAGTACCTTTTTTGAAATTAAAGTTTAACGTGTATGTATTTATAATATTTTCAAATATAAGAAGAAGAAATCAAACAAAGCAAAGTGAAATTGCCAGCCTAATACAGCGATCCTTGAGGCAGAGTGGCTGTTCAGTCTCGCTTGAGATATGTATCTTTGTTTTTTTTCCTTCCGTTTTCTTTCCTTTTTCATAGCTTTTCTGCGTTTCTTCACCAGACATTGGTTTTCTTTGGTTTCTTAGGTTACTTTTTGCATTTGTTTTCACTGTTTTATTTCATTTTCCTGTTTTTTGGCGTTTTTTCACTGGTTTTCTCCGTTTTTTAACTCATGTTTACTTTTTTTTGAAACAGACTGTACCTTTTCCACTACACGTGACATATGTTTTTTGCGGGGCACGTGACAATATGTTTTGGTACACATTGAACATTTTGTAAATCCGTGATGTACATTTTTTAAAATAGATGTTTCGAAGATTTCTTCAATACATGTTCATATTGTTCCAATACACATTGACCATTTTTTTTAAATGTCACGAAACATTTTTGTCAAACCACGGGAACATTTTTTACGTTGAATAAACATATTTTTGAAAGGAAATATTATTTCGTTAGAACACACGTACAATTTTTCGAATGGTTTGCAATACTGTTTTTACACTAAGAATTTCTTTTATGTTGTCTCAATTTTTTTTCTAAAAATTTCATGTACACTTATTGTGTACAACATATTTTTGAATGATATGAACATTTTTGTGCATTAAGCACATACTCTTTTTACATTGTACACACATTCAAAATAAAATATCATACACATTTTTTAAACACGGGACCATGTTAAGTTGTTTTCAATATTTTTTTGAATTCCATTAACTATTTTTAAAAGTTGCACCAACATTTTTTTAACACCGACTCAATATTTTGGGAACGTGTGGTCAACATTTGTAAAATTTTAACAAAATTTGTTTCTATTTTACAAATATAAATAGAAGTAATAAAAAAGGATCAACGAAATGGTGAGCTAGGGAGCCAGTGCTCCTCCCACCCCCGTTGTCTTGATGGAGGCGAGATGCACATGCGCCCATGTGATTACCGAGAGCTCCTATTCCGCGCCTTCAACACCAGAAAGGAGTATTGGAGCTCACACGTGCCCAAGTGGACCTCCGCCCCGCAATGCGGGCTCGCAAACCTGCCCCCTGCTCACTCCAGCTGCTCGGTCGCTCACTTAATGGGCTATTTTATTTTTATTTATTGTATTGTTGGTCTGGTAGAAAAAAGACGGCCGGTTTTTAAATACATCTGAATAAAAATTGTGAAATCAGAAAAGGTTTACAGATTTTATAAAAAAGGTCATCCATTTGTGAATTGTAAATTTTTCATCTAAAAATGAAAAAGTTTGCAAAAAAAAGTTCATAAAGATTGAAAAAGTCCTTTTATTTGAAAAAATTCATCATTTTGAAGAAAGTTCCTCAATTTTTAAAAGGTTGACCAATTTGAAAAACAATTCATCGAATTTCAAAAAAAATCAATATTTGAAACAAATTCATGAATGTAAAAAAAAGTTCATCTATTATGAAAAAACGTTCATGAATTTTGGAAGGAAGTTCTTGAATTTGAAAAAAAATCATCAATTTTGAATTAAAGTTCATTGATTTTTAAAAAGTCATCAGATTCGAAAAAATTTCTCGAATTTGGAAAAGTTCACAAAATTCCAAAAATAAAAAGATAATGCGAAAACGAAGAAGAATGAGAAAAGTAAAAAACTCAAGAAAAACCGGGCTAGGAATAAAAAAGCAAACATGTAAACATATTTTTAGTGTTGCATTTCAAGAAGTAAAAAAGTATAATAAGCACAGTAGGTCAGGTGTTCCCTTGGAGGTTTGCAGTTCAAATCACGTTGAGCACATGTTTTTTGGAGTTTAAAATAGAAAACAAATAGTAAATAGGCCACCCCAAACTAGCTCCATTCCGGTTTTGGGAAGGTTCCTAGACCATTTTTTTCTTTTTTTTGTTTCTCACTACGTTTTTTTCTCCTTTATTAATTTTTTATTTCCTTTCTTTCTTCATTTTAGTTTTCTCCCATTATTTCCTTTTTGTTTTCATTTTCTTATTTTTCCTTTTCCAAATTTCATAAACATTTTTGGAAATCTAGGAACATTTTTATATCGGGATGGACATTTTTTCGAATTCAAAATTTGTTCGTGGAATTTAGAAAATATTCATCATAATTTTGAAATTGTGAACATTTTTTTTACAAAACCGTTACCATTTTCGAATTGCGTACATTATTTTGGAACTCATGAACAAGGATTTTGCATAGGCGAACATTTTTTGAAAGCCAGGAACAACTTTTGAAATTCAAAGATACGTTTTGTTTTCATTAATATTTTTTGTAATCATGAATATTTTTTTGAATGTGCGAACATTTTTTGAATTTTCTGAATATTTTGTAAAGCTTTTGGAACAATTTTGATTATTTTATTAAATTCTTGACTTTTTTATTTTTTATGATCTTGTTTCGGAATTGTGAACATTTTTGAATACTTGAACATGTTTTTTAGAAATCATAAACATTTTTGGACCGATGAATGTTTTTCCAAAATTCATGAATTTTTGAGAAATTCATGAACATTTTTTTTAACTACAAACATTTTATGATTTCTGTAATATTTTTCAAAAGTTTAGTTTTTTGAAATTTGAATTATTTAAATAAGAAAAAAATAAGGAAAAATAAAGAGCAAAAAAAATGAAATAATGAAACTACAGGTCCTCCAGCCCGTCTCATGGGCCGGCCTACAGGGGCATGCGGGAGGGGAGGGGGTTGCGCGTTGGCTCGTTCGCCAGGAGAGCTCCTCCTCAGCGCTCTTTGCACCGTCTAGCGAAACCAGCACTCACGCGCACTCGCGTGGGCCAGTCCAACAGCATGAGGTCGCGCCCCGCTTGCTCGCCTGTTCGTTCCTACGTTGATCAACTTAGTTGTCCACGTTGACCATCTCTTTAAAAAAAGTTTATCTCTTTAACAAAAGGGGGCTACTACGCGTCGACCGTCGGATCTTTTAAAAAGATCCGCCACCTTGCGAGTTGTCGGATGTGGCACAATCTAGTGGCTCAACGTCCCTCTCTACTTTGCAACAAAGGTCTTGTTGCGAAAACATTTCAACAAAGATTATGTTGCAAAATATATTTTTTACAACATAGGTTGTGTTGTGGGATTTTTTTTGCAAAGAGTTCTTGTTGGAGATTTTTTTTTGCAAGAGAGGTTTTGTTGCAGTTATTTTTTTGCAATAGAGCTGATGTTACAAAAACTTGTCTAAGTTGCAGTCGTCGTTCGCCGCTATGGTTTGCAACATCGCTGTTGTTGCAAGGGTAAAAGGCACGTGGTAGGCAAGGGAAATAATGGAGTGTGTGCGAGCGTGCATGATGACCCACAGATCAAGACGATCCAACGGCTGCGCGGGTGGCGGAACTCTCAGCGTATCAGCTAGTAGAGCATTAGCATTTCCCTTAACAAAACTTCATCAATTTTTTGGAAAAAGTTCATCGATTTGGAAAAAAATTCATCAATTTTTTTAAAAAGTCCATCAATTTTTGTAAATTACATGATTTAAAAAATGTTCATCTATTTTTTATAAAAAATCATTGACTTTTTTTTTAAAAATTCATCTATTTGAAAAAAGGTCATCTATTTTGAAAAAAAAGTTCATTGAATTTGTAAAAGTTCACCAAATTTGATTAAAGGTCATCGATCTGAAAAAAATACATCTAATTTGGAAAAAAGTCCATCAAATTTGAGAATTTTTTTATCGGATTTGGAAAAAGTTTATTGAATTTGAAAAAAAGTTCATTCGGTTTTGAAAAAATCGTCCAATTTGGAAAAAGTTCATTCAATTAGCATTAAGAAAAAAGGAATAAAAAAACAAACAAAACCATTCCGAATAAAAAATAAAAATGATAAAAGAAAAAAGGCAAAAAAGAAAAAGGAAAAAATGTAAGAT
>NC_041383.1:592249702-592255640 GCF_002162155.2 Triticum dicoccoides
GGGGGGGGGTGTTAGCGTAGCGGTTACTGACCCGGAGGTCTTCCAGTTCGAATCCAGGCGCGCGCTATTTTTTTTACAAACAGAAAACAAGATAGAACAGACCGGCCCAGCCACAAATATCGTATTTACCGTTTAGCGTGTTCTAATTCTAAAGAAAAGAAAAGTTGAACGACCTAATAGAAAAATCCCGCATGTGAATAAAATGGCACACGTTTTCCCGCAGAAAAAAGGGAATAAAATGGCACATATTTTCTCGGCGGGTCTCAGGACTATTGTTTATGCAGTCTCAGTAAATGTTCTGTGCTGCTTATGTTGTTCATAAAAATATTGGCTAAGATACAGTTGTGGGTACTTCGTGAGGTGTCATTATTAAAATATGCAATTTCCACTGCTTCATCCTAGAATATGTGAGATCAAACGTGAGAACAAGAATGAGATGACCAAAACAATCTAACTCTAATCTGTTCCCAGGAACAGAGTGGTACTTTTTCTAAACAAACAAGTGCATCTTATAACAATAGGAACAGCATAACAACGGTCATGGAATTCTCATCGGATTGTCATGTTGACAGTCAGGATTCTTGGATGAACTCGAGGCAAACTTCATGTACCAGTGAAGCAGTGGAGCAAAGGTTATTTCGTTGTCCTCAGAATAGAACACCAAATAGTTATTTCATCAAAGCATGTGATGTTCAAGTATTTTTGCAGAAGGGGGATGCGATGCGACCTGTCCATTTCAGAAGGCCCCATGGATCACCAATGTGTTGACATCATCTCCCAGCCAGTCAATTGAGCGACCACAAACTCGCAATCACCACCCATAAAAAAAAGGTAATAGCACTGCAAGTCTCTGAACTTGTCATGGAGGTGATGGTTTGGTCCTCAAACTTGAAAAAGCTGATTATTTGATCCTTGAACTTGTCATGTAAGTGCAAGTTTAGTCCTAGGCGAATCACAACTCGCCAAGTGGAGCCAGCTGGGATGGGCTGGTCAGCGGCGCGCATTTTGTAGTTTGTCACCTGCCTTTAGCTCTAATCAACCCGCACTACCCACCTGCAGGCCATGTCGCCGCCGCCGCCCATGCTGGCCTCACCGTGACCCGGTGGTCGTGCCCGAGGGCATCCCCAGCTGGCCGTGCGCGGGCGCCTGGTGCTGGTGCTGGTGCTGCTGGACGCAGCTCCTCTGACGTACGGCGCACTCGCTGACGTGTGGATCCGGACCCACGCGTCAGTGGCCCAACGTCAGGTGGCCGTACGTCAGGGGATCCGGCTCCGGTGCTGCTGGAGCGGCGACATGGCATGCTGCGCGTACATCATCGACGACCGCGCCGCCATCAGCGACATCATCTACGCGACTGCTGCGGCAGCTGAATTGACCGCTTGCAAGTTGCAGAAATGAAAACAATGGTGTGTAGGAAGAATGAGAAGGAATGACGAAATGTATGGAGCCAAACTTGTATTGTTCTCTTTGTGGTGTCATGCCGGAACATGATCATTCTATCCACATGTACATCACACATCAATCTGTACAATTTTTTCACTCCGACACCGAGTAACTGAGAGACGCTGGGAAAACTTGCGATGACGCCACGCAAGGAAGATGGCACATCACAAAGAGCGGTTGGACGAGGAAAAGTCCACTGTGCCAGCCCAGGCGTCAACATGAGCCTGCCGGCTGCGCCGGCTTCGTCTGCCGCGATGACGCGCTGCTCGCGCCGCCGGCGAGCCCCATCTCTATGTCCCTGGCGGTGTCCTCCTCCTGAGGCGGTGAGGGCGGCGATGTGCCTCCACAACCGAGTAGCTGCCGCAGCCCGCACGCCCCAGCGGGCGGCGCTTGCGCTTGCGACGGAGTAGGTGCTGATTGAGGCGTCATTGCGGCGGGAGTCTGCTGCTGCTGCTGCGGCTGCGCACGGCCGGCGCTGAAGTCGTCCTGGGAGCCGAGTGCAGTGCTCCAACAGCACAGTTGCTGGAGTAGTTCACAAGGATATCAGACCAGATCAGATCAGATCAGATCAGGGCTCGGACTCACCGTGCACACTCCTCCACCTTGCCGTTGTTCTGGTTGTCGAGGATGGCCAGGATCAGTTGCTTGTTCTCAACTTCTCATCCAGGTACTGCACAGATCCAACGCCCAAGAAACTTTTTTATGTTAGTAACACATTTCAGTGAAGGCATATCTTGAATACTACTGAATACAACTAGTACTGCATCACAGCTGGGTGCCAACACCTCCATGTTCTGGATGTTTTCCCATATCAGTCAGTAGAGCACAACATATGAAAACACAAGCATCTATCACCAATTAGGTGCCAGACAGGAGATTAGGGTGTTGCATGCACAAATACAAAAGATCTGACTGCCAACAGCCTATCCTATCAAGCCCAGAGTCAATCATTGACTGACACGGTAGCATGTAAGCAGGTATTTTTTTTGAATAAATGTAAGCAGGTTATCATGGAGGCAACCCGCAAAAAAAAGGTTATCACAGAGGCAAGGACAAGCGCACAGCCGTAAAGCCAACTTTAGGGACCTAGCAGTCAAATACCAATGGCACAAGCGAACCTACATTCCTACTACCCACATGAACTTGGACCAGATCATGAACTCGTTTCCTTTGATAGAAGATTGCACACGATGCACCTGCTAAGAAAAGGGGGCAAGATTTAATGGCGGTTTGCCAGACCAGATGCAGGGAACACATGCCTAGCATGGTTACTACTGGCGTGATCATGGGCGCCGCGGCACCGACCAAAACAAGCTGAAAATAGTAGGATTTTTGCGAGAAGGGAGGAAATGATGTGGAAATACTCTCATCATATCGCAACGAGCAAGAAAATAAAAGGGGACAAGAAAGACAACAACAATTTGAACTGCGATGAAATCAGGCGTGAGGGACCATGGAGAACAGATCTCAATATAAAAATACACATGAAGGGTATATAGACTAGACTTTAGGGTGGGGAGAAAAATAAGCATTAAGAATAATAAGTGGGGGTCAAAAATAATAAGAGTTAATTCAGGTGGGTAGTGCGGGTTGATTATGGCTAAAGGCAGGGAGCAAATTGCAAAATGCATGGCACTGACCGACCCAGCCCAGCTGGCTCCACTTGGCGAGCTGTGATTCGCTCAGGACCAAACTTGCACTTCCATGACAAGTTTAAGGACCAAATAATCAACCTTTTCAAGTTTAAGGACCAAACCATCACCTTCATGACAAGTTCAGGGACCTGCAGTGCTATTACCTCCATAAAAAACTCAGTTGCCGATGTTGCTCAAAAGCCTCCCCAGTTGCACGAGGGGTCCTCCTCCTGTTACTGCCAGAGTGCCAGGCCCAGGCATCATCAACGTCACAAACCGCTCATGCTGTGCTAAAAGAAGAATAAAAGCAGGGGAGGGGAGATGATAGGAAAGGAAAAGGGCCACCGCAGCACTCCACTCCACTGGCCTTTTCTTTAGTGTTAGTCAGTCTAATCTCAAGCTTGGCCGCTGATGCCTGTGCTGTCATGGTTGAGCTGATAACAACCCGCACATCGTGAGAGGGGAGAGGCATGTGATGGTGACTTTGGGCCAAAGCATCTAACCTCCCTGCTTAGATGTAAAAGGAGAGGCAGCTCGGATCATGAGGCATTAGTTTAGTACTACTGCCTCCAACGCCAAAGCCGCCACCAATCTGCATCATCTGATGAGATGCGTTCAGAATTATTAAACTACCAGATAAGGCATGAGCCTGTCTCCCTAAATGCCAACTGTAAAACTTGGGCGTTCGTGATGTCACGGATCACAAAAATTTATGCGGGGAGGTGTGCGCGCGTGTATGCTGAAAGGTGTCTCTTTTTACTAGATTAAACATCACTTTTGTTCCTAAATTCGGATGGATCAGCACTGTGGTTATCCATCCGTGTGGCATGCACCTGGAGCAATAGCCACAACTTTATTTTTGTGGTAGTGTGCAGAAATGGAAGTGAGAGAGAACAGAGTGGCACAAGCGGGTAAAGCAGCGATGAAGCAACCGAATTAGTGCTACTGTAGCTTATTCGGCTCAAGCTTGTCCACTCTATAAACATAGACTCAAGACTTGCTAGTTACTACTACTTGGACTAACGTGCCTACAAAAAGGAAGATACTTGCTAGGGAGGCGATTCCCTCTGTCTCTCCGAAACATGGAAAACAACACATACAGATTGTAAAGCATGCTTGTTAATTTTGCATCTACTAGTTGTCACCCTAATTTGATACAACCTCGAAGGGATAAATCTAAGGCACTACATGCAGATTAATTTGAACGCTGACTCCTCTTTGGTTTGGAGGGGATTTCTACAGATTTTTTCTTAGAGCCCTTTAGTTTGTAGGAATGAAAATCTATTTCTATGGAGGAATTCTTCGTATCCTCCATATTTTATAGAAAAATGATATGAGTCTAAGACTCAATGAAAAGAAATCCTATGATATGCATGAAAGGGCATCTCCTTTTCTATTCCTATTCATAGAACTTGAGATACATTTCATCTCATTTTCTATGATTTTTCTATTCCTATAATTTTCCTATCCTACTATAATTTTCCTACTCTATGAACCAAAAGATGCCTGAATTAAGTTAAGACAGGTAGCCTTGTTGGTGGTTTCTTTCATGCAATTGAACCGGGAATGGTGATCCCTTTTCATCAAAAAAAGTTAAGACATGTATCACCTAGTCTTAGATCTAGCTGTAACAAACAAACAAACAAATTACAACACATAGATAATATAAATGAATCATGTTTTTTTGCGGGTAACGAAGCATGATCTTGACGGACAAAAGAACGAGTTGTCGTGGCAATCCGTCGGATGGCCTCCACATCACATCATCTCCTTGTACCCCCCGACTAGAAGCCCGGAGGCGAGGCGCCCCTGTCACCTAAACCCTAGCTTGCCCCTCCCCCTAGTCGCCCCCGCTTCATCATCACCTACCAATCAGATAATGTTGTTGCACCATAATGCAACATACTGGCTCTTCATTCTTGCAAATGAAAATCTGCGTTGCAGACCTCTCCCAGCTCGTTCTTCCCGTGGTCATCGGAGCATCCTCCTCTGCTCATAGTGTGCGAACCGCCGACGGTGGGCCTGACGGCTCTCATGGCGGGGGTGTGGTGGATCTGGCGCCTTCATTGCCATCGTCCCCATCATGATGATGTCTTCGTCGACGCCACACCGGTGGGTCGAATCCGACAACAACGACAAGGAGGAGGAGGAGGTCGTTGCCTCTGATGCCCCCTCGTCTGCTTCCCCGCAGAGGCTCAACCTTAGCCAGAGCTCGAGGAACCGACACAGATCAGCATGGAGCTCTTCGTCCACGAAGCGGAGGACTGTCTTCGCGAGCACTTCGACCCCACAACCAACATGGGGACGGCCATAGGCACATTACCCTCCTCGCTCGCCTCTTTGAGGAGGATGTCGCGGTCGAGGCAAAGCGCGATCACCACTAAGGCTCGGGCTGCCACTCGACGACCACACTATCGACTACCTCAACGAGATCGAGGAGGAGGGGAGGGAGAAAGGCGACAATGACCAGGGCTAGACGGCGTCGTCATCAGAGTAGCTAGCGGTAGTGGTAGCTAGCATTGTCGAATAACAACATTGTATATTTTGACAACGTCACTTCACAACATTTTAACATTGCAAAAATATCTGAATGGGATGAATTTTGACCCCTATTATAACTCTCGAATGTAGTATGTTTAGTTAACTTTAATTTCTGTTTGATTGCCGAAAATGATATCTATAAAGTTCAAACAAAAGAACCGAGACAATAAATATGAAAGCCTTATTATGGTGAGTTCAAGATTACTCGTCGCCTCCAAATTATTTATGAAACACACTTTATACACGTTACTAGAAGACAACTAATATGGCGGTCATTCTTAGCTGACCTAGCTCTCGCATGCATGTGACAACTAAGAGCA
>NC_041383.1:592256007-592269982 GCF_002162155.2 Triticum dicoccoides
CTGCGGGTGCGTCCGCGGATAGCACTGGGCAGCCCCTCATAAGGGTTGCCGCACATCCACACAACTCAAATGCGGAGCCTCAAACCCATGCAATCCATGGACGTCGATCACACAATATAAGTTGTCCAAATTCAACAGTTTGAAACAAAGGAAAACAAATCACAGTTCAACAATCCGAACATGCCAAAATGAAATCAATGTTCGAGCTTGACGGATGCTTCGCTGGCTGGCCAGATCACAAGTCAGATGCCATCCATGTTGTCTGTTCCGAGGCCATCCTTGTGTCTTGCTCCGCCTGCATCCGGGCCGCATGCTCCGCCTACATCCTTGTTGTATGTTCCGCTACTACCGCAGCCGCCCTCATCATCTTGTACTCCCTACTGTCGTTGATATCCTCCTTCTTCTTCTTCTCCACAAGCCACATCTTTGCATGCTCATCCAAGAGGGTTTCGTCTTTCAACATGATCTTCGCATCCTCAATGTCCTGTGCGAGTTGCAACCTCTCCTTCTCAAGCTCGATCTCTCCAAATGTGTTGGCCTTCTCGAGCTCTCATTTGATCACCGTCTCATGCTTCTCCAACTCGACCTTCTCCCTCTCAATTTCCAGCTTCTTCTCCGCCCTCTTCCGATCGCAATCCATCTTCTCCTTTTGCGCATCCAACATGAGCTTGTACCTCTCCTCTTTCTTGTTCTCACTTGCCAAAAAAATGCCGGTCCATGTGGAGGATATTTTTGTAGCCGCGGTGTCATGGGAGGCCCTTGCCTTCTCCCATTTATTTCCCATGACTTGCCGGTTATCCTTTGGCACA
Source organism: Triticum dicoccoides (assembly GCF_002162155.2). Lineage (NCBI taxonomy): Eukaryota > Viridiplantae > Streptophyta > Magnoliopsida > Poales > Poaceae > Triticum > Triticum dicoccoides. The sequence goes on from NC_041383.1 coordinate 592,256,817, forward strand.
GTGGCTCTTCTATTCTCAACGACAATCTCTTCCTCTTCATCGTCCAAACCAATTGATTGGTGGGAGCTTGAGCCATCATTCCTCTTCTTGTAGGCCTTGAGATCGGCCATAGATTATTTCCACTTTGGCTTGCCATTCAATATGATCCAACAATGGCTAAAAGCAAATGTCTTCTTCTCCATTTCGTGATACATAGTGGCTGCCACCATCATCTAGCAAACAACATATGTATGAGCATGAGAATGCAAAACAAACAAGCATACAAAAATGATGACAAGATGAAGTAGCTTACATAAATTTCCACTCCCATCCTACTTTGAGGGCGGCCGGTCACTTATGAGTAGTACCCGACGTACTTGTTCACTTCCCCTTGAATGACCCCCACCGATACTAGAGAGATGCCACATTGGGGTTGGTGACAATAGGATGCGGCTCCACATATTCCTTTTTTGTGATATTCCTTCCAAATCTTCTACCAATACTTGTTCCCCTTTTGCTCGGTGTCGCATATTGGATCCATTGTTGTGGCCAACCAAGCTTTGACCAAAGTTGAGAATGCCGGACCTCTTGCCTTTGTCTTCTTCTTGATTATCATTGATCATGTCTGGCGGGAACACCTCCAAAATGAAGGGCAAGTTGGATCCCGCAATTCGTACTCCATTTGGGTCGGACCTTAATTATCATTGATCATGTCCGACAGGAACACCTCCAAAATGATCATGGTTTGCAACATTCATCATGTCCGATATGAACTAGCGGTCTATTCAAAAACATTAAACATGCCATATGCAAAGTTTATCGGGCATGAGCAATAAGAACATACCGACTACTGTTGTGTCATTCTGTCAAGTAGGTCGTGGGGAGCCCGAGCGCCGCCGGTGCCTATGCTTATCCGCGCCCGAACAAGCTGCGGCGAGTGACATATGTTCGCCGTCGGCATCTGCATGGGAGGAAAGCTCTCTGGAAAGCCCCCGGTGGCCAGATCCTCATCTGTCCCAACCTGGTCTGAAGGCGCAATCCACGTCGGTGGACAGATGGATGGGTTGCGGGGTTCCTGGCATGGTGTGAGGGACAACTGCTCGTCCATGTGTGCATCCGCTTCCTGCGATGCCGCCGCTTCCTCTCTAGCTGCCAGCATCGCTAGTTCCTCCAGGCAGTGTTCTCGAGGTTGCACAATGAAGTTGAGGATGGGACGAACGACACTTCAGTTTTCCCGTAGGCTAAGGTAGCCCACTAGCTAGTGTGTAGCCTTTTTTTAGGCAAATCTCGTGCCTCTCCCATGAACCATGGGCCGACCGACTGAATTGAAGTCAACAATCCACGTGCGGGTGTGCCACCAGCCGAGTCTAGATACCTAGCTCTCTTTTGGTCCCACCTTGCCTGGGTAAGCACCAAAGTCGGTGAGTTCTAGCTATATAAGAGGATGTCACTGTTAATTGTTAAGCAACTGCTCACAGCACAGTCCATTCGGTTTAAACCTAAATCTGGACAAAATTACTTAGTCAACTGAATTTTCGGTTAGCAATTATTTGTTGGAAAATTAGGTTTCCAATTTTCCCAACCAAATTTAAAATTAAATTGAATGGTATCCCACCCCTAGTTTTCACCATTTGCAGCCAACTTTTCTTTCTCTAACACAGGGGCTAAGTTGAACATATTGCAAGCCATTGATCTACAACAATAAACACAAATTCACTTAGACATTGATTAATAATTAATTTGCACTAGTGTTTAAATAATTTTTTATATAAAGTGCACTCCCACTCAAATCAATATCTCTCATAATTGATAGTGAATGATTCAAGACCCTGATCTTATTCTCAGCCATTGATGTGGACATCACTCATGATGAGAATTTTGACCAGTAGGAAAACTTTTGCGATCACATCTCCATATGACTCTTGTTGATCTTTCAATGCTTCGTGCTCCGAGCTCAGAATGATTCTGCCAGAACTTCGAGACAACCGAGTGTTATCCTGCATACATGGTCCGACCATCCATCCATCTTACACCTCACAACCCGTTTGTACTCATGTGGACATGACGCACTCCGGAATGCTACACGCTATAGACGGTTGCAACACTGGGGAAAACACTATTTCACTTGGTATTTACCGTGAGAGACCACCCTAATAATTGACTACTGCGCAATCAAAGGATACAAACAACAAAGGGATAAACATCTCAGGCAATTCATAATAGCGTGATACGGTATAACACTAGGCACCGGGAAGTCTTCATGGCCTTCTTGAATCTTCAATTGAAATGTCGTCGTGGTGGTAGAAAAATCGTTGCCATGCCAACTGTTTCAAAAACGCTGCCGTGGCGACAATTTCATAAAATGTTATCATGGCGACCGTTTTAGAAACGTTGCCGTGGCACCAATTTTAGAAAACGCTATCGTGGCACAAAATTTTTAGCACCTCCTCTCTGCACCTGGTGAAGCTCTGGGTCCTCCATGTACACTTGCCACCATCACCTGTAACCTGTAGGTTCTCTCTACATCTATTACATTAAAGTGACAATCCCGTGGCTCCAGCCATCATGCCGTGACGCGTAAGCCACTTAACATTACAACATATAGCCATCTCATATATAAATTCATTATCATGACAAAGGCTATACCACATCACACGCAATTCTGCAAAACCAAGTTAGACGTCCTCTAATTGGTTTGGCAAATTTTAATTATGTGGCTTTTTGAGTTTTTGGATAACACTAGCTACCTACGTCTGCCATCAAGGAAATCAGTCTTGTTGCTAGATTAACTTTTCGGGGTGTGTGAGGGAAGAGACTTAATTAAAAATATCTAGCCCCACACTAAAATTTGTCAAATATGCATGACCCCCTAGAAGATCGTTCATCTTCATCGCCCTCTTGTGTTTGCGATGGTTCACTATTATTGACTATGATGAAGCCCAAAGAACTGTTAACAGATCGTCGACAACCCGATCAGATTGATTGTCAGAACTTTGTACAAAGCTACATCATGTCGCCAATGAACTAAACCGAAGCAACACTCGAGGGAAGCATAGTAAGAACATCAAACCCTCAGATTCAAATGTGATCTGGATCAAAACTTACATCTACTCATAGAACCTCTCATGATGGCATTGTTGGGAAATGTAGTAGAAAACCAAAAAATTGCCCTATGATCACCCAGGAACAATATAAAGATGCATAAACAGTTTGGATCACGATCATTACCGAGTCCGAGTAGCAGCAGAAATAGACGAGCCGGTGTAGACCATACTTGGAGTCCCTCGAACTATAGATGAACGATCCCGCGAACCGCCCACAAATGATCTACCGAACAGAAGACCGAAAGCACGGCCTCTCTACTTGGTTGCAAGCGTACAATCTTCACGATCCGACAGCGCTTCGCCATCCAGAACTAACCGTCACTAGAGAATTAGAGGGATGAGACTAGAACTGCACCAGGCTTCTATTTATGAGGAGTAGAGGATCTAGATCAACCTCTAATTGATCAACATGGACCAACTAGAACTAGAACTAGAGAACTAGAGGAGGCTCCAAACTTGTTTGTTCAAATAGTGCAACATCCTATAGTATATATAGGTTGGAGGGAGAGGGAGGGGTGCACACAAGGAGGGGAGTTCTCCCTCTTTGGTGCACCAGCCTAGGGGGGGGACCCTCCCCTAGTCCAATTCGGCCTCCCCTCCAAGGAAAGGGAGGCGCCTTCCCCTATTGGGCCTATGTGGCCCAATTCTCCTTCCACCACTTTGATATTAAATTAAATATAAAATTCTCCAAAAAATTACTAGAGCCTTTTATTATTAATTTAACATCACTGAAAACATTTTCCACCTATATATTATTTATCGATAATACCTGTTATTGCCCGATAAACTCTGAAACCCTTCCGGTGACCCTGAAACGCTTCTGATTCCTGTCAAAACTATTTTGAATATTAATAAAACAATTTCACAAATAAATCCTTGATACTCTCATCCTACTAACACTCAGCAGATCATGATTACCGTAATCTTCTAACCTGTAGGTCCAGTAAAACATAGACATGAACGAAACCCCTTCATTTAATGACCGATAGCGGAACCATGGACGTCCATATCGATCCCTATGAATACACGAATGACATTTGAGTGAAGCTTTGGTTATCATGTAAGGTTCCCTTTGCTTCATGATACGTTACAAAAACCGAGATGCATTGGTATCTTCCTGAGTCATACACATGCTCACTATACCATTATCCTCGTTATCGGTTTTGTTCTTCTTTCTTGTTGAAGTGTCCTGTCATCTCCGTGATATAGTCACCTATGTCTTGCCAGATGATGATTGATGTTGTCACACTGAGAGGGTCCTACATATATCTCTTCATCATTGGAGGAGAAAATTCCACTCTTGATCTATCTAGTCCCTTGTCAAATTTTTCGATCAACCTGTAAATCATCGTTATGGTCACCGTGTTACATACGATGTTTGAGCAAACCCAAAATCCACCATACGGTAAGAAGTGACTAAGATTCTCTCATGGTCTAAGGAACTAAAAACACATGCTAACACTCCATGATATAATAATAGATTTCAGACGATATAATCTCAAAGTATAGAAACAAGTTTGGGTCAATTCAATATAATCGTTCTTCTAACGTCATACTCTCAATGTTATTTTAGGACTACTGTTACACTTAATGATATCCTAAGATCCGGAAAATATGATCACCAACAACACTTGAGCCAATCTTAGAGACAAGACTAGGAACCTATTCTTTACTGTTTATCATTCCACATGTGCATATGAGTTTTCCACTGAATTACATATTCCAGGATCATAGCAGTTATAGCATGAAATATAAACTCTTAATTATGAAAATGGAAATATGATAATACAATATTATTGTCTCTAGGGCATATTTCCAACATAGCAATGGGAGGTCCATGTAGTCTGATAACATTATCAATTAAATCTTGAGCCACTATTTGCATAATGAATGGGTCTGATAATGGAATAAAATGGGAAAACTTAGTTAGTCTATACACAACCACAAAAATCACATCCTTTCGATGAGATTTAGGCAATCCTTCACTCAAAATAGTCCAACCCATGTTGGGAATGTGGAGAGGGTCCAACAAACCTGGGTAGTAACAGTTTTCACCCTTGTTCTTTTCGCAAATAGGGCACACAGTTATCCATTTACCCAATATAAATTCTCCCCTTATGTTTGATTAATCCATTGTGCAAAACATCATGTTGATTAGTATGATTAGGATCTAGAAGTAGTTTTTCCAAGAGGTTTTTGCTCTTGCCGTTTGTTGGGTATATGACCCCACGGTACAACCCGCCCTGTGAAGGCCGGGTTAAAGTGATGGTGACTCTTGGAGCCAGACTTTGGATGGGTCAGAAAGATCAAGACGCAGGACTGGAAGGATGGCTCACAAGATCGGTCGTCTTAGGACCCACAGCCAGAAGGCGACAGGCGGCCCGAAGGTGTAAGTCATCATATGATGACTTGTCATAGAAGGCAAGATGATTTAGAGTTAGGCTTAGTCATGTGTCATGACCGAGCTGGACTCTTGTAAAGCTAGAGGCCTCGACATGTATATAAAGGCGAGTCCCCAGCATAGAATAGGGCAAGTTACAATCAATCAAGAGCTAGATCAAGCGAATCTGCTCCCTTGTAATCGATACTCAATCAATAAGCACAAAAGCATGGAGTAGGCTTTTACCCCACCGTGAGGGGCCGAACCTGGGTAAATATGTATCTCTCATTTCCGATCAACCCCAACAAGCTAACCTAGTTGTGATGGCCTCATGATTAAGTCCTCACACTAGGACATCTGCCGTGACAAAATCACGATAATTGGCGCCCACCATGGGGACAACGCACGGTGGTTTCGAGTTCTCGAAGGTCTCTTTCCCAGGGATCGAGGGATACACCGTCGGCAGGATGACCAAGAGTCACCGCAGCAAGCTCTACATCAACGATGCCGGTTGGGGCCACGAGGCCGACTCAATCGAGTATGGGTACCAGGTCCCCTTCGGTGGAGTCCACGTCTTCATCGGCAAGATCGGCGGATCTGAGCCTGAGCCGGACATCTGCACCGACCTCATTGAGCCGGCTCGGCGCACGCAACCCGCCCGGGTCCAAGCCAGTTGGAAGCGCGTCTTCATTGGCTTCACGCAAGGAGTGGAACTTGCAGAAAACTCTGCATCCAGAGGAGAGACTATCATCTACTCAGGTGACAAGTCCTCGACCGGCAAGATAGAGTCGATCTATCAACTCCAATACGACGAACTTGTGGGCTGTTCTGATGGTGACATTATTCTGGACCCCTACGGGCCGCCGTGCCAAGCCGCGATCTTCATGGTAGGAACGGCGCCGGTTCTCAACCCTTCCGTAGCTGGAGCAACAACAATAGCTGAATCTGGCTCAGTCAAGCCGCCAGCTCAAGTATTATCCGACCTGATGGGAACTCTGACGACCCTGCTGGCGACTGAAGTTACTGCAGAAAACTAGGACAAACACAACACATAAATTGCTAAGATTCGAGAGCAGATGACCAAGGCCCAGGAGGATATCAACGCCGAGAACGTCCGCACGGTCACATTACAGGCACAAGTCTATGCAAAGTCAGAGTGCCTGAAGGCAGAGGCTTGGCGTTTAAGTCTAGATCAAAATGCTTCCAATGCAGTCTTTCGAAGGAGGCACCAGACCCGTTTGCCCTTAAATTATGATCCCATGAATTTGTTCAACACATTAGGGGCAGGGCCAAGTACTCCAACAACACCGGTTATACCCCCATCAACCGCTGAGACGTCTGGGAATAGGGCGGCGGGTCAACTTCATAAGCCAGAGCCGGCCCGCAGGGACGGGACGACGCCAAACCCGCCTCGGGACCGGACCCCACCCCAGAGTTTTGCAACACCACGTGGTCGCTTTTCTAATCCGGTGGATAACATGGTAGCAGCAACCACCCGGCTAACACACTCCCTATTACTAGTGAGTCTGCCATTATAGTAGAAGCACGAAACGCCATTGAGCTTATTCAAACGGTGATTGCTCAGCAGGAGAAGTATTCATACAGTCATCATCTTGTGCACTCAGCTCCCCTCCCGAGCCGTAGTTATTGCCAGCATGTTGAGTCCCCCGCGATCTCCAGCAGTGAGCGATGTCGTAACCCGCTGAAAGCACAAGTGCTCCCTGGGTGATTTTGGTAATCAATGACAACATATCTCTTGTTGGACTAATATCTTTATCAAGTATATTTCAGATGAGTTCAACAATGGAGTGGCAAGGAGAAGAGGATGTGAAACCCCTTCCAAATACTAAGGACAAAGATTGACAAAGGCTCAAGACTGTTCATTTTCATTTTAGTGATCCAAGATCACATTGAGTCCATAGGAAAGACAATACTATTAAAAGGGGATGAGGTGTTTCTTAATGGTCTACTTGCTCAAGTGCTTAGTGATATTGCTCCAAAACCCTCAGCCACTTTCTCATTTACACTTATGTCCAAAACCTAAAGTCAAACTCGGCCCCACTGATTTGATCTATCCGGTGCCACCGAGTTCATTTGACATAGCCATTGCCAGAAACCCTAATCAATTCGGTCACACCGATATGGATCTCATTCTCACTGAGATGGCCTTGCAAACTCTCTGTTGCCTATTGCAATTATTTTGGTCTGACCGAAATGTGCAATTGGTCACATCGAGTCTGCCTGCTCAGCTCTCTATTGATCAATTGCTGAAATTGGTCCCACGAGTTCATGCGACCAGTCTCAACGATACGAGGTTTTGCCCTAGCCCTAGCACATTGGTCCCACTGAGTTGATCTCGTCGGTCCCACCAAGATTCCTAACGTTCACATTTTGAACTAAATCGGTCTCACCGAGTTTCTCTATTCGGTTTAACTGAGTTGGGTCAAAAGTGTGTAACAGTTAGATTTTGTGTGGAGGCTATATACAACCCTCCACCCCCTTCTCCATTTGTGGGAGAGCCATCAGAACATTCCTACACTTGGACTACTCATTTTCTGAGAGAGAACCACCTACTCATGTGTTGAGACCAAGACATTCCAATCCAACCACAATAATCTTGATCTCTAGACTTCCCAGTTGCTTTCCACTTAAATCATCTTTCCACCATAGCCAAATCTGTGTGTGAGAGAGTTGAGTGTTGGGGTGACTATCATTTGGAGCACAAGAGCAAGGAGTGCATCATCAACACACCATCTATTATCTTTTGGAGAGTGGTGTCTCCTAGATTGGTTAGTGTCACTTGGGATCCTCTGTCAAGATTGTGGAGTTGAACCAAGGAGTTTGTAAGGGCAAGGAGATAACCTACTCCGTGAAGATCTACCCAAGTGAGGCAAGTCCTTCGTGGGCGATGGCCATGGTGGGATAGACAATGTTGCTTCTTCGTGGACCCTTCATGGGTGGAGCCCTCCGCGAACTCGCGCAACCATTACCCTTTGTGGGTTGAAGTCTCCATCAACGTGGATGTACGATAGCACCACCTATTGGAACCACGCCAAAAATCTCCGTGTCTTCATTGGTTTGCACACTCCAATCCCATCCCTTTACTTTCTTGCAACTAGCATGCTTTACTATTTCTGCTGCCTATACTCTTGCCATGCTTTCTTGAATTGTGTTGGGAATGTTTAAAATTGCGGTAATCTTTAACCTCAACTTGAAAATCATAAAAACTGCTACCTTTACTTGTTGAGGGTCTAATCACACCCCTCTAGACACCTCTTCTCGATCCTTTCAATTGGTATAAGAGATTTGGTCTCCATTGCTTTGGTTTAATCACCTTTGGAGGAAGATCGATGAGTCTACGATTGGGAGTATTAGACGTAGAGTGCCTATGCTGACGGAGAGTTCTTTATTGGTTGGAAAAATGAAATGCTTGAGATTTTCAATGAATATGATTTGAACAAGTACATTACTAGCCCTTGTGCGCCTCCTATTGATCCCTTGCATCCTACCCCTGATGAGTATGTTGACATGACTCACAATCTTAGAGCTATCAATCTTGTCATAAGAGGATTGCCTAGAAATTTGCTTGTATGCTTTCCTACCTTTGAATGTGCTTACACTATATGGAGATATATTGAGGAACGCTTTCCAAACTACTCTTTGAAAAATCTAGAGGAGATTCTTCGAAAGTCCGTAGCTTTTCATAAACTAAAACCTAGTGATCCTAAATTTTATGATTGCCTATTTGTTCTTCATGATCTCATGCGTGCCAAAGGAGATGTTGGATTCATTAGTAGCATCATTTCTCAATTCATTAGAATTCACAAAGATGCACACTGTCATGAACATAAATCTAATGACTCACCTTCTCTAGGTGATGATCAATCCCAAGACGATGTGGACCATGGATATTATGATGAGGATGATGATAGTGACTTTGATCTCGACGAGTCTATGAGACACTTTGGTCTTATGGCTAACCTTTGTGGTTACATGGCTGGAGGAAAGGAATGGATTCTTGATAGTGGATGTACCGATCACATGACCGGTGACAAGGATATGTTCCGAGAGCTTGCTGAAAACAATGGTCCCCAAAAGTATGTCACTTTTGGTGATAACTCAAAGGGTAAGGTGGTTGGCCTTGGTAAGGTGGCCATTTCACATGACAGCTCCATTCAAAATGTTATGCTTGTTATTCCTCTAAGGAATAACAATGTTCGACGCGCCGATACCCAAAACTAGAACAAGATATGACGTTCGATTTTGATGAACTATAGCCACATGCAAAATATTCCCCAATGATAGAAACCTTCATTTCCGATAGATGAAATAAGTCTTATTGTGCTGCAGATTAGACAATCAACCACCTTAAAGCAAAGAAACTCGTTCTCAGATTGTGTATTAGCAGAGATCTAGTCCAGATCTTATAGAAAGTTAAGAAGGGATCTTCCCACCTGGCCCTAGAGCTATTATAGTTCATCAAAATCGAACGTGCTTGATCTGTCACCAAATTTTCTCAAGGCAAGCGGGCAAAAAACCAGAGGTAACAATTTTTTTTAGCAGCCGCAGGGCGTGACGGCATTCCACTCCACCTCACTCTCTTTAGGACTCCGAAGAACCCTCGGTCACCAAAACACATAACTCAGGGAAAAGGGGAATGGAGGGGAGAAGGAGAAGGAAAGGGGGCGCCGCCCCATTTCCTCCACTCCAATTCGGATCCCTTCCTTGTGAGGGGCGCACCAGCCCCTTTTGGGCTGATTAGCCTCTCTCTTATGGCCCATATGGCCCATATCTTCCACCGGGGGGTTCCGGTAACCCCTCTGGTACTCCTCGTCATGTTTGTGATCTCATTTAGGACTCCGAAGAACCTTCGGTCACCAAAACACCACCTTAAAGCAAAGAAACTCGTTCTCAGATTGTGTATTAGCAGAGATCTAATCCAGGGCCATAAGAGAGAGGCTAACCAGCCCACAAGGGGCTGGTGCGCCCCTCACAAGGAAGGGATCCGAATTGGAGTGAAGGAAATGGGGTGGCGCCCCCTTTCCTTCTCCTTCTCCCCTCCATTCCCCTTTCCCTCTCCGGTAAAAGGAATGGGGTTAGAATTGGACTTGGAATCCTAGTAGGAGGAGTCCTACTAGGATTCCAAGTCCAATTCTAACCCCTCCTACTAGGATTCCAAGTCCAATTCTAACCCCCTTCCTTTTACCCGAGAGGGAAAGGGGAATGGAGGGGAGAAGGAGAAGATCCCTTCTACACTGGATTAGATCTCTGCTAATACACAATCTGAGAACGAGTTTCTTTGCTTTAAGGTGGTTGATTGTCTAATCTGCAGCAAAATAAGACTTATTTCATCTATCGGAAATGAAGGTTTCTATCATTGGGGAATATTTTGTATGTGGCTATAGTTCATCAAAATCGAACGTCATATCTTGTTCTAGTTTTGGGTATCACGGGGTTTGGATGCACCGGCGAAGTTACCACCAACTCTCAAGGTGAGAGAGGGCAATGCATGGTACCGAAGAGGCTAGCAATGATGGAAGGGTAATACTAGATTGGTAGGGAAAGACCATCGCTCGTCCTCGACCGTCACTCATAAGGAGGTTTCTATCATTGGGGAATATTTTGTATGTGGCTATAGTTCATCAAAATCGAACGTGCTTGATCTGTCACCAAATTTTCTTTGAAACATGAGGTGTTCTTAGATTGTGCATCCTTATGAGTGACGGTCGGGGACGAGCGATGGTCTTTCCCTACCAATCTATCCCCCTAGGAGCATGCGCGTAGTGCTTGGTTTTTGATGGCTTGTAGATTTTTGCAATAAGTATATGAGTTCTTTATGACTAGGACTAGATCTCTGCTAATACACAATCTGAGAATGAGTTTCTTTGCTTTAAGGTGGTTGATTGTCTAATCTGCAGCACAATAAGACTTATTTCATCTATCGGAAATGAAGGTTTCTATCATTGGGGAATATTTTGCATGTGGCTATAGTTCATCAAAATTGAACGTCATATCTTGTTCTAGTTTTGGGTATCACGGGGTTTGGATGCACCGGCGAAGTTACCACCAACTCTCAAGGTGAGAGAGGGCAATGCATGGTACCGAAGAGGCTAGCAATGATGGAAGGGTGAGAGTGTGTATAATCCATAGACTCAACATTAGTCATGAAGAACTCATAAACTCTGCATGCGTGTAGTGCTTGGTTTTTGATGGTTATGCGCCAGCTTGGGAAAGCCTTAAGTTATATCTTAATCTGTCTTGCAAGGTAGATTGGATCATGTCCGTGATAGAAGTTGCGGAGGAATGAAACGACGATTTCGGTATAGGAAGAGAACTTGGATACAATTTACTTTCTGTATCTAGACTAGCCGATTTTGGTTTCATGTCCTATTTACCGAAGTAGATTTCCAAGTGTTTCAAAGAGATAATCATAGGTCTTTACCGGTATACGTAGAGGTGATCTATACATTGTTGACTTCACTAAAAATGCTCAACCTAGAACTTGCCTAATTGCTAAATCTTCTAAAGGTTGGTTGTGGCATAGAAGGTTAGGTCACGTTGGCATGCGAAATCTTGATAAACTTATTAAAGGTGATCATATCCTTGGTGGTAAAGATGTTGTATTTGACAAGGATAGAATTTGCAGTGCTTGTCAAGCAGGAAAACAAGTTGGAGGAAGTCATCTCGTGAAGAACATCATGACCACGAGAAGACCACTCGTGCTGCTACATATGGATCTCTTTGGTCCCAACACCTATAAGAGTCTCAGTGGTAACTCATTTAGTTCGGTCATTGTTGATGATTTTTTCAGATTTATGTGGGTGTTCTTTCTTGGTGATAAATCACAGGTCCAAAAGATCTTCAAAAACTTCGCTAGGAAGGCCCAAAATCAATTTGAAGTGAAGATTGAGAAGGTTAGGAGCGACAACGGAACAAAGTTCAAGAACGCCAATGTGGACACCTTTCTTGACGAAGAAGGGATTTCACATGAGTTCTCGACTATGTACATGCGTCAACAAAATGGAGTTATTGAGAGGAAGAACCAGACACTCATTGAGATGGCCAGAACGATGATTGCTGAATACAAGACACCAAGACATTTTTGGGCGGAAGCGGTTGAGACAACTTGGCATGCAACAAATCGACTATTGTTGGGAAACGTAGCATGCAATTTCGAAAAATTTCCTACACTCACACAAGATCTATCTAGGAGATGCATATCAACGAGAGGGGGAGAGTGTGTCCATGTACCCTCATAGACCGAAAGAAGAAGCGTTTGCCAATGCGGTTGATGTAGTCGAACTTCTTCTCGTTCCAACCGATCAAGTACCTAACGCATGGCACCTCCGAGTTCTGCACACGTTCAACACGATGACGTCCCTCGAGCTCTTGATCCAGCAGAGTGTCGAGGTACTAGATGAGTTCCGTCAGCATGACGGCGTGGTGACGGTGATGGTGAAGTGATTCGTGCAAGGCTTCGCCTAAGCACGACGAGAATATGACCGGAGGCGTAAACTGTGGAGGGGGGGGGGGCGCACACGGCTAGGAATAGTTGATGTGTGTTCTAGGCGCCCCCTCCCCATGTATATAAAGGAGGGAGGGAGAGGGAGGCAGCCCTAGGCGCGCCCAAGTAGGAGGAATCCTACTTGGGCTCCTAGTTGGATTCACCCCCCTTTTCTTTTACCGGAAGGGGAAAGAAGGGA
>NC_041383.1:592269992-592294310 GCF_002162155.2 Triticum dicoccoides
AAGGAAAGAGGGGGGCGCCACCCCCTCCTCCTAGTCATATTCAGCCTCCTTCCTTGGGGGGGGGGGGGCGCCACCCTTGTGGGCTGGTGTGCCTCCCTCCTATGGCCCATATGGCCCATATCTTCCCCCAGGGGTTCCAGTAACCCCCCGGTACTCTGATATGTACCCGATACATTCTGGAACTCTTCTGGTGTCCGAATACTATCATCCAATATATCAATCTTTGCCTCTCGACCATTTCGAGACTCCTCATCATGTCCGTGATCTTATCTGGGACTCCGAACAACATTCGGTCACCAAATCACATAACTCATGTAATACAATCGTCATCGAACGTTAAGCATGCAGACCCTACGGGTTCGAGAACTATGTAGACATGACCGAGACACCTCTCCGGTAAATAACGAATAGCGGAACCTGGATGCTCATATTGGCTCCTACATATTCTACGAAGATCTTTATGGTCAAACCGTTATGACAACATACGTTATTCCCGTTGTCATCGGTATGTTACTTGCCCGAGATTCGATCATCGGTATCTTCATACCTAGTTCAATCTCGTTACCGACAAGTCTCTTTAATTGTTCCATAATGCATCATACCGCAAATAACTCATTAGTCACATTGCTTGCAAGGCTTCTTATGATGTGCATTACCGACAGGGCCCAGAGATACCTCTCCGATACTCGGAGTGACAAATCCTAATCTCGATCTATGCCAACCCAAAAAACACCTTCGGATATACATGTAGAGCATCTTTATAATCACCCAGTTATGTTGTGACATTTGATAGCACACAAGGCATTCATCCGGTATCCTGGAGTTGCATAATATCATAGTCGGAGGAATATGTATTTGACATGAAGAAAGCAGTAGCAATAAAACTAAACGATCATTATGCTAAGAAAACAGATGGGTCTTGTCTATCACATCATTCTCCTAATGATGTGATCCCATTCATCAAATGACAACACATGTCTATGGTTAGGAAACTTAACCATATTTGATCAACGAGCTAGTCAAGTAGAGGCATACTAGGGACATGGTGTTTTGTCTATGTATTCACACATGTATCAAGTTTTCGGTCAATACAATTCTAGCATGAATAATAAACATTTCGCATGAATAAGGAAATATAAAATAACAACTTTATTATTGCCTCTAGGGCATATTTCCTTCAGTCTCCCTCTTGTTCTAGAGTCCATAATCTAGATTACAAAGTAATGATTCTAACACCCACGGAGTCTTGGTGCTGATCATGTTTTGCTCATGGAAGAGGCTTAGTCAACAGGTCTAGCACATTCAGATCCATATGTATTTTGATAATCTCTATGTCTCCTTCCTTGACTAGATCATGAATGGAGTTGAAGCGTCTCTTGATGTGCTTGGTCTTTTTGTGAAATCTGGATTCCTTCGCCAAGGAAATTGCTCCAGTATTGTCACAAAAGATTTTCATTGGACCTGATGCACTAGGTATTACACCTAGATCAGATATGAACTCCTTCATCCAGACTCCTTCATTTGCTGCTTCCGAAGCAGCTATGTACTCCGCTTCACACGCAGATCCCGCCACAACGCTCTTCTTGGAACTACACCAGCTGACAGCTCCACCATTCAATATAAATATGTATCCGGTGTGTGACTTAGAGTCATCCGGATTAGTGTCAAAGCTAGCGTCGACGTAGCCATTTACAACGAGCTCTTTGTCACCTCCATAAATGAGAAACACATCCCTAGTCCTTTTTTGGTATTTCAGGATGTTCTTGACCACTGTCCAGTGATCCACTCCTGGATTACTTTAGTACTTCCCTGCTAAACTTATAGCAAGGCACACATTAGGTCTGGTACACAACATAGCATACATGATAGAACCTATGGCTAGCGCATAGGGAATGACTTTCATTTTCTCTCTATCTTCTGCAGTGGTCGGGCATTGAGTCTGACTCAACTTCACACCTTGTAACACGGGCAAGAAACCTTTCTTTGACTGATCCATTTTGAACTTCTTCGAAACTTTGTCAAGGTATGTGCTTTGTGAAAGTCCTATCAAGTGTCTTGATCTATCTCTATAGATCTTGATGCCCAATATATAAGCAGCTTCATCGAGGTCTTTCATTGAAAAACTTTTATTCAAGTGTCCTTTTCTGCTATCCAGAAATTCTATATCATTTCCGATGAACAATATGTCGTCCACATATAATATTAGAAATGCTATAGAGCTCCCACTCACTTTCTTGTAAATACAGGCTTCTCCAAAAGTCTATATAAATTCATATGCTTTGATCACTTCATCAAAGCATATATTCCAACTTTGAGATGCTTGCACCAGTCCATGAATGGATCGCTGGAGCTTGCACACTTTGTCAGCACCTTTAGGATTGACAAAACCATCTGGTTGCATCATATACAACTCTTCTTTAAGAAATCCATTAAGGAATGCAGTTTTGACGTCCATTTGCGAGATTTCATAATCATAAAATGTGGCAATTGCTAACATGATTCGGACAGACTTAAGCATCGCTACGAGTGAGAAAGTCTCATCATAGTCAACTCCTTGAACTTGTCGAAAACCTTTTGCAACAAGTCGAGCTTTATAGACAGTAACATTACCATCAGCATCAGTCTTGTTCTTAAAGATCTATTTATTCTCTATGGGTCACTGATCATCGGGCAAATCCACCAAAGTCGACACTTTGTTCTCATACATGTATCCTATCTCATATTTCATGGCCTCAAGCCATTTATTGGAATCTGGGCTCATCATAGCTTCTTCATAGTTCGTAGGTTCGTCATGGTCAAGTAACATGACTTCCAGAATAGGATTGTCGTACCACTCTGGTGTGGATCGTACTCTAGTTGACCTACGAGGTTCTGTAGTAACTTGATTTGAAGTTTCATGATTATTATCATTAGCTTCCTCTCTAGTTGGTGTAGGCATCACGGGAACAGATTTCTCGGATGAGCTACTTTCCAAATTGAGAGAAGGTACAATTACCTCATCAAGTTCTACTTTCCTCCCACTCACTTCTTTCGAGATAAACTCCTCTAGAAAGGTTCCATTCTTGGCAAAAAAGATCTTGCCTTCAGATATGTGGTAGAAGGTGTACCCAATTGTTTTCCTTAGGGTATCATATGAAGACACACTTTTGTGATTTGGGTTCGAGCTTATCAGGCTGAAGCCTTTTGACATAAGCATCGCATCCCCAAACTATAAGAAATGACAGCTTAGGTTTATTGCCAAACCACATTTCATACAATGTCATCTCAACAGATTTTGACGGTGCCCTATTTAACGTGAATGCAAATGTCTCTAATGCATAACCCCAAAACAATAATGGTAAATCGGTAAGAGACATCATAGATCGCACCATATCTAATAAAGTGCGGTTACGATGTTCGGACACACTACCTTGTGGTGTTCCAGGTGGCATGAGTTGTGAAACTATTCCACATTGTTTTAAATGAAGGCCAAACTCGTAACTCAAATATTCACCTCCACGATCAGATTGTAGAAACTTTATTTTTTGTTACGATGATTCTCCACTTCACTCTGAAATTCTTTGAAATTTTCAAATG
Organism: Triticum dicoccoides; assembly: GCF_002162155.2. Taxonomy (NCBI): domain Eukaryota; kingdom Viridiplantae; phylum Streptophyta; class Magnoliopsida; order Poales; family Poaceae; genus Triticum; species Triticum dicoccoides. The sequence goes on from NC_041383.1 coordinate 592,273,569, forward strand.
TTTCAGACTTGTGTTTCATTAACTAGATATACCCATATCTGCTCAAATCATCTGTGAAGGTCAGAAAATAATGATACCCGCCACGAGCCTCAACACCCATCGGATCGCATACATTGGTATGTATTATTTCCAATAAGTCATTGGCCCATTCCATTGTTCCGGAGAACGGAGTTTTAGTCCTCTTGCCCATAAGGCACGTTCGCAAGTATCAAATGATTCATAATCAACTGATTCCAAAAGTCCATCTGCATGGAGTTTCTTCATGCGCTTTACACCGATATGACCTAAATAGCAGTGCCACAAATATGTTGCACTATCATTATCAACTTTGCATCTTTTGGCATCAATATTATGAATATGTGTATCACCACCATCGAGATTCAATAGAAATAGACCAGTCTTCAAGGGTGCATGACCATACAAAATATTACTCATATAAATAGAACAACCATTATTCTCTGATTTAAATGAATAACTGTCTCGCATTAAACAAGATCCAGATATAATGTTCATGCTCAACGCTGGCACCAAATAACAATTATTCATGTCTAAAACTAATCCTGAAGGTAGATGTAGAGGTAGCGTGCCGACGGCGATCACATCGACCTTGGAACCATTCCCGACGCGCATCATCACCTTGTCCTTAGCCAATCTTTGTTTAATCCGTAGTCCCTGTTTCGAGTTACAAGTATGAGCAACTGAACTAGTATCAAATACCCAGGCACTACTATGAGAATTAGTAAGGTGCACATCAATAACATCTATATCAAATATACCTTTGTTCACTTTGCTATCCTTCTTATCCACCAAATACTTGGGGCAGTTCCCCTTCTAGTGGCCAGTCCCTTTGCTGTAGAAGCACTCAGTTTCAAGCTTGGTTCCACCTTTGGGTTTCTTCCTGGGAGTGACAACTTTCTTGCCATTCTTCTTGAAGTTCCCCTTCTTTCCCTTGCCCTTTTTCTTGAAACTAGTGTTCTTGTTAACCATGAACACTTGATGCTCCTTCTTGATTTCTACCTCCGCAGCTTTGAGCATTGCGAAGAGCTCGGGAATAGTCTTTTCCATCCCTTGCATATTATAGTTCACCACGAAGCTTTTATAGCTTGGTGGCAGTGATTGAAGAACTTTGTCAATGACACAATCATTTGGAAGATTAACTCCCAGCTGAGTCAAGTGATTATGATATCCAGACATTCTGAGTATATGTTCACTGACAGAATTGTTCTCCTCCATCTTACAACTACAAAAATTGTTGGAGACTTCATATCTCTCAACTCGATCATTTGCTTGAAATATTAACTTCAACTCTTGGAACATCTCATATGGTCCATGACGTTCAAAAGGTCTTTGAAGTCCCGATTCTAAGCCATAAAGCATGGCACGCTGAACTATCGAGTAGTCATCACGCAACTGCCAGATGTTCACAACATCTGCAGTTGCTGGGAGGGGTGGGGTGGTACACCTAGCGGTGCATCAAGGACATAATTCTTCTATGCAGCGATGAGGATAATCCTCAAGTTATGGACCCAGTCCGTGTAGTTGCTACCATCATCTTTCAACTTAGCTTTCTCTAGGAATGCATTAAAATTCAAGGGAACGGTAGCACAGGCCATTGATCTACAACATAGATATGAAAAAACTATCAGGACTAAGTTCGTGATAAATTAAGTTCAATTAATCATATTACTTAAGAACTCCCACTTAGATAGACATCCCTCAAGTCATCTAAATGATGCGTGATCAAAATCAACTAAACCATGTCCGATCATCACGTGAGATGGAGTAGTCATCAATGGTGAACATCTCTATGTTGATCATATCTACTATATGATTCACGTTCGACCTTTAGGTCTCCAGTGTTCCGAGGCCATGTTTGTACATGCTATGCTCGTCAAGTTTAACCCGCGTATTCCACATGTGCAAAACTGGCTTGCACCCGTTGTATGTGAACGTAGAGCCTATCACACCCGATCATCACGTGGTGTCTCAGCACGAAGAACTTTCGCAACGGTACATACTCGGGGAGAACACTTATACCTTAAAATTTAGTTAAGGGATCATCTTTATAATGCTACCGCCGTACTAAGCAAAATAAGATGCATAAAGATAAACATCACATGCAATCAAAATATGTGACATGATATGGCCATCATAATCTTGTGCTTTTGATCTCCATCTCCAAAGCAACGTTATGATCTCCATCGTCTGCGGCTCGACACCTTGATCTCCATCATAGCATTGTGGTCGTCTCGCCAACTATTGCTTCTACAACTATCGCTGCCGCTTAGTGATAAAGTAAAGCAATTAAATGGCGTTTGCATTTCATACAATAAAGCAACAACCATAAGGCTCTTGCCAGATGCCAATAACTTTTAGAAAACATAATCATCTCATACAACAACATATATCACATCATGTCTTGACCACATCACATCACAACATACCCTACAAAAACAAGTTAGACGTCCTCTACTTTGTTGTTGCAAGTTTTACGTGGCTGCTACAGGCTTCTATCAAGAATGTTCTTAACTACAACACAAAACCACAGCGGTGATTTATCAAGTTTGCCATTTTAACCTTCAACAAGGACCGGCCGCAGTCAAATTTGATTCAACTAAAGTTGGAGAAATAGACACCCGCCAGCCACCTTTATGCAAAACTAGTTGCATGTCTGTCGGTGGAACTGGCCTCATGAACGTGGTCATGTAAGGTTGGTCCGGGCCGCTTCATCCAACAATGCCACTGAATCAAAATAAGACATTGGTGGTAAGCAGTATGACAATCACCGCCTACAACTCTTTGTGTTCTACTGGTGCATATCATCTACGCATAGTCCTGGCTCTGATACCACTGTTGGGAAACGTAGCATGCAATTTCAAAAAAATTCCTACGCTCACGCAAGATCTATCTAGGAGATACATAGCAATGAGAGGGGGAGAGTGTGTCCACGTACCCTTATAGACCGAAAGTGGAAGCATTTGCCAACGCAGTTGATGTAGTCGAACTTCTTCTCGTTCCGACCAATGAAGTACCAAACGCACGACACCTCTGAGTTCTGCACACGTTCAGCATGATGACGTCCCTCGAGCTCTTGATCCAGTAGAGTGTCGAGGTAGTAGATGAGTTCCGTCAGCACGATGGCATGGTGACGGTGATGGTGAAGTGACCCCCAAAAGGCTTCGCCTAAGCACTGCGAGAATATGACCGGAGGCGTAAACTATGGAGGGGGTGCCGCACATGGCTAGGAATAGTTGATGTGTGTTCTAGGCGCCCCCTCCCCACGTATATAAATGAGGGAGGGGGAGGGAGGAAGCCCTAGGCGCGCCCAAGTAGGAGGAATCCTACTTGGGCTCCTAGTTGGATTCGGCTCCCCTTTCCTTTTTCCAAGAGGGGAAAGAAGGGAAGAGAGGGGGAGAAGGAAAGAGGGGGCCTCCGCCCCCTCCTCCTATTCCTATTCGGCCTCCTTCCTTGGGGGGGGGGGGTGAGGGAGTCCTAGACTAAGGGGTCCTCGGATAGCCGGACTATATACTTTGGCCGAATAGTTGGACTGTGAAGATACAAGATAGAAGACCTTCGTCCCGTGTCCGGATGGGACTCTCCTTGGCGTGGAAGGCAAGCTTGGCAATTCGATATGTAGATTCCTTTCTCTGTAACCGACTTTGTACAACCCTAATCCCTCCCGGTGTCTATATAAACCAGAGGGTTTAGACTTCTAGAGTTAGGGTCACAATCATCATAACCTCATAGGCTAGACCTCTAGGGTTTAGCCATTACGATCTCATGGTAGATCAACTCTTGTAACATTCATATTCATCAAGATCAATCAAGCAGGAAGTAGGGTATTACCTCCATAGAGTGGGCCCAAACCTGGGTAAACATCGTGTCCCCCGCCTCCTATTACCATTAGCCTTAGATGCACAGTTCGGGACCCCCTACCCGAGATCCACCGGTTTTGACGCCAACACTGGTGCTTTCATTGAGAGTTCCGCTGTGTCATCAAAGATAGTCTTGATGGCTCCATCAATCGTCTACAACAACGCAGTCCAAGGGGAGATTTTTTCTCCCTGGACAGATCTTCATATTCGGCGGCTTCGCACTATGGGCCAACTCGCTTGGCCATATAGAGAAGATCGATAGCTACGCCCCTGGACATCAGGTCAGATTCAGAAGCCTGAATTTTTTGGCCGATATCCGTGGAGACTTGATCTTCGACGGGTTTGAGCCCATGACTGCTGTCCCCGGCCACCACGATGAGCATGACCTAGATCTGCCATCTGGCCGCATACAAGAGATAGCGCCTGTGTCTGCCCTAGCCCTAGAGCCGGAGCGAACTGCTACATCCGAAGATAGGAAGCTCAACCCCACCGCAGAGGCCGCAAACTCAGTGGCGCTCGAGCCGCACACAGACCCAACATCAGGTTAGGCTGGTGTTACCGGAATCCTAGACTCGTCTCTGGACATGGGTTCCGGACCGCGTGCATCCGCGTCCATCAAACCCGGCTGGGCACCGGTCTTGGAGTTTAGCTCCGCGGATATCTTCCAGCACTCGCCTTTTGGTGACGTGCTAAGCTCATTAAATCCCTTTCCCTTTTGGGGACCGCCCGTCCGAACTATGTCTGGCTCGAGTGGGAAGCGGACGACAAACAATGTTGTGTCCCACCCACCACCCACTTTATAGACACTGTGGACGACTTAACCGACGTGCTTGACTACGACTCCGAAGACATCGACAGTATGGATGACGATGCCGGAGAGGGTCAAGAACCACTTCCTACAGGGCGTTGGACAACCACTTCCTCGTATGACATATACAGGGTGGATACACCAAAAGAAAACAACGACAACGACGAAAATCCAGTCGAGGATAAACCTCCTAAGAAACAGCCGAAGCGCCGACGTCAGCGGCGCTACTCTAAGCCATGCCGTAGTAAAAATAGCAATACCGTCATAGAAGAGGACAACACTCCGGACGGTACCGAAAACAATAAAGACCCCGTTGAGCCAACCTCCGAACAGGAGGAGCGGGAAGATGGGCGAGTCAGCCCTGATGAACAGGCCATGAACGAAGACTCGGAGGATAGCAACTACCTCCCACCCTCTAAGGACGAGGTGAGCTCAGAGACGAAGATTTCATCGTGCCCGAGGAGCCTGCCAAACAGGAACGCTTTAAGCGTCAGCTAATTGCCACTGCAAGAAGCCTGAAAAACAAGCAGCAACATCTTCAAGCTGATTAAGATCTGCTTAATGAAAGATGGACCGATGTCCTGGCAGCTAAGGAATATGGCCTCGAGCGTCCAACCAAAAGCTACCCGAAGCGCAAACTGTTACCACGTTCGATGAAGAGGCGCTGGAGCCCATCCTACGAAGGTACAATGTGGCTGACCGACCACCACGTGGCCAGGATAAAGTGGCACCTCGAGCCGAACACCAGCCCACATTACCTCACGGAACAGACAGAACTACAACAGCTCGGGGATATACACATGACCTGCGGTGTGACTTGGAAAAGAGAGCAGGTCAGACAAGATCGATCTATGGATCACGGGGGTGTGCCTCGATGCGCGATGATGGCCATCTAGCTGAACGTGACAAACATAACCACGTCCGAGACGAAAACTGTAGACGAGCTCCATCTGAGCTACATCACGACCTGGCCCGATACAGAGGCGCCGCACACCCCCTTTGCTTCACTGATGAAGTAATGGGACACGATTTCCCAAAAGGGTTTAAACCCGTAAACATCGAATCATATGATGGCACAATAGACCCTGCGGTGTGGATTGAGGATTTTCTTCTCCACATTCATATGGCCCGCGGCAATGATCTCCATGCTATCAAGTACCTCCCACTCAAACTCAAGGGACCAGCTAGATACTGGTTAAATAGTCTGCCCAAAAACTCCATTGGCAGCTGGGAGGAATTGGAGGGCGCCTTCCTCGACAACTTCCAAGGCACATATGTCCGACCTCCGGATGCTGATGACTTAAGTCATATAATCCAACAACCCGGAGAGTTAGCTCGAAAAATCTGGACCCGATTCCTAACTAAAAAGAACCAGATCATCGACTGTCCGGACGCTGAAGCCCTAGCAGCCTTTAAGCACAGCATCCGCGACGAATGGCTGGCCAGACACCTCGGCCAGGAAAAACCGAAGTCTATGTCAGCCCTTACGGCACTCATGACCCGCTTCTGTGCGGGCGAAGATAGCTGGCTAGAACGTGGCAACAACAATACAAGTGAACCTGGCACTTCTGAAGCCAGAAATAGCAACGGCAAGCCCCGACGCAATAGACAAAAGCGTTGAAACAATGGTGACAGTATCGAAGACACGTCGGTCAACGCCGAATTCAGCGGTTCTAAGTTCGGTCAGCGGAAGAAGCCATTTAAAAGGAACAATCCGGGCCCGTCCAGTCTGGATCGCATACTAGATCGACCATGCCAAATCCATGGCACTTCGGATAAACCAGCCAACCATACCAATAGGGAATTTTGGGTTTTCAAACAGGCCGGCAAGTTAAATGCCGAGAATAAGGAGAAAGGGTCGCAAAGCGAGGACGATGACGAGGAACCCCGACCACCGAACACAGGGGGACAAAAGAAATCCCCCCCTCAAATTAAAACGGTGAACATGATATACGCCACCCATATCCCCAAGAGGGAGCGCAAACATGCACTTAGGGACGTCTATGTGATGGAGCCAGTCGCCCCAAAGTTCAACCCATGGTCCTCCTGTCCGATCACCTTTGATTGCAGGGACCACCCGACCAGTATCCGTCCTGGTGGTCCAGCCGCACTGGTCCATGGCCCAATTATTGATGGATTCCACCTCACACGAGTCCTCATGGATGGTGGCAGCAGCCTGAACCTGCTCTATCAGGATACAATGCACAAAATTGATATCGATCCCTCAAGGATCAAGCCCACAAAAACCACCTTTAAAGGTGTCATACCAGGTGTAGAGGCATGTTGTACGGGCTCAATCACACTGGAAGTGGTCTTCGGATCCCCGGATAATTTCTGAAGCGAAGAGTTAATCTTCGATATCGTCCCCTTCCGCAGTGGTTATTGTTGGGGAATGTAGCAGAAATTCAAAATTTTCTACGCATCACCAAGATCAATCTATGGAGATTGTAGCAACAAGAGAGGGAGAGGATGAGCATATTCATACCGTTGAAAATCGCTAAGCAGAAGCATTACAAGAACGCGGATGATGGAGTCGTACTCGTGGCGATTCAAATCGCGGAAGATCCGATCTAGCGCCGAACGGACAGTGCCTCCGCGTTCAACACACGTACAGCCCGGGGACGTCTCCTCCTTCTTGATCCAGCAAGGGGAGAGGAGAAGTTGAGGGAGAACTCCGACAACACAACGGCGTGGTGGTGGTGGAGCTCGTGGTTCTCCAGCAGGGCTTCGCCAAGCACTACGGAGCAGGAGGAGGTGTTGGAGGAGGGAGAGGGCTGCGCCAGGGGAAGGGTGCGGCTGCCCTCTCTCTCACTCACTATATATAAGGGGAAGGGGGGGGTGGAGGAGGCGCCCAAGGGTTCCCTAGGGGGTGGGTGGCGGCCACAGGGGAAACCCTAGATGGGTTTGGGCGCCCCCACCCCTAGGAAACATGCCCCCAAGCCGGGAGGGGTGGCTGCCCTAGGAGAGGCGCCCCCACCTCTCCAGGTTACGTGAGAGGGGTTGGGAGGGGCGCACAGCCCCTTAGTGGGCTGGTGTGCCCCTCCCCTTGGCCCATAAAGCCCCCCAACGCTTGCCGGGGCCTCCGAAACACCTTTCGGTCACGCTGGTCGTCACCCAGTACTCCCAGAACAATTTCAGACTCCAATACCCTTCGTCCAATATATCGATCTTCACCTCCGGACCATTCCGGAGTTTCTCGTCACGTCCGAGATCTCATCCGGGACTCTGAACAACCTTCGGTAACCACATACTATTTCCCATAACAACTCTAGTGTCACCGAACCTTAAGTGTGTAGACCCTACGGGTACGGGAACCATGCAGACATGACCGAGACACCTCTCCGGCCAATAACCAATAGCGGGATCTGGATACCCATACTGGCTCCCACATGTTCCACAATGATCTCATCAGATGAACCACGATGTCGAGATTCAGTCAATCCCGTATACAATTCCCTTTGTCTATCGGTATGTTACTTGCCCGAGATTCGATCGTCGGTATCCCAATACCTTGTTCAATCTCGTTACCGGCAAGTCAGTTTACTCGTTCCGTAATGCATGATCCCGTGACCAACTACTTAGTCACATTGAGCTCATTATGATGATGCATTACGGAGTGACAAATCACAGTCTCGATTCGTGCCAACCCAACGGACACTTTCGGAGATACCTGTAGTGCACCTTTATAGCCACCCAGTTACGTTGTGACGTTTGGTACACCCAAAACATTCCTATGGTATCCGGGAGTTGCACAATCTCATGGTCTAAGGAAATGATACTTGACATTTGAAAAGCTCATAGCAAACGAACTACAGGATCTTGTGCTATGCTTAGGATTGGGTCTTGTCCATCACATCATTCTCCTAATGATATGACCCCGTTATCAATGACATCCAATGTCCATGGTCAGGAAACCATAACCATCTATTGATCAACGAGCTAGTCAACTAGAGGCTCACTAGGGACATGTTGTGGTCTATGTATTCACACATGTATTACGTTTCCAGTTATTACAATTATAGCATGAACAATAGACGATTATCATGAACAAGGAAATACAATAATAACCATTTTATTATTGCCTCTAGGTCATATTTCCAAGAGCCTCCCACTTGCACTAGAGTCAATAATCTAGTTCACATCACTATGTGATCGTAATGAATCCAACACCCATGGGGTTTGATCATATCTCGCTTGTGAGAGAGGTTATTAGTCAATGTGTCTGAACCTTTCTGATTCGTGTGTGCTTTATAAATCTCTATGCCATCTTCTAGATGCAGTTACCACGCGCTATTTGGAATTATTCCAAATAACTGCTCTACTATACGAATCCGGTTTACTACGCAGAGTCATCCAGATTAGCGTCAAAGTTTGCATAAACGTAACCATTTACGACAAACTCTTTTACCACCTCCATAATCGAGAAAATTCCTTGGTACACTAGTTATTAAGGATAACCTTGACCACTTTCCTGTGATCCATTCCTGGATCACTCTTGTACCCCATGACTGACTCATGGCAAGGCACACTTCAGGTGCGGTACACGGCATAGCATACTGTAGAGCCTATGTCTAAAGCATAGGGGACGACCTTCTTCCTTTCTCTCTCTTCTTCTGTGGTCAGGTCTTGAGTCTTACTCAATACTCACACCTTATAACACAGCCAAGAACTCCTTCTTTGCCAATCTACTTTGAACTCCTTCAAAATCTTGTCACAGTATGTATTCATTTGAAAGTACTATTATGCGTTTTGATCTATCCTTATAGATCTTGATGCTCAATGTTCAAGTAGCTTAATACATGTTTTCCATTGAAAAACACTTTTCAAACAACCCTATATGCTTTCCAGAAATTCTACATCATTTCCGATCAACAATATGTCAACAACATATACTCATCAGAAATTCTATAGTGCTCCCACTCACTTCTTTGGAAATACAAGTTTCTCATAAACTTTGTATAAACCCAAAATCTTTGATCATCTCATCAAAGCGTATATTCCAACTCCGAGAGGCTTACTCCTGTCCTTAGAGGGATTGCTGGAGCTTTGCATACTTGTTAGCATCTTATAGGATTGACAAAACCTTCTAGTTGTATCATATACAACCTTTCCTCAAGAAAATTGTCGAGGAAACAATGTTTTGACATCCTATCTGCAAGATTTCATAAATAATGCAGTAACTGCTAATATAATTCCAACAGACTCTTAGCATCGCTACGAATGAGAAAGTTTCATCGCAGTTGTCACATCCCTAGTTCTGGCCTGACCTATGCTTGCTTCCATGTGTGCATCATGTTTAAATTTTTGAAAACTTGAACTGAGGAAATTTGGAAGCCTCAAAACCCTAAATAAAAGAAGGGCAAAAACCCTGAAATCTCATTCATTGTTCCAAAATGCTCCTCTTAAATGTTTGATAATTTTTGGCAAGGGTTCTGGTCCCAAGCAAAATATTGAACATTTTTAAGGATTTATTTTTGGGACTTTGAATTTAAATCATTAGCTATTTGAATTTGAATTATATTCATATAATTAGAATATAATTTCAAATACCCCTGAAATATTTTATGAGCTTTTGGAAAAGTCCATCTAGCAAAATAAAAATATTCAGAGGAGTTTTTGGCATTGTTTGGATTATTTTAAATTCAAAACAGTGGCAAAAGATTAAAATAAAAGAAAAAAGAACAGAAATATAAAAAAAGGAGAGAAGCCCAGCAACTTACCTGACGCTTACCTGAGGCCCACTCACCTGGTGGCCCAGCAGAACCGGCCCAGCCCACCACTGCAGCCCCTCCGTCGTCTTCCTCCCCTCGCCCCGAAGCAGCTGCGTGCCCGGCGCGCAGGCGAGCCGCGCCAGCTCCTCCCTGCCTGCCTGGCTACCTCCTCGTCGCCCTGGAATGCCCCGGACGACGCCACGCAGCTCCGACCGCTCTCTCACTCTCTCCCGAACTCTTCCCCCTCTTCTGCTCCCTCTCCCTCTCGAGCCGAGCGCAGCCGCAGCCGCGCCACCGTAACGCCGCGGCCACCGTCTCCCCCTCGACCCCTCGCTGTGCCTGCGAGCTCCGTCTCGACGTCCCCGACCTCCTCAACAAGCCACGATGTCACGGACGCGCTGCAACGCCGCCATCACCGCCGTCTTCATCGCCATGGCCGGAGATCGCCGCCGCTCGATTCGCAGCAACGAGGATGCCCCCGAGCTCACCAACCCCTTCGTTCGATCCGCTGTGAGCTGCTGCGTCGATCCCCTCCCTCCCCTGGCACTTTTTCTCCCGCTAACGCCAATATCCACCGGAGCGGAGAGCTCACCGCCGCCATGGTTCCTTGCCGTCGTGGCCAGGGCCACCGCAGCCCACATCTAAGCGCACCACCGTGCTCGGTGAACCCCCAGGAGCATGTAGCACCTGCCAGTTTACTCCCTAGTGCCCCGTAGCATCGACCCCATCCACACCCGAACTCCGGCCGCCGCCATGAGCTCGACTCCGGCGAGCTCGATCCACCCCAACCCCTCCCATTTGGCTCTCTGGATGCGCAAGAGCGAGGGCTATGCCCTGGTGCCCTCAGCGCGCCAATCCGACGCCCCTAGCACAAGTCCGGCGTGCCCCCGCCGTGTTCTGTGGTCGCCGTCGGCTGGTCTCCGACGTGCTGACGTGGCGCCGTCATTAGGGGCTAATGACCCTGCTAATTAACCCATGTGTCACTGACAGGTGGGCCCAGAGCCCTGCTAATTTTAGCTTAGTACTAATTAACTTTTAGCTAACCCACTAAGTTACTGACGTGTGGACCCGCCCCTGTTAGTTATTAGTTAGGATTAGTTAGTGCTAATTAACCTAGATTAGTACTTAACCTAACACTTACTAATTCGGTTAGTTAGTAGTGTCACTGACCAGTGGACCCCACTGGTCAGGTTTGACCTGGACCCGCCTAGTTGACCTGCTGACATCAGCATGACCTAGTGCTGACGCAATAAATCATTTTCTGGATTTATTATAATTCAGGAAATTCCAGAAAATGATTTAAACTTCAAAAATTCATGGAAATTCAACCGTAGCTCAGAATGAAATAATTTATATATGAAAAATTATCAGAAAAATCCAATCTACCCATCTGTACCATTTTCATGCATGTTAGAACAACTTATAGCTGCTGTTTAGGACAATTCAATTAAATGGCATTTAAATAATCACATGTGGAGTTTGAATTTGAACCTAGGGTTCAAACCAACTCCATTTAACTTGCTGCTAGTGCATTAGCCCAAAACACATTCATATTGCCATGTCATAGCATGCATCATATTGTGCATTGCATTGATCGTGTTTCTTCTGTGTTTGCCGGTGTTGTTCCCCCTCGGTAGACGCTGTACCGATGATGTGATCGTTGACACTGATGAAGACTCAATGTTATCTTCAGAAGTGCTAGGCAAGCAAAACCCCCTTGTTCATTCCGATAAAATCCCACTCTCTCGCTCCTGCTCTCTTTTACTGCATTAGGACAACAACGACATATTTGTTACTTGCTGCGGTAGCTGAACCCCTTTATCCTTTGCATGACCTGTCATTGCCACAGTAAATAGATGGAACCCACTAGCATGAGTAGGAGTTGTTTGAGCCCTGATGTGCCTACTCATTCATGCTTGTTTGTCATGCCTGCTACTGCTTAGAGTTGAGTCAGGTCTGATTCATCGGGGATGAATCAAAGGTGTGTGAACATGTCCTACCATTGAGAGCTAAGTGTGTGAACACGATTTGGTAAAGGTAGCGGTGAGAGGCCATGTAGGAGTACATGGTGGGTTGTCTCATTGCAGCCGTCCTCAGGAACTGAGTTCTGTGTTTGTGATCCATGAACAGTTACTACCACACATTGGGCTCCGGGCGCTCCAAGCTCTCTCGACTTATTAATCAACATGATCTCTGTCCAGGAGTTGCAACTAGTTTCTGGTGTTTGTAGGTAGTGTTAGTAGTCTACCAAGTGGCACCCGGTACAGGTGGGCTTGGGACAGACTAGGCACAGTGGCACGGTGTACCAAGCGTAGATCCACTCGTCGAGGTGGGCTTGGGAACCCTGCTCACATCGTTTGGGGCCGTGAGCGACACCCCGGCCGGATCTCCTTGCGGATGGAACCCGAATAGGCGATAAACCTGGACTAGAGAGTTGTTCGGTTAGTCAGGTCGTGGCCGACTCCCTCGCCCGGCTTCCGCTTGAAGGTTGCCGAGGTACATGACATGTACAGGGCGATAAGTGGCGAAAGCGTGTGTGAAGAAGTACACCCCTGCAGGGTTATCATTATCTATTCGAATAGCCGGATTCCTCGGATATGGAAACTTGGACCCCTTGCATAGTTCATAGACAAGTCAAAGTGGATACTCTAAAATACGCAAGATAAGCGTGAGTGCTATGGATGGCGTTCTCGTAGGGAGACGGGAGCGGATCCATAGTGGTGTATTGATATGGTGAATATGTGGACTCGTGTGCGCCACCTCAAAAGAGTTACTTGCAGTCGTAGTTCAGGTTAGCCACCGAGTCAAAGCTGGCTTGCTGCAGTTAAACTCCACCATCCCTTTGTTGATAATGATGCATATGTAGTTAGTTCTGATGTAAGTCTTGCTGGGTACATTTGTAATCACGTTTGCCTATTTTATGTTTTGCAGAGAGACTTCGGTCTCGCTAGTAGTTCCACGTGGACTTCGACGTTTAGCTTGTTACCTCAGCTACGATCTTGTGCCCTCGGCAGGATCTGGTAGATAGTCAGGCTTCTCAGCCTTTTTCATTTCTAGATGTCTGTACTCAGACATGTTAAGCTTTCGCATGTGCTTTGACTTGTATGCTCTGATTGTTGGGTCATGAGACCCATGTTTGTAATATCTCGCTCCTCGGAGCCTATTGATTAAATACTTGAGTTGTAGAGTCATGTTGTGATGCCATGTTGTATCGCACATATCGAGCATATTGTGTGTATGTTACTGAAATGCTTGGTATGTGTGGGATCTGACTATCTAGTTGTTTATCCTTAGTAGCCTCTCTTACCGGGAAATGTCTCCTGGTGTTTCCACTGAGCCATGGTAGCTTGCTACTGCTCCGGAACACTTAGGCTGGCCGGCATGTGTCCTTCTTCATTCCTGTGTCTGTCCCTTCGGGGAAATGTCACGCGATGAATACCGGAGTCCTGTTAGCCCGCTACAGCCCGGTTCACCGGAGTCCTGCTAGCCCAGTGCTACAGCCTGGATTCACTCGCTGATGACCGACACGTTCGTTGCTGGGTCATGTATGCCTGTCCCTGTAAGTTAGTGCCACTTTGGGTTCACGACTAGCCATGTCAGCCCGGGTTCTTTGTCATATGGATGCTAGCGACACTATCATATACGTGAGCCAAAAGGCGCAAACGGTCCCGGGCCAGGTAAGGTGGCACCCGTGGGAATACCGTGCGTGAGGCCGCAAAGTGATATGATGTGTTACATGCTAGATCGGTGTGACTTAGGATCGGGGTCCTGACAGGTTTGGTATCAGAGCTTGACTGCCTGTAGGATTACCAAGCCAAACTGGTCGAAGTTGAGTCTAGCAATTCTTTAGTTATATAAGGGAATTGATTGTGGGATGGAACGTAAGGCTCTTTTTACTCCTTTACTTCATGCCCTTCTGATCTGAGTCATCTTATCTTTCCTACGGGGTTAAGGAACTAGGCTATCTCTTCTTTCTATCAGGATCACGTGTTACTAATCTGCAGACTTGTAGGATTGATGGTTCTAAGCTTGAGTTTAGTTCCTACTACTTCTGCATGTTAATTGTTGATCTCCAAACCTTATTATTGTGCTTCTAAGTGGTTATGCCACCATTTTGTGAATGTCTCAAATCTTTTCTGAGCATTTACAGCCGTTATGCTGTCCGAGTCATCCCAGGTTTCTAAATAGTCGGATGCATTTGCAAATCCCTTCCTCCTGTTTCCGATGTGCCTTTGGTCAGATTAATCACACAAATCAGTGAGTTGAGGTACTTTATTGCCTTGACATATATGTTGGAGTTAATAATTATGACCCTAAGTGCTTAGAGGATCATCTAGTGGTCTAGCCATGATCTGTGTTTCCAGTGTGATGATTCTGGCCGTCATTATCGAAAGCATCCCGTGATGCCATTTAGTTAGTAGGCATTCTATTCCATTGCGGGGTTCTTGAACCCGAGATTCACCCTACTTACATCATGTTGATAGTGTTGCTAGTTCCTTTAGGTTATTAGTAACCTTTGCGATAGTCCTTGAAGTCCGTGGTATCTTCTTCTTCCAAATACCATGAACTACTTATGGCAGAAGTTCCTCGTTGAACTGAACGATCACAACCAGAGTGCTCTTGATGAGTTCTCCATTATATATTGTGGCTCTGCCAGTTCTACTTTTCTGCATGGGTTATCTGGAAGAAATATGTTGAACTTCGTTCGACATGCTAAACCATGCATCCACAACTCAGGAAGTTATATGTTCCTTTGAGTTGTCCCTCTTTAGTTGTCTACTGACCTTCGTCTATCAATTGATAGTCAAGAGTATGCATGCATTCGTTTATCGATGCCTATTACTCTTGTGGTCCGTCAAGCCATTCTATCACGGAATGACTAGGAGAAACAAACTCCAGTACCCCTTCTATATCCAGGATTGGGTCAAAGAAGTTGTGCTCCGCAGATCAAATTGCTTATCCAGCTTTCGTTCTGTTCTACCTTGGAGTATTACCATCTTTTATATCGGGATTATTGTAGGAATTGCACACCATCCTATGAACTCTTGGTACGGTGATACTTCTTGCCATCATTGTTCATTCCTCGGTTCCTGTGTTATTGTAACCGGAATGCCGACAAGTGAATCGTGGTGTGTGAAATCAATACTCCTAGCAACTCCGTTGCTTGGTAGTTAAATGGACAATAACGTCATCCTTAGCGAGTTGATTATTGAATCATCACCCTAAGGTTGATCGTGCTACCTAGTCCATTTTCCTGGTGCACTCCTCGATTGATGAGATAGGATTTTGTTAAGTCCTCGCTCATTTGATCATATCGTCTTGCCCTGAAAAGCAAGATTGTTCTCGAGCTTAGTAACATATCGGTGGTTCGTGATTTTCCGTATATCTTCTCGGAAGTATTACCAGGTTGTCACCTGACCGCTATGTTGAGTTCGTGATCAAGTTGGTTTCTTGTAACCACCCCCTTCTCCAAGAATCTGTGTTGGATACCCCTGAGCTAGTTGGTTAAGCTAAACAACAACTTGGAGAGTTGGAAGATGAAAGCTTGTCCGACTTAGTTCATCCTAAGGGATATCTTGTATGTGTGTTGAAGAAAGGTGATATCTTCATCGACTGACCCTCGTGATCAGTTAATGGACCTATCATTTTATCCAACCTTTGATTTGAGTATGGGTTATCATCAAATCAGACCAGAACCAATGATATTCGTAATGTTGACTTACTCTTGGTTGATCCCTCGAGCATACACCATTATATCTTTTGGGTCTGACCAATGCTATCACTTGTTCACATAATTATGGAACTCCGTCTTCATGGAAACCTGGATGAATTGTTGTTGAGCCCATCAACAACATCCTTATCTTCTCCATGATTCCGTTGGACATTAAGCTAGTGTTGGAAACTTTGTAAACAATGCCTTCGAGTTCCGTCTCTGAGGTATATGTTTGGATGAAAGAAGTGGCTTCCTTTGATTCACGTGCATTTGATGTAAGTTGCCGCCATGAATTCGAGAAAGCATGTTTTTACCTCCTCTGGAACCATCCCAAGTCAGTTATGCACGTGCGAAGTATTCTGTGGTTTGATAGACTGATCATCTTCATTCCATATGTGTATCCTAGCACACCAAGCCACTGACTGATTTGTTCAAGGAGGAGGAGTATCTTCATAAGAGCTAATCCGGACTTATGAAAGAACTTCGATATCCGCAATGATGGATCCTAATCAGAACGCGGTAGTGTTCTATTGTAAGACTACCATGTGGTCATGCTTGTCTAGGACAGTGTGTTCACAGGTGTGTAGCAGAACCAGCTCATGTTTTGGAGCTTGCTATCGTAGTTCATCTCCCGAGATTCTCGCAACGTCATCTCGTCGAATTGTGTTGCAAACTTTCTTTTTCTTCCTAGACTCGATGAGTCTGGAATATCCTAACACCAACTAGATCTGAATCTTAGGCAGATATGATTGTTGGAACATTTCCCAAGAACTATAATAATGGTCTCTCTGAAACCGGTAAAGTGGATGTCGTGGCCAACCCACCTAGCCGGAAGACCTATTATTGTAGTATCTTGATTAAGGAAGTTGGCCACCTTCCCATAAGGACTTCGTAGGATTTACTCCCTAGCTGTGCCTTATGATTTTTGTGTTCCGAAGTCCGACCTTTTACTTGATATTCTAGATATCAAACCATGGGATGGGATACACTAGCACATCAAGGAGAACATTAGAGGCGGAGTGCTAAATGTCTCTCGGTCGATCATCCAGATTTTATTTCCTTGGCCCCGCCAAGGGTGAAATCTGAGAAAGTGTTATCTTCCTTTGCATCTGCATCATCCATCATCATTCATCATGGTAGTAAGTTGTGTTGCCAGGATCCTTGACACGGATGTTGGTAAAACCTTGATGATTGTGGAAATACTCAAGTTCTTGAGAGCACGCACAAGCGCTACGTGTTATCATCGGCACTAACTGGGATTCCTCTCAGTTTCCTCGGCAATGCTATGACCTTTCAAACCGTGAATTCACTCTCTATTGTTGGGTTCTTCCCTAGTTACCAGAATCATTCCCAGCATTTGCATTTTGTTTCCAGCTTGCACCGCCAATGTGCCATTCTACCATGGGTCTCTTCCATTTCCGGTGATAAGCAAAAATCATCCATTGCGTTGTCTTCAACAAGGTAGTCCACATCATCCAAGTTCGAGTATGCCATTCTACCGACCCCCGCCAATCGATTGCTGTGATTTGCCTTAGGCTGATATAGAGAGTCTCAATGATCTCTATATCAAAGATAATTCTTTTTGCCACTTAAGGTAATAATCTACGAATCACCCTCCTCCAGGATGTTTCGTCGTGGTATCATGGCAACTCAACTCCTCGCTACGTTGACAATCGTTTGCCACCTTCTTAGGTGTGGAATTGTTGTCTACCTAGTGAGCCCTCGTCATCTGTCTCACTCCATTTCCTTAGACGTATGCTTCGTGTCTCAGCTCGAAAGATGTGACAATGTCTCATCCCATGAGTTGATCCTGAGTTGTTCGATCTTCGAAAAGATCAGTCCTTCTAGAGTCCCCTTCTCCTCTCATTGTCATGTTGGCTGGAGTTCTCAGAGCATCACGACGAGACAAAGATGGTGATTGAATCAACGTTCATTTGAAGTGCACCCTGGATCGTGAAGATTATGTTAGTTGGCGTTTTCCCTTCGTCTTACCCTACGCTTGAATCTCGGGTCGAGATTCTTGTTTAGTGGGGGTGAGTTGTCACATCCCTAGTTCTGGCCTGACCTATGCTTGCTTCCATGTGTGCATCATGTTTAAATTTTTGAAAACTTGAACTGAGGAAATTTGGAAGCCTCAAAACCCTAAATAAAAGAAGGGCAAAAACCCTGAAATCTCATTCATTGTTCCAAAATGCTCCTCTTAAATGTTTGATAATTTTTGGCAAGGGTTCTGGTCCCAAGCAAAATATTGAACATTTTTAAGGATTTATTTTTGGGACTTTGAATTTAAATCATTAGCTATTTGAATTTGAATTATATTCATATAATTAGAATATAATTTCAAATACCCCTGAAATATTTTATGAGCTTTTGGAAAAGTCCATCTAGCAAAATAAAAATATTCAGAGGAGTTTTTGGCATTGTTTGGATTATTTTAAATTCAAAACAGTGGCAAAAGATTAAAATAAAAGAAAAAAGAACAGAAATATAAAAAAAGGAGAGAAGCCCAGCAACTTACCTGACGCTTACCTGAGGCCCACTCACCTGGTGGCCCAGCAGAACCGGCCCAGCCCACCACTGCAGCCCCTCCGTCGTCTTCCTCCCCTCGCCCCGAAGCAGCTGCGTGCCCGGCGCGCAGGCGAGCCGCGCCAGCTCCTCCCTGCCTGCCTGGCTACCTCCTTGTCGCCCTGGAACGCCCCGGACGACACCACGCAGCTCCGACCGCTCTCTCACTCTCTCCCGAACTCTTCCCCCTCTTCTGCTCCCTCTCCCTCTTGAGCCGAGCGCAGCCGCAGCCGCGCCACCGTAACGCCGCGGCCACCGTCTCCCCCTCGACCCCTCGCTGTGCCTGCGAGCTCCGTCTCGACGTCCCCGACCTCCTCAACAAGCCACGATGTCACGGACGCGCTGCAACGCCGCCATCACCGCCGTCTTCATCGCCATGGCCGGAGATCGCCGCCGCTCGATTCGCAGCAACGAGGATGCCCCCGAGCTCACCAACCCCTTCGTTCGATCCGCTGTGAGCTGCTGTGTCGATCCCCTCCCTCCCCTGGCACTTTTTCTCCCGCTAACGCCAATATCCACCGGAGCGGAGAGCTCACCGCCGCCATGGTTCCTTGCCGTCGTGGCCAGGGCCACCGCAGCCCACATCTAAGCGCACCACCGTGCTCGGTGAACCCCCAGGAGCATGTAGCACCTGCCAGTTTACTCCCTAGTGCCCCGTAGCATCGACCCCGTCCACACCCGAACTCCGGCCGCCGCCATGAGCTCGACTCCGGCGAGCTCGATCCACCCCAACCCCTCCCATTTGGCTCTCTGGATGCGCAAGAGCGAGGGCTATGCCCTAGTGCCCTCAGCGCGCCAATCCGACGCCCCTAGCACAAGTCCGGCGTGCCCCCGCCGTGTTCTGTGGTCGCCGTCGGCTGGTCTCCGACGTGCTGACGTGGCGCCGTCATTAGGGGCTAATGACCCTGCTAATTAACCCATGTGTCACTGACAGGTGGGCCCAGAGCCCTGCTAATTTTAGCTTAGTACTAATTAACTTTTAGCTAACCCACTAAGTTACTGACCTGTGGACCCGCCCCTGTTAGTTATTAGTTAGGATTAGTTAGTGCTAATTAACCTAGATTAGTACTTAACCTAACACTTACTAATTCGGTTAGTTAGTAGTGTCACTGACCAGTGGACCCCACTGGTCAGGTTTGACCTGGACCCGCCTAGTTGACCTGCTGACATCAGCATGACCTAGTGCTGACGCAATAAATCATTTTCTGGATTTATTATAATTCAGGAAATTCCAGAAAATGATTTAAACTTCAAAAATTCATGGAAATTCAACCGTAGCTCAGAATGAAATAATTTATATATGAAAAATTATCAGAAAAATCCAATCTACCCATCTGTACCATTTTCATGCATGTTAGAACAACTTATAGCTGCTGTTTAGGACAATTCAATTAAATGGCATTTAAATAATCACATGTGGAGTTTGAATTTGAACATAGGGTTCAAACCAACTCCATTTAACTTGCTGCTAGTGCATTAGCCCAAAACACATTCATATTGCCATGTCATAGCATGCATCATATTGTGCATTGCATTGATCGTGTTTCTTCTGTGTTTGCCGGTGTTGTTCCCCCTCGGTAGACGCTGTACCGATGATGTGATCGTTGACACTGATGAAGACTCAATGTTATCTTCAGAAGTGCCAGGCAAGCAAAACCCCCTTGTTCATTCCGATAAAATCCCACTCTCTCGCTCCTGCTCTCTTTTACTGCATTAGGACAACAACGACATATTTGTTACTTGCTGCGGTAGCTGAACCCCTTTATCCTTTGCATGACCTGTCATTGCCACAGTAAATAGATGGAACCCACTAGCATGAGTAGGAGTTGTTTGAGCCCTGATGTGCCTACTCATTCATGCTTGTTTGTCATGCCTGCTACTGCTTAGAGTTGAGTCAGGTCTGATTCATCGGGGATGAATCAAAGGTGTGTGAACATGTCCTACCATTGAGAGCTAAGTGTGTGAACACGATTTGGTAAAGGTAGCGGTGAGAGGCCATGTAGGAGTACATGGTGGGTTGTCTCATTGCAGCCGTCCTCAGGAACTGAGTTCTGTGTTTGTGATCCATGA
>NC_041383.1:592294492-592379536 GCF_002162155.2 Triticum dicoccoides
CGTGGCCGACTCCCTCGCCCGGCTTCCGCTTGAAGGTTGCCGAGGTACATGACGTGTACAGGGCGATAAGTGGCGAAAGCGTGTGTGAAGAAGTACACCCCTGCAGGGTTATCATTATCTATTCGAATAGCCGGATTCCTCGGATATGGAAACTTGGACCCCTTGCATAGTTCATAGACAAGTGAAAGTGGATACTCTAAAATACGCAAGATAAGCGTGAGTGCTATGGATGGCGTTCTCGTAGGGAGACGGGAGCGGATCCATAGTGGTGTATTGATATGGTGAATATGTGGACTCGTGTGCGCCACCTCAAAAGAGTTACTTGCAGTCGTAGTTCAGGTTAGCCACCGAGTCAAAGCTGGCTTGCTGCAGTTAAACTCCACCATCCCTTTGTTGATAATGATGCATATGTAGTTAGTTCTGATGTACGTCTTGCTGGGTACATTTGTACTCACGTTTGCCTATTTTATGTTTTGCAGAGAGACTTCAGTCTCGCTAGTAGTTCCACGTGGACTTCGACGTTTAGCTTGTTACCTCAGCTACGATCTTGTGCCCTCGGCAGGATCTGGTAGATAGTCAGGCTTCTCAGCCTTTTTCATTTCTAGATGTCTGTACTCAGACATGTTAAGCTTCCGCATGTGCTTTGACTTGTATGCTCTGATTGTTGGGTCATGAGACCCATGTTTGTAATATCTCGCTCCTCGGAGCCTATTGATTAAATACTTGAGTTGTAGAGTCATGTTGTGATGCCATGTTGTATCGCACATATCGAGCATATTGTGTGTATGTTACTGAAATGCTTGGTATGTGTCGGATCTGACTATCTAGTTGTTTATCCTTAGTAGCCTCTCTTACCGGGAAATGTCTCCTGGTGTTTCCACTGAGCCATGGTAGCTTGCTACTGCTCCGGAACACTTAGGCTGGCCGGCATGTGTCCTTCTTCGTTCTTGTGTCTGTCCCTTCGGGGAAATGTCACGCGATGAATACCGGAGTCCTGTTAGCCCGCTACAGCCCGGTTCACCGGAGTCCTGCTAGCCCAGTGCTACAGCCTGGATTCACTCGCTGATGACCGACACGTTCGTTGCTGGGTCATGTATGCCTGTCCCTGTAAGTTAGTGCCACTTTGGATTCACGACTAGCCATGTCAGCCCGGGTTCTTTATCATATGGATGCTAGCGACACTATCATATATGTGAGCCAAAAGGCGCAAACGGTCCCGGGCCAGGTAAGGTGGCACCCGTGGGAATACCGTGCGTGAGGCCGCAAAGTGATATGATGTGTTACATGCTAGATCGGTGTGACTTAGGATCGGGGTCCTGACAGCACTCAACTCCTTGAACTTGTCGAAAAAATATCTTAGCGACAAGTCGAGCTTTCTTAATGGTGACACTTACCATCATTGTCCGTCTTCCTTTTGAAATCCATATGTACCCAATAGCCTTACGACCATCAAGTAGTTCTTCTACACTTTGTTTTCATACATGGATCCTCTCTCGGATTTTATGGCCTCGAGCCATTTGTTGGAATCTGGGCCCACCATCACTTCTCCATAGCTCGTAGGTTCATTGTTATCTAGCAACATGACCTCCAAGACAGGATTACCATACCACTTTGAAGTAGTACGTGTCCTTGTCGACCTACGAGGTTTGGTAGTGACTTGATCCGAAGTTTCATGATCTCTATCATCAGCTTCCACTTCAACTGGTGTAGGCTCTACAGGAACAACTTCCTGTGCCCTTCTACACACTAGTTGAAGTGATGGTTCATTAACCTCATCAAGTCTCCACCATCCTCCCACTCAATTCTTTCGAGAGAAACTTTTCCTCGAGAAAGGACCTATTTCTAGAAACAATCACTTTTGCTTCCGGATCTGAAATAGGAGTTATACCCAACTGCTTTGGGTGTCCTATGAAGATGCATTTATCCGCTTTGGGTTCGAGCTTATCAGCCTGAAACTTTTTCACATAAGCGTCGCAGCCCCAAACTTTTAAGAAACGACAACTTAGGTTTCTCTAAACCATAGTTCATACGGTGTCATCTTTAACGGAATTGCGTGGTACCCTATTTAAAGTGAATGCGGTTGTCTCTAATGCCTAACCCATAAACAACAGTGGTAATTCGATAAGAGACATCATGGTATGCACCATATCCAATAGGGTGCAGTTATGATGTTCGGACACACCATCACACTATGGTGTTCCAGGCGGTATTAGTTGTGAAACAATTTCCACAATGTCTTAATTGTGTGCCAAACT
Organism: Triticum dicoccoides; assembly: GCF_002162155.2. NCBI lineage: Eukaryota > Viridiplantae > Streptophyta > Magnoliopsida > Poales > Poaceae > Triticum > Triticum dicoccoides. The sequence goes on from NC_041383.1 coordinate 592,296,748, forward strand.
CGTAACTCAGATATTCATCTCTATGATCATATCATAGATATTTTATCCTCTTTTCACGACAATCTTCAACTTCACTCTGAAATTACTTGAACCTTTCAATAATTCAGACTTGTGTTTCATCAAGTAGATATACTTAGCATCTACTCAAATCATCTGTGAAGTAAGAACATAACGATATCTACTGCGCGCCTCAGCACTCATTGGACAACACACATCAAAATGTATTACTTCCAACAAGTTTCTTTCTTGTTCCATCTCACTGAAAACGAGGCTTTTCAGTCATCTTGCTCATGTGGTACGATTTGCATGTCTCAAGTGATTTAGAATCAAGTGAGTCCAAACGATCCATCTGCATGGAGTTTCTTCATGCGCACATACCAATAGACATGGTTCGCATGTCTCAAACTTTTCAAAAACGAGTGAGTCCAAAGATCCATCAACATGGAGCTTCTTCATGCGTTTTATACCAATATGACTCAAATGGCAGTGCCACAAGCAGGTGGTACTATCATTACTATCTTATACCTTTTGGCATGAACATGTATATCACTATGATCGAAATTCAATAAACCATTCATTTTAGATGCAAGACCATTGAAGGTATTATTCAAAAATTAGAGTAACCATTATTCTCCTTAAATGAATAACCGTATTGCAATAGACATAATCCAATCATGTCTATGCTCAACGCAAACACTAAATAACAATTATTTAGGTTTAACACCGATCCCGATAGTAGAGGGAGCGTGCGATGTTTGATCACATCAACCTTGGAAATACTTCCAACACATATCGTCACCTCGCCTTTAGCTAGTCTCCGTTTATTCCGTAGCCTTTTATTTCGAGTTACTAACACTTAGCAACCGAACCGGTATCTATTACCATGGTGCTACTAGGAGTACTAGTAAAGTACACATTAATATAATGTATATCCAATATACTTTTGTCGACCTTGCCTGCCTTCTTATCTACCAAGTATCTAGGGTAATTCTGCTCCAGTGACTGTTCCCCTTATTACAGAAGCACTTAGTCTCGGGTTTGGGTTCAACCTTGGGTTTCTTCACTAGAGCAACAACTGTTTTGACGTTTCATGAAGTATCCCTTCTTGCCCTTGGCCTTCTTGAAACTAGTGGTTTCACTAACCATCAACAATTGATGCTCCTTCTTGATTTCTACTTTAGCGGTGTCAAACATCACGAATATCTCAAGGATCATCATATCTATCCCCGATATGTTATAGTTCATCACGAAGCTCTAGTAGCCTGGTGGTAGTGACTTTGGAGAACCATCACTCTCTCATTTGGAAGATTAACTCCCACTCGATTCAAGTGATTGTAGTACTCAGACAATCTGAGCACATGCTCAATGATTGAGCTTTTCTCCCTTAGTTTGTAGGCTAAGAAACTCGTCGGAGGTCTCATACCTCTTGACGTGGGCACGAGCCTGAAATCCCAATTTCAGCCCTTGGAACATCTCATATGTTCCACGATGTTTTAAAAAAACGTCTTCGACGCCTCAATTCTAAACCGTTTAGCATTACTGAACTATCACGTAGTCATCAAAACATGTATGTCAGATGTTCGCAACATCCACAAACGATGTTCGAGGTTCAGCACACAGAGCGGTGCATTAAGGACATAAGCCTTCTGCGCAGCAATGAGGACAATCCTCAGTTTACGGACCTAGTCTGCATAATTGCTACTATCAACTTTCAACTAAATTTTCTCTAGGAACATGTCTAAAACAGTAGAACTAAAGCGCAAGTTACGGCATAATTTGCAAAGACCTTTTGACTATGTTCATGATAATTAAGTTCATCTAATGAACTCCCACTCAGATAGACATCCCTCTAGTCATCTAAGTGATACATGATCCGAGTCAACTAGGCCGTGTCCGATCATCACGTGAGACGGACTAGTCATCATTGGTGAACATCTTCATGTTGATCATATCTACTATATGACTCATGCTCAACCTTTCAGTCTCTTGTGTTCCGAGGCCATGTCTGTACATGCTAGGCTCGTCAAGTCAACCTAAGTGTTTTGCATGTGTAAATCTGGCTTACACCCGTTGTATGTGAACGTTAGAATCTATCACACCCGATAATCACGTGGTGCTTCGAAACAACGAACTTTCGCAACGGTGCATAGTTAGGGGGAACACTTTCTTGAAATTTTAGTGAGGGGTCATCTTATTTATGCTACCGTCGTTCTAAGCAAATAAGATGTAAACATGACAAACATCACATGCAAATCATAAAGTGACATGATATGGCCAATATCATCTTGCACCTTTGATCTCCATCTTGAGGCACGGCATGATCACCTTCATCACCGGCATGACACCATGATCTCCATCATCATGATCTCCATAATCGTGTCTTCATTAAGTTGTCTTGCCAACTATTACTTCTACCACTATGGCTAACGATTTAGCAATAAAGTAAAGTAATTACATGGCGTTATTCAATGACACACATGTCATACAATAAATTAAGACAACTCCTATGGCTCCTGCTGGTTGTCATACTCATCGACATGCAAGTCGTGATTCCTATTACAAGAACATGATTAATCTCATACATCACATATCATTCATCACATTCTTTTTGGCCATATCACATCACATAGCATACCCTGCAAAAACAAGTTAGACGTCCTCTAATTGTTGTTGCATGTTTTACGTGGCTGCTATGGGTTTCTAGCAAGAACGTTTCTTACCTACAAAAAATCCACAACGGTGATATGCCAATTGCTATTTACCCTTCATAAGGACCCTTTTCATCGAATCCGACCCGACTAAAGTGGGAGAGGCTGGCACCCGCTAGCCACCTTTATGCAATAAGTGCATGTCAGTCGATAGAACCCGTCTCACGTAAGCGTACGTGTAAGGTCGGTCCGGGCCGCTTTATCCCACGATGCCGCCAAATCAAGATAAGACTAGTAACGGTAAGCATATTGAACAAACCAACGCCCACAACTACTTGTGTTCTACTCGTGCATAGAATCTACACAATAGACCTAGCTCTGGTACCACTGTTGGGGAACATAGAAGAAATTCAAAATTTTCTATGCATCACCAAGATAAATCTATGGAGATTCTAGCAACAAGAGAGGGAGAGGATGAGCATCTTCATACCTTTGAAAATCTCTAAGTGGAAGCATTACAAGAACGCGGATGATGGAGTCGTACTCGCGGCGATTCAAATCGCGAAAGATCCGATCTAGCACCGAAGGATGGTGCCTCCACGTTGAACACACGTACAGCCCGGGGACGTCTCCTCCTTCTTGATCCAGCAAGGGGAGAGGAGAAGTTGAGGGAGAACTCTGACAGCACAACGGCGTGGTGGTGGTGGAGCTCGTGGTTCTCCAGCATGGCTTCACCAAGCACTACGGAGGAGGAGGAGGTGTTGGAGGAGGGAGAGGACTGCGCCAGGGGAAGGGTGCGGCTGCCCTCTATCTCCATCACTATATATAGGGGGAAGGGGGTGGAGGAGGCGCCCTAGTGTTCCCTAGGGGGTGGGTGGCGGCCACAGGGGAAACCCTAGATGGGTTTGGGCGCCCCCACCCCTAGGAAACATGCCCCCAAGCCGGGAGGGGCGGCTGCCCTAGGGGAGGCGCCCCCACCTCTCCAGGTTACGTGAGAGGGGTTGGGAGGGGCGCACAGCCCCTTAGTGGGCTGGTGTGCCCCTCCCCTTGGCCCATAAAGCCCCCCAACGCTTGCCGGGGCCTCCGAAACACCTTTCGGTCACGCTGGCGTCACCCAGTACTCCCAGAGCAATTTCAGACTCCAATACCCTTCGTCCAATATATCGATCTTCACCTCCGGACCATTCCGGAGTTCCTCGTCACGTCCAAGATCTCATCCGGGACTCCGAACAACCTTCGGTAACCACATACTATTTCCCATAACAACTCTAGTGTCACCGAACCTTAAGTGTGTAGACCCTACGGGTACGGGAACCATGCAGACATGACCGAGACACCTCTCCGGCCAATAACCAATAGCGGGATCTGGATACCCATATTGGCTCCCACATGTTCCACGATGATCTCATCGGATGAACCACGATGTCGAGGATTCAGTCAATCCCGTATACAATTCCCTTTGTCTATCGGTATGTTACTTGCCCGAGATTCGATCATCGGTATCCCAATACCTCGTTCAATCTCATTACCGGCAAGTCAGTTTACTCGTTCCGTAATGCATGACCCCGTGACCAACTACTTAGTCACATTGAGCTCATTATGATGATGCATTACCGAGTGGGCCCAGAGATACCTCTCTAGCATACAGAGTGACAAATCCCAGTCTCAATTCATGCCAACCCAACAGACACTTTGGGAGATACCTGTAGTGCACCTTTATAGCCACCCAGTTACGTTGTGACGTTTGGTACACCCAAAGCATTCCTACGGTAAGCGGGAGTTGCACAATCTCATGGTCTAAGGAAATGATACTTGACATTAGAAAAGCTCATAGCAAACGAACTACATGATCTTGTGCTATGCTTAGGATTGGGTATTGTCCATCACATCATTCTCCTAATGATGTGATCCCATTATCAATGATATCCAATGTCCATGGTCAGGAAACCATAACCATCTATTGATCAACGAGCTAGTCAACTAGAGGCTCACTAGGGACATGTTGTGGTCTATGTATTCACACATGTATTACATTTCCAGTTATTAAAATTATAGCATGAACAATAGACAATTATCATGAACAAGGAAATACAATAATAACCATTTTATTATTGCCTCTAGGGCATATTTCCAACATTTATCATGCACTGCTCGGACGAATCGCATTCGCTCGATTCAATGCGGTGCCTCATTATGCCTACCTCAAGCTCAAGATGCCCGAACCTCGCGGTGTTATAACAGTCAATGGAAATACAGAGCGCTTCCTCCTTACTGAGGAGCACACTGTGGCCCTTGCAGCAGAAATACAGAGTAGCCTTCTTAGGCAGAACCTCAATTCGGCAATAAAGCCCCCGAACACCGTCAAGCGAGTCCAAACTACTCTGTAGCAGGACCGTCCGGCTCGTCCAGAGCTCAACTAGCAATTCGGCCTTCATCCTAGTCCCAAACAAGCGGTGAAATTCATGCCACGCGTACACAACTACGCACTTAAAATACCATGGGCATGGACGGAGGCACAGCTAGACCGCGGTCCACAATGCGGCTCAACTGCCCCTGGATCCGCATACCTTCACTTTTTCTCTTTCTTTCAGGTTTTTTCTCTTCTTGAGGCTTTTCTGATAACCTGATCATCGGACCCATCGCGGGACGGATACACCAAGAAGGCAAGGGGCTTTGACGTACAAGGGAATACCCAGGTGGTCTCTGCTAATGATCGTCATACCTGTTTTAAATACCAGCATGCAGCTCGCTCTTGGTCGTGGCATGTTAAATAGCCTTATTTGCTTATCGCACTACTTGTACACATATGCCTTGGCGTATAAATCAAATTACAATGGAAAATAATTTGCAGCGTTAGCTTATTACTTAATTTTTTCATTGTCTGTTTATTTATTATCAGTTGCACCCGTACATTCTGGTACACCTTAATTCGCCAGGGGCTTCATTGTACCCCATAACATGGCAAGAAAGTCCGAACACTTTTATAGTACAGTTCGGCACCCCGAACTTATAGCATTATATGCGTCGACTCCGAATCATGTCTTTGGTCAATAGTTGGGTTGCCCGGCTCGTGTGCTTACTAACTTACGTTCCGCTATATCGGCTAGGGTAGTAAAGGGAGAACTACTGCGATTGTGTCCCGGTTCTTCCGAACGAGCACCTTAGTAGAGAAAGCCGAAAACTGACTATCATGATGCAGCGAGCTGGTCAGCTGTTCGAGAGGTTCCAAATCCTTAGAAATTTTCTCCGCTCTACGTGAGTAATTGATTATTGTCTGATTAGGCGTGTATAACGCCCCAAGTTCGGCCTTCCGAATACTAGGGGATGTGCCAAAATTTAAAATTATCGATCTCCTATGGCTAAGTGAGGGTGATAAAGCCGTATAGTCTGATTGCCTTGTTCCTTGTTCTAAACACCTCCTTAAAGGACCAAAAACTTGGATAAAGAGTGTTTAGATTTATCCTGAACACCCCCTGTACTAGCTATGTGGGGGCAGAAGCTGACGACTGGCCAACTCTCAGATTTCATAAACGGCCGCACATGAGGTAAAATTTTAAATAAATAAGCATTATATTACATAACGACCTTGTTTCATATTACAGGACAGGATAACATGGATGTTTTCATGGGAATATGATATCCTTGGCACATTGCTCCGCCACAAGGCGGGATCCCTCCAGGACACTGTCATAGTATAGTTCGGGTCGGTGGTGCTCCTTGCCCTCAGGCGGCCCCTCGGTCGTCAGCTTCGTGGCATCCATCTTCGCCAAATGCATCTTAGCGCGGGCAAAGGCCATCTGTGCACCTTCAATGCAAACCGACCGCTTTATGACATCAAGTCACGGGCAGGCACTGCCAAGCCGCTTCACAAGTCCAAAGTAGCTACTAGGCATGGGCTCGGCATGCCATAGCCGGATTATTAGGTCCTTCATGGCCAGTTCGGCCGCCTTGTGCAGCTCGACCAACTGTTTCAGCTGGTCGCTAAAGGGCACCGGATGTTCTGGTCCAAGGTATTGAGACCAGAACAACTTCTCCATAGAAGTCCCTTCTTCGGCTCGATAGAACTCTGCAGCATCTGATATGCTGCGCGGCAAATCCACAAACGCTCTTGGAGAACTCCAAATTCGGGTAAGCAAAAAGAACGTTTCCTTCACATACTTGCTTTGCATAATAAAAGCCTTACCCGCTGCGATCTTCTTGGCCGCCTGGATTTCCTGGAGGGGGCTCTGGGCTTTGGCTCGGGCATCTTGTGCACTTTGGCGAGCCTTGGCAAGTTCGGACTCTCGAGTCTTCGAATCACGCTCCAAGGACTCGTACTTCTTGACGGCGTCCTGGAGCTCTTGCTGGACCTCGCTGACCCGGGCCTCCCGCTTCTCGCGCGTGGTGCGTTCCTTGGCTGCTTTGTCCTCGGCCTCGGCTAACGCCTTCTTGAGGGCCGCCACCTCGGCCGTGGCCCCTAATAAAGTTCATGACACTTTAATCAGCACAAACCATTCATCCTTCCTAAATATACATGCAGGTTACTTCATACCTTTGCTTTCTTCAAGCTGCTTCTTCACGAGGCCGAGCTCTTCCTCAGCCCGCTCCAGGTTCTACTTCAGTCCAGAGACCTCCGTAGTATGAGTGGCAGCAGCTAGCAACGACGCCTGCTTATTCACATAGACATCTTATGTTAGACTCCTGCGAAAATTATTTGATCCTCTGTTCGGCTTTTCTTTCCGAACACCAAATAGAGCATCAGGGGCTACTATCTACACTGTGATATTCTTTTTTACAATTACGTTACTTACCTCAAAGCATGTTAGAAGGCTAGTGCAGGCTTCGGTCAGTCCGCTTTTGGCGGGCTGGATCCTCTCGATCACCGTACTCATAAGAGTACGGTGTTCTTCAACAATGGAAGCACATCGTAGCGCTTCCAGCAATCTACCTCTAGATGGACAGAGGTCACCGGTGGAGGCGGCTCACCCCCCCCCCCCTGTTTGGAAGAGGCGGCCTGCCTGAATCTGGAGCCAACTGGGTCTCCGGAGCTGTATTCGGCTGGGGGCCGAATTGGATGCAGCCCCCATTGTTGGTGTCCGTAGGGGGTGTTTCCCCCCATGTGTTCGGCAACCAGGGTTTTATCCTCCGGCATCACCGGGATGGCCTCTTCTTGGCCCGTGATCCTTCGAGACAACACCTCGGTGTTGTCCGCAACGTTGGGGGAGGAGGCCGTCGGAAGGGACCCGCTGTTCATTGCCGACGGGTCCAGTGATCCCTCCAAAGAGGAGGATAGCATGACGTGGGATTGAGCCGGACTGCAAGTGCACGATCTAGCACATTAGAACAATAAAGTAAAAATGCCGGATATATTACTGTGTCTGGACACTTATGAGCTGGCTAGGGGCTTGACCCAGGGCTACCACTCCCCGTCGCTGTTAGTGGCCGCTGCGGAGTAGTCCGGACGGGAAGTTTTTCCCTTCTTGGACGCCTCGGCCTCCCCATGTGTGGAGGCCTTCCTCTTCTTTCTCCCCCAGCAGGAGGGAATGGATTTATTCTTCCTCCTCCTCTTCCTCATCATCTTTGGTGGAGGAGTGCGCCTCGACGTCTCCGGACATCACGTCCGACACGCCCTTGAGCCGGAGACCATCTCTGGTCCCCTTGGCCGTCTTCTTGGTCATCTTCTCCGGCACCTCATAAGGCGCCGGAAATAGCATCTTCGTAAAAAGAGGCGTTTCTGGATCTTCGGGCAGCGGAGCCAGACAGTTAATATGCTCCGCTATCTCTACCCAGGCCTGAAAGATTGGTAGGGAGGCTTAGATTCCTCCCTCATATATGCCAGTAAAGGATATACCTTGAAAACATGAAATAACTTACCCGATTAGCCCGACGTTTTGAGCTAAGCCCACGATCCTCGGTCATCGGCGGTGGTACCTCGCCGGCCTTGAAGAGCACCTTCCAGATGTCTTCGTGCGTCATGCCGAAGAGCTCTAGCAGCGTCTGGTGCTTGGCCGGGTCGAACTCACACAAATTGCAAGTCCGGCTCTGGCACGAAAGAATCCGGCGGAAGAGCATAACCTGGACCACGTTGACAAGCTTGATTCTCTTGCTTATCATGTTCTGGACACACGTCTGGAGCCCAGTCAGCTCTTCCGCTGAGCTCCAGGCTAGGCCCTTCACTTGCCAGGAGGTGAGCCGCATGGGGACTCCGGATCAGAATTCGCCACCCAGTTGGTACCGCGCGGCTCGTTGACGTAGAACAACCCCAATTGCCACCCCTTTACAGTCTCCACAAAGGAGCCTTCGGGCCAGGTGACATTTGGCATTTTTCCCACCATGGCGCCTCCGCACTCCGCTTGTTGGCCGCTTACCACCTTTGGCTTCACATTGAAGGTCTTCAGCCATAGGCCGAAGTGAGGTGGGATGCGGAGGAAGGCCTTGCACATGACAATAAATGCCAAGATGTTGAGGATGAAGTTGGGGGCCAAGTCATGGAAGTCTAGCCCATAGTAGTACATCAGTTCGTGGATGACCGGATGGAGGGGGAATCCCAGCCCACGGACGAAGTGGGTGAGAAACACCACCCTTTCCTGGGGCTCCGGGGTGGGGACGATCTGTCCCTTGGCCGGAAGTCGATGAGCGATGTCCTTGGCCAAGTACCCGGCCTCCCGGAGCTTCTTGATGTCCTCCTTCTTGACGGAGGAGGCAATCCACTTGCCTCCAGCTCTGGATCCGGACATGATTGGAGTGCTTTTTCGGGCGGAGAAGGCGAGAGCTTGAGCGCTAGAGCTCGAGAGCGGATGGGCAGAGGAAGGAGAAGGCATGGGTGAACAAGGACAAATCCATATCCCCTTATAAAGATAGCAAAAGTCATGCACCCCCCCGCCTTAAAATCCGCCTATTCCCCCAAGCGCCATGCAAATGACATGGTTGGGTTACCCATGCCCGTATTGATGAGAATCCCATGATAAGGGGACATGACCTCTGCTTCGACAAGACGTGCCAATGAAACCGCACCTCAAAATACGAAGCGACGGGCTAAAAAACGGTTTGAATAATGACCGGACAGTGGCGTGATGTCACGGTACAAAAAGTTGTCAACGGATTAGACTCGTGAAATGTTATACTTTCTACGGTTGTGTGTGGTACTTGTTTTGCAGAGCCGGACACGTTTCCTGTGTTCGAAAGACTATGTTGGAGTATTCGGAGAAGGAACCCTCCTTGCAATGCCGAAGAAAATCTGCGCGCGAGACTCATTGTCATTGAAGCCTGGTTTAGGGGCTACTGACGGAGTTCTAGACTAAGGGGTCCTCGGACAGCCGGACTATATACTTTGGCCGGATTGTTGGACTATGAAGATACAAGATAGTAGACTTCGTCCTGTGTCCGGATGGGACTCTCCCTTGCGTGGAAGGCAAGCTTGGCAATTCTATATGTAGATTCCTTTGTCTGTAACCGACTTTGTACAGCCCTAACCCCTCCCAGTGTCTATATAAACTGGAGGGTTTAGACTTCTAGAGTTAGGGTCACAATCATCATAACCTCATCGGCTAGACTTGTAGGGTTTATCCATTACGATCTCATGGTAGATCAACTCTTGTAATATTCATATTCATCAAGATCAATCAAGCAGGAAGTAGGGTATTACCTCCATAGAGAGGGCCCAAACCTGGGTAAACATCGTGTCCCCCACCTCCTGTTACCATTAGCCTTAGACGCACAGTTCGGGACCCCCTACCCGAGATCCGCCAGTTTTGACACCGACAGGGGGCGCCACCCCTTGTGGGCTGGTGTGCCTCCCTCCTATGGCCCATATGGCCCATATCTTCCCCCGGAGGGTTCCTGTAACCCCCCCGGTACTCCGATATGTACCCGATACATTCTGGAACACTTCTGGTGTCCGAATACTATCATCCAATATATAAATCTTTGCCTCTCGACCATTTTGAGACTCCTCTTCATGTCCGTGATCTCATCCGGGACTCCGAACAACATTCGGTCACCAAATCACATAACTCATATAATACAAATTGTCATCGAACGTTAAGCGTGCGAACCCTACGGGTTTGAGAACTATGTAGACATGACAGAGACACCTCTCTGGTCATTAACCAATAGAGGAACCTGGATGCTCATATTGGCTCCCATATATTCTACGAAGATCTTATCGGCCGAACCTTTATGACAACATACGTTATTCCCTTTGTCATCGGTATGTTACCTCCCCAAGATTCGATCGTCGGTATCTTCATACCTAGTTCAATCTCATTACCGACAAGTCTCTTTACTCGTTCCATGATGCATCATCCTGCAACTAACTCATTATTCACATTGCTTGAAAGGCTTCTTATGATGTGCATTACCGAGAGGGCCCAGAGATACCTCTCAGATACTCGGAGTGACAAATCCTAATCTCGATCTATGCCAACCCAACAAACACCTTAGGAGATACCTGTAGAGCATTTTTATAATGACCTAGTTATGTTGTGACATTTGATAGCACACAAGTCATTCCTCCGGTATCCGGGAGTTGCATAATCTCATAGTCGGAGGAATATGTATTTGACATGAAGAAAGCAGTAGCAATAAAACTGAACGATCATTATGCTAAGCTAATGGATGGGTATTGTCCATCACATCATTATCCTAATGATGTGATCCCGTTCATCAAATGACAACACATGTCTATGGTTAGGAAACTTAACCATCTTTGATCAACGAGCTAGTCAAGTAGAGGCATACTAGGGACACGGTGTTTTGTCTATGCATTCACACATGTATCAAGTTTCCGGTTAATACAATTCTAGCATGAATAATAAACATTTATCATGAATAGGGAAATATAAAATAACAACTTTATTATTGCCTCTAGGGCATATTTTCTTCAACTATATCTTCACAAGCTTCTTGGGAACACGGCTTACGAGCTTCTCACTGGTAACAAACCCCAAGTTGGTTACTTTCGAGTATTTGGCTCAAAATGTTACACTCTTGATAAGCATCGCTGTTCGAAATTTGCCCCTAAATCTCATGAAGGTTTTCTACTCGGTTATAGCTCAAACTCGCACACTTACCGTATCTACAACAATTTCACCCAAAAGGTTGAAGAGACATAGTTGTGAGGTTTGATGAATCTAATGGCTCGGAAGTAGAGCAATTGCCAATTGATGTAGGAGATAAAGATCCCTTGGAAGCAATTCAAGACTTGTCTATTAGCAAGATTCTCCCAATGAAGGTGAAGGAGAGTACCTCGTCCGTTCAAGTGGAAGCCTCAAATTCACACCAATGTGAACCACAAGTTGACTTGGAGGCATCCACAATTGGAACACATCAAGATGAGGGAAATGAGGATGTACAACAAGATGAACCTCATGGACCTCCCTCTCCACCTCCACTAGAGAACAACAACGCCAATGACAATGAAGAAAGACAAACAGAAGAACAAGGCAATGAAGAGGATGTTCCACCCCGACCCAAACAAAAGCTCTCATGAGTTCGATCAAGAGTTTCAAGAGATCATCCCGTCGAACAAATCTTCGATGATATTCGAACCGGGAGAATTACTCGCTCTAAAACTCGTTTAGCAAACTTTTGTGAACATCACTCATTCATTTCTAGTATTCAACCTATGAAGGTTGAAGAGGCTCTTGATGATCAGGATTGGGTGAACGCTATGCATGAAGAGCTACACAATTTCAAGAGGAACCAAGTATGGACGTTGGTAGAAAATCCCGATGAGAAGCACAATGTCATTGGAACCAAATGGGGGTTTCAGAATAAGCAAGATGAAGATGGACAAGTTGTGCACAACAAGGCTCGTCTCGTTGCTCAAGGCTACACTCAGGTCAAAGGTATGGACTATTGGTGAGACATATGCCCCCGTTGCTAGACTTGAGTCCATGCACATCTTACTTGCTTATGCCAATCATCATGACATTACTTTATATCAAATGGACATAAAAATTTCTTTTCTAAACGGTGAAATTGAGGAGGAAGTTTATGTTAAATAACTGCTACGTCTTGAGCCTGCGTTGGTTTTCCTTGAAGAGGAATGGGTGATGCAACACAATAGCGTAAGTATTTCCCTTAATTTTTGAGAACCAAGGTATCAATCCAGTAGGAGGCTCCTCACAAGTCCCACGAACCTACACAAACAAACAAAGAACTCGCAACCAACGTGATAAAGGGGTTGTCAATCCCTTCACGGCCACTTGCGAAAGTGAGATCTGGTAGAGATAATATGATAAGATAAATATTTTTGGTATTTTATAATATAGATGCAGAAAATAAAGATGCAAATAAAAGTAGATAGAAAGATTATATGATAAAGGATAGACCCGGGGGCCATAGGTTTCACTAGAGGCTTCTCTCAAGATAGCATAAGTATTACGGTGGGTGAACAAATTACTGTCGAGCAATTGATAGAAAAGCGAATAATTATGAGATTATCTAGGCATGATCATGTATATAGGCATCACGTCCGTGACAAGTAGACCGACTCCTGCCTGCATCTACTACTATTACTCCACACATCGACCGCTATCCAGCATGCATCTAGAGTATTAAGTTCATAAGAATAGAGTAACGCATTAAGAAAGATGACATGGTGTAGAGGGATAAACTCAAGCAATATGATATAAACCCCATCTTTTTATCCTCGATGGCAACAATACAATACGTGCCTTGCAACCCTTTCTGTCACTGGGTAAGGACACTGCAAGATTGAACCCAAAGCTAAGCACTTCTCCCATGGCAAGAAAGATCAATCTAGTAGGCCAAACCAAACTGATAATTCGAAGAGACTTGCAAAGATAACTCAATCATACGTAAAAGAATTCAGAGAAGATTCAAATATTATTCATAGATAAACTTGATCATAAACCCACAATTCATCGGATCTCGACAAACACACCGCAAAAAGAGTTTACATTGAATGGAGCTCCACAAGAGAGGGGGAGAACATTGTATTGAGATCCAAAAAGAGAGAAGACGCCATATAGCTAATAACTATGGACCCGAAGGTCTGTGGTAAACTACTCACAACTCATCGGAAGGGCTATGGTGTTGATGTAGAAGCCCTCCGTGGTAGATTCCCCCTCCGGCAGAACACCGGCGACGGCTCCAAGATGGGATCTCATGGATATAGAAGGTTACGGTGGCGGAAATATTTCTTTGGTGGATCCCTGGATGTTTTCGGGGTACGTAGGCTTATATAGGAGGAAGAAGTACGTTGGTGGCCGCCCGAGGGGCCCACGAGACAGGGGGCGCGCCCAGGAGGGGTGGGCGCGCCCTCCACCCTCGTGGCCGCCTCGGCTGCTTCTTGACTTGCACTCCAAGTCCTCTGGATCATGTTCGTTCCAAAAATCACGCTCCCGAAGGTTTCATTCCGTTTGGACTCCGTTTGATATTCCTTTTCTTCAAAATACTGAAATAGGCAAAAAACAGCAATACGGTCTGGGCCTCCAGTTGGTAGGTTAGTCCCAAAAATGATATAATTGTGTAAAATAAAGCCCATAAACATCCAAAACAGGTAATATAATAGCATGGAACAATCAAAAATTATAGATACATTGGAGAAGCATCAAGCATCCCCAAGCTTAATTCCTGCTCGTCCTCGAGTAGGTAAATGATAAAAACAGAATTTTTGATGTGAAATGCTACCTAGCACAATTCTCAATGTAATTTCTCTTTAATGTGGCATGAATGTTCAGATCCAAATGATTCAAAATAAAAGTTCATATTGACATAAAAAAATAGTAACACTTCAAGCATACTAATAAAAGCAATCATGTCTTCTCAAAATAACATGGCTAAAGAAAGTTCATCCCTACAAAATCATATGGTTAGGCTATGCTTCATTTTCGTCACACAAAGATGTTCCCAACTTCTATACCCCCGATGACAAGCCAAGCAATTGTTTCGTACTTAAATAATCTCATACTTTTTCAACCTTCACGCAATACATGAGCGCGAGCCATGGATATAGCACTATGGGTGGAATAGAATAATGATTGGGGATTGTGTGGAGAAAAAAAAGGAGAAAGTCTCACATTGACGAGGATAATCAACGGGCTATGGAGATGCCCATCAATTGATGTCAACATGAGGAGTAGGGATTGCCATGCAACGGATGCAGTAGAGCTATAAATGAATGAAAAGCTCAACAAAAGAAAACTAGTGGGTGTGCATCCAACTTGCTTGCTCACGAAGACCTAGGGCATTTGAGGAAGCCCATCGTAGGAATATACAAGCCAAGTTCTATAATGAAAAATTCCCACTAGTATATGAAAGTGACAACATATGAGACTCTCTATGAAAAACGTAGTGATACTTTGAAGCACAATATATGAGACTCACTACATGAAGAACAAGGTGCTACTTTGAAGCACAAGTGTGAAAAAAGAGATAGTAGCATTGCCCTTTTTCTTTTTTTCTTTTTTTCTTTTTTTCATTTTCTTTTTTTCTTTTGTTTTCTTTGGCCTTTTTTCTTTTCTTTTGGCCTTTTTTTCTTTTTGGGCAATGCTCTAATAATGATGATCATCACACTTTTATTGATTACAACATAGGAATTACAACTCGAAACTAGAACAAGATATGACTCTATATGAATGCCTCCAGCGGTGTACCGGGATGGTGTAATGAATCAAGAGTGACATGTATGAAAATTATGCATGGTTGCTTTGCCACAAATACGATGTCAACTACATGATCATGTAATGGAAATATGACAAAAGTAATGTATGTCATGATGATGATGAACGGAACGGTGGAAAGTTGCATGGAAATATATCTCGGAATGGCTATGGAAATGCCATAAATAGGTAGGTATGGTGGCTGTTTTGAGGAAGATATAGGGAGGTTTATGTGTGATAGAGCGTATCATATCACGGGGTTTGGATGCACCGGCGAAGTTTGCACCAACTCTCAAGGTGAGAAAGGGCAATGCACGGTACCGAAGAGGCTAGCAATGATGGAAAGGTAAAAGTGCGTATAATCCATGGACTCAACATTAGTCAAAAGAACTCATATACTTATTGCAAAAATTTAGAAGTCATCAAAAACCAAGCACTACGCGCATGCTCCTAGGGGGATAGATTGGTAGGAAAATACCATCTCTCGTCCCCGACCGCCACTCATAAGGATGCACAAGCCAGGTACACTTCATGTTTCAAATTTGTTACACAACTTTAACCATACATGCATGCTACGGGACTTGCTAACTTCAACACAAGCATTCTTTAAATTCATAATCACCCAACTAGCATGACTTTAATATCACTACCTCCATATCTCAAAACAATTATCAAGTATCAAGTTGATCATAGCATCCAATTCACTTCTATGATAGTTTTTATTATACCCAACTTGAATGCTCATCATTCTAGGACCAATTTATAACCATAGAAAATACCACGCTG
Source organism: Triticum dicoccoides (assembly GCF_002162155.2). Lineage (NCBI taxonomy): Eukaryota > Viridiplantae > Streptophyta > Magnoliopsida > Poales > Poaceae > Triticum > Triticum dicoccoides. The sequence goes on from NC_041383.1 coordinate 592,312,790, forward strand.
CTCTAAAAGACTCTCAAAATAATATAAGCAAAGCATGAGAGACTAAAAATTTCTATAAAATCAAGCCACCACCATGCTCTAAAAGATATAAGTGAAGCACTAGAGCAAAAACTATCAAGCCCAAAAGATATAAGTGAAGCACATAGCAAATTCTAACAAATTCTAATCAAATAGGCTTCTCCCAAAAGGTGTGTACAGCAAGGATGATTGTGGTAAACTAAAAAGCAAAGACTAATATAATACATGACGCTCCAAGCAAAACACATATCATGTGGCGAATAAAAATATAGCTCCAAGTAAAGTTACCAATGAACGAAGACGAAAGAGGGGATGCCTTCCGGGGGCATACCCAAGCTTAGGCTTTTGGCTATTCTTGAATATCTTGGGGTGCCTTGGGCATCCCCAAGCTTAGGCTTTTGCCACCCTTTATTCCATAGTCCATCAAATCTCTACCCAAAACTTGAAAACTTCACAACAAAAAAGTCAATAGGAAATCTCATAAGCTCCATTAGTGAAAGAAAACAAAACCACCACATAAGGTACAGTAATGAACTCATTCTTTATTTATAATGGTGTTAAACCTACTGTATTCCAAGTTCTCTATGGTTCATATCCTTACATACTAGCCATAGATGCATCAAAATAAGCAAACAACACACGAAAAACAGAACTGTCAAAAACAGAACAGTCTGTAGCAATCTGTAACTAACGCAAACTTATGGAACCTTAAAAATCCTACCAAAATAGGAAGTCCTAAAAAATTTGTTTATTGAACAGAATCAGAAAGAATCAATGCGAAATATCATTCCTGCGATTTATTGAATTTTTTCTCGTGAGCGCAAAATTTCTGTTTTTCAGCAGAATCAAATCAACTATCATCATAGGTTATCCTATAGGTTCTACTTGGCACAAACACTAAATAAAACATGAAAACACATCTAAACATAAATTAGATGCAAAATTTATTACTAAACAGGAACAAAAAAAAACACAAATAAAATTGGGTTGCCTCCCAACTAGCGCTATCATTTAACGCCCCTAGCTAGGCATAAAAGCGAAGATAGATCTAAGTAGTGCCATCTTTGGCATTTGATTCATAGGTAGCTCGCATGATAGATTCATGAGGTAATTTGACTTTATTTCTTGGAAAGTGCTCCATGCCTTTATTTAATGGAAATTGGAATCTAATATTCCCTTCATATCAATAATCGCACCAATCATTCTAAGGAAAGGTCTACCAAGAATAATAGGGCAAGAAAGATTGCAATCTATATCAAGAACGATAAAATCAACGGGCATCAAATTTCTATTTGCAACAATTAGAACATCATTGATTCTTCCCATTGAATTTTTAATGGTGGAATCCGCAAGGTGCAAATTTAAAGAGCAATCATCAAGATCATAGAAACCTAGAATGTCACATAAAGTTTTCAGAATCGTGGAAACACTAGCACCCAAATCACACAAAGCAAAACACTCATAGTCTTTGATTTTAATATTTATAGTAGGTTCCCACTCATCATTAAGTTTTCTAGGTATAGAAACTTTCAAATTAAGTTTTTCATCAAAATATTGCATCAAGGCATCAACAATATGTTTGGTAAACGCTTTATTTTGACTATAAGCATGAGGAGAATTAACAATGGATTGTAACAAGGAAATACAACTTTCTAAAAAACAATTACCATAATCAAATTTCTTCAAATCCGAGATAGTGGGTTCAATACTATTTAAAGTCGTGACCCCTCCAATCCCACTTTACCAAATTTAGCATCAAGATCTAAAAACTCCGAATTCTTAGGACGCCTTCTAAATAAAGTTGACTCTTCTCCAGTCCCATTATTATCAAGATTCATATTGCAAAACAAAGATCTAATAGGGGACACATTAATAACTTTAATATCTTCATCATTATTTTCATGGAAACTAGAAGAACACGCCTTTACAAAGCTATCTTTCTTAGCACACAATCTAGCGGTTTTTCTTTGCATTCGTCAATGGAAATTCTCATAGCTTTGAGAGACTCATTGATATCATGCTTAGGAGAAGAAGATTTAAGTTTAAGAGAATCAACATCAAGTGAAATTCTATCAACGTTCCTAGCCAAATCATCAACTTTGAGCAATTTTTCTTCAAGCAAAGCATTAAAATTATTTTGAGAGACCATAAATTCTTTCACACTATTTTCAAAATCAGAGGGCATCTTATAAAAATTACCATAAGAATTATTGTAGGAATTTCCATAATTATTAGAGAGATTGCTAGGGAACGGTCTAGGATTAAAGTTTCCTCTATAAGCATTGTTTCTAAAATTATTCCTAGCAACAAAATTTACATCCATAGATTCATTATTATTCTCAATCAAGGTAGATGAAGGCATATCATTGGGATCAATAGAAGAACTCTTAGTAGCAAACAATCTCATAAGCTCATCCATCTTTCCACTCAAAACATTAATTTCTTCTATAGCATGCATTTTTTTACTAGTAGATCGTTCGATGTGCCATTGAGAATAATTAGCCATAATATTATCAAGAAGTTTTGTAGCATCTCCTAAAGTGATTTCCATAAACGTGCCTCCGGCGGCCGAATCTAAAAGATTTTTAGAAGCAAAGTTTAATCCGGCATAAAATTTTTGTATGATCATCCATAAATTCAAACCATGAGTAGGGCAATTGCGAATCATCAATTTCATTCTTTCCCAAGATTGGAAAACATGCTCATGATCAAGTTGTTTAAAATTCATAATATCGTTCCTAAGGGAGATGATCTTAGCGGGAGGAAAATACTTAGAGATAAAAGCATCTTTGCACTTGTTCCAAGAATCAATACTGTTTTTAGGCAAAGATGAAAACCAAACGTTAGCACAATCTCTAAGTGAAAACGGAAATAACTTCAATTTAACAATTTCATTCTCTGGATCTTTTTCTTTTGCATCTCACACAAATCAACAAAGTTGTTTAGGTGGGTAGCAACATCTTCACTAGGAAGGCCGGAGAATTGATCTTTCATAACAAGATTCAGCAAAGCAGCATTGATTTCACAATACTCAACATCATTAAGAGGAGCAATCGGAGTACTAAGGAAATCATTATTATTGGTATTAGATAAATCACACAATTTGGTATTATCTTGCGCCATAGCAACAAGTAATCCAACACACAAGCAAACAGAAAAAGGCAAGCGAAATAGAGAGGAATAAAAAGGCAAGCGGAAAAGGGAGAAGATTGGGAAAGAGAGGGCAAATAAAATGACAAGGGTGAAGTGGGAGAGAGGATAACAAGAGGCAAATGGCAAATAATGTAAATGCAAGGGAGATGAGTTTGTGATGGGTACTTGGTATGTCTTGACTTGAGCGAAGACCTCCCCAGCAACGGCGCTAGAAATCCTTCTTGCTACGTCTTGAGCTTGCGTTGGTTTTCCTTGAAGAGGAAAGGGTGATGCAGCATACTAGCGTAAGTATTTCCCTTAGTTTTTTGAGAACCAAGGTATCAATCCAGTAGGAGGCTCCTCACAAGTACCACGAACCTACACAAACAAACAAAGAACTCGTAACCAACGCGATAAAGGGGTTGTCAATCCCTTCACGTCCACTTGCAAAAGTGAGATATGATAGAGATAATATGATAAGATAAATATATGTTTGGTATTTTATAATATAGATGCAGAAAATAAAGATGCAAATAAAAGTAGATCGAAAGCTTATATGATAAAAGATAGACCCGGGGCCATAGGTTTCACTAGAGGCTTCTCTCAAGATAGCATAAGTATTACAGTGGGTGAACAAATTACTGTCGAGCAATTGATAGAAAAGCGAATAATTATGAGATTATCTAGGCATGATCATGTATATAGGCATCACGTCCGTGACAAGTAGACCGACTCATGCCTGCATCTACTACTATTACTCCACACATCGACCGCTATCCAGCATGCATCTAGAGTATTAAGTTCAGAAGAACAGAGTAACGCATTAAGAAAGATGACATGATGTAGAGGGATAAACTCAAGCAATATGATATAAAACCCATCTTTTTATCCTCGATGGCAACAATACAATACGTGCCTTGCAACCCTTTCTGTTAGTGGGTAAGGACACCGCAATATTGAACCCAAAGCTAAGGACTTCTCCCATGGCAAGAAAGATCAATCTAGTAGGCCAAAGCAAACTGATAATTCCAAGAGACTTGAAAAGATAACTCAATCATACATAAAAGAATTCAGAGAAGATTCAAATATTATTCATAGACTTATAGAGTGCCTGTGCGTTGTCACGGGCTCTTGAAATAGTTTGCAAAAGTTACATATTAAATTTCAAATAGACAAACAATATAACACAAACACAATTATTGAATAATTGAAGCCAATTTTTGCAATGTAAATTGACAAAAATAAAAGATTAACGACATGTCCATATAACAAACTGAGTGATGTTCCAACTAAACATCTATTATAAAACTATCAATATCTAGATGATGCGCTTAAGATATTCATTAGTAGAACGCCCGTGCGTTGCTATGGGCATACAAATGATTAAGGTCGTCTACGAGGTCGAAACTCATTTCTCCCTCATACGTCCGGGTGTGTTCGGACATCACACGGGCACCCAGCGGCCTCCCCAAAATTCAACATCGACAGTTCAGGCTCATCCAAATCTAAACCATGTGTGGGGGAGAAATGTGACTGTCCAGACTATCCCATGTTATCCCCAAACGCGGTCCCAACACAAAAACCCCATCCCACGAAGCACCCTTCACTTTTCCTGCCGGACCCTCCACTTCCTGCTCGGTTTCTCGCTGTACGGGACATTTCTCGCTGGAGCCCTCGCCTTGAAAACCGGATGACACCCACCTCACCTTGGCCATGTCGCTCTCTCTCCTTCACACCGCACTTCCCCACAGACAGCCAAGGAGAAATCCACCACCAACCGCCCCACTCTCCGCCCTGATCCTCTCCCCCCGTGTTCGTGCTGATCCACCATTGCCATCAAGGGGGGGGGGAGGCGTGGTCCAGCAACATTGCAGACATATGCATCTCCTCATTTCCTCAAGCAACAGCCAACCATGGCGCTTCTCCATTTATGAAGCAAGTTAATATGATAGAATCAGGAATAAATCTATAATTATCTCCATTTCTGAAGCAAGTTAATCTGAATGATATTTGAGGCTAGTATGGACCGGAGTGACATATATGACTGAAATAATGTAACAAAGCTATGCATATTCATGTGGATCACGAAATAGATCAGAAGCGCCGTATTTCAATGTCAGCAAATGGATGTGCAAATTTTGTGCAAAGTCACGTTTGGTTCTGCAAGATCTAAAGGGAAAAAAATACAGTGAGAGGCTCACGCTGCTGCTGCAGGCTAACGTACCTTGAGGAGGCACTGGATTCGGGCTTGGAGGAGGACGTCACGGGAGAACGATGTTCGGGTCGTTGGATGTCCGCGCCACCAGGGGTCTCCTCTTCCTCCTTTTTTTGAGAAGAATAAATAATTGGTGTCAAGCACAAGATCAAAAAAAATAAGTCTGACGGGAGACAAATCAAACACCCTGGATAGCATCTTTTCGGTGGCCCAAGAATTGATCTAATTAAACACAAGCACGCAAATATCATGAATAGCACCTTTCGCTCTCGCCATTGCAGCGCAAGCAGCGGCCGCCCTCAGGCACGCGCGCGTTCGCTCGCTCGACAGTCCCCACGGCCGCGCTCGCCTTGGCCCTCGACCATGGCCGACTCCTTGGTTCGAGTCGGCACACAGCCAATGCACGACGACAGCCCTTGGCGGGCTACTAAAGCGGCGGCCATCGGCCGCTCACAGCGCACCACCCGCGCACGGCTCTCGGCGGCGGTGTAAAGGCCCTTTGCGGCCGCAGGTGAAAGTTACTCCTTTTGATCCCCTCTCGATCGCCCATCTCAAGAGTCTCGATTTTTCAGGGGATGGATCTGCGGTGGCGTGCGGCTTCTGAAGGGGAACAGCGTCAGATCCTGGACGTGATCGGCGGCTGGTCCTGAACGGGGTCGGCGGCGTCTCCTGAAGTGGATCGTCCAATGGAGGGCGGCGGCTTTGATGGGCGAGGGCAGCGGCAAAGGCATGGAGCAGCGGTGGCGAAGGGACGAAGGGTGGCGGCAGGCGAACGAGGGCAGAGAGTCTGCATGCAAGTGTTTCTAGAGACCATATATAAGAACCTACATCACATAAGCAAGCAATCATAAACTGCCCAACAGATTAATAGGACAAAGTACATTCGAATAACCAAAGTCACATACCTTCCGACAAGAAGTTGTACTTCCATCTAGCGTCATGGTGCCTAGTTGAATTGCTTCCAAGCTCTGGCCGCGATGAGAAGAGACTGATATGAAGCAGAGCAGGCAAAACTTGTCTTGCCGACATATGCATAACTGAAACAAGTAGGTTGAATCATAGATGAAAACCAAGAAAAACAGAAAGTTTGAATAATGTGGCCTCGACCCTCAGAACAACGAGGAGAACCTCGACGCAGAGTATAACAAAACATGTCCCCTACACATGCGATGCACGGGAGGATGGCGACAGCCCCGACGCAACCACACACGAGAAGAATGCGGTGTTTCAGGAGACAGTGTTACACGATGATATGAAACTCGCGTTGCAGCATCCACCTCAATCTCCCAACTTCGGAAAATATTTGTCTCGATTCAAGATTACAACCACAATATAATTCCATGTAATAAACTATTCGGCAATTTCCTGTCTGTTTCCGAGACACATGCCATATAGCAAATCAAGAACCTACGTTCTGATTAATGTTATGCAAGTAAACAATAAATACAAAGTTGAACACAAGGGCCTGGATGTGAAATACATTTAATCAAATTGAATTTATTTAAAAGTACTTATTATATGGCCACAGTATCTTAAAGCCGTATTGAGCCTCTGACTACTCAGGCACTCACCCATCTCATGTCTACTTCTTATCGGATGGACTTCGACCTTTCTGATTCAAACAACTCATCTAGAATGTTGTTTACCTAACCCTAGTACATGTAGATGCGCACTTTAGGTTACTAATAATTTTTCAAATATAGGAGCCTCTAGAGAACATGAAAATAATGGAGGAGAGGAGAGATAAAACCAAATTGCAGTCTAGGTACAGTACGAACTTACCTGGGCAGGTGCTACAGCCTGCGAGGCATTGCACCCAGGGCATATCTTGATGCCTCTGCTCCTGATCGCCTCCAGGAACTTCTCCAGCGTGTAGTGATTCATACTGCAGACCCACAATAATACTTAAAATAGACAGAAGAAAGTGGATATACTGCATAATTTCTCACTTTTCAAGAGTGCCACCTCATTAGTCATTACAAACATGAACTTTACACAAATTAAAAGGTATAAACAATCACCTAAAAAATGTGCACAATCACACAAATTACAAACATAAGGAAGTTGACTAAATAATGAACAATCACCTAAAAAGTGTGCATAAACACAGTGCAGGAGCAACATTTACATGAATGTGTTGCATCTTCATCCAACCTCTTGCAACCTATATTTAGCTTGTGCATGTATACAATCTACGAAGTAGAGACATAAGACAGTTGAACCTTAATTGATGTAGTCTGTAGACTAAAATAGAGAGAGGAGCCGAAAACATCGAGGTCCTCATGGAATGCTGCAGCAAGAACAAAATCGCACCAGCTCGAAGGAGAGAGGGCCTGACACCAGCGGGGCATGCCGTCGCCAAGCAGCTACGGGCCCCAGCACGTCACATCCAACACACCACTGAAGAAGGCCACTACCTCCTTTCCCGGATCAAAGGCGCCACACCATCGATGGATGGGGCAGATGCCGCCAGAAAATGCTGACGTAGAGAGGGTCAGCGCATCCCCGCCGAGCCGCCAGAGACTCTCCTTGAGCAGAACATCACCGCTGCACACATCTGTGCCGCCGCCATCGTGCTATTGTAGAACATATGGTGAGAGGCGAGTGAATGGAGGAGTAACAACTGGGCATGATATGAGAAGAGGATCTCCCTAAGATGGTTGTACTCGCTCCCGCTGCCCTACATATGCACCCGCCACCACTGCCCTACATCTGTGCCGCCGCCGCGCAAGAGGCACGGGGAATGAGTTATAGATGTGCCAACCACATTTAACAGAATTTGTGCAGCACTAACCTGCCTTGGCTCAATGCCAATGTGCTTCAGCATATCAAAAGTATAGATGTAGGGATCATCCTTGTACTCTGCAAAAACAAGGGCAAAATCATATGAGCTTTGATGTTCCCCTGTATTGAGCAGAAGAGATAAATGAAAAGAAGTATGAATGTAAGTAGTGGGCAAGCTGAGGTTACCTGGGCTGAATGTCGATCAAAGCCGCCTTCCATTTTCCCTTCAGGTTCCTAATTTTCTGACTACACAAAAATCCCATGTCAGAAGTTGCAATACCAATGCACATTGATGCTTGTATAGAAAATTTGACTATCTAATCTTACTGTCGCAGAAGTACCTTTTGCATCCATCGTCTCTTGTACTCAGGGTACGTACATACGGCATTTGGGCAATGGAATTTGAAGTAACTGCTTGCTCACAATTGACGACATTGTTGGGCATTGAGTTAACTGAATCGCACAAACTACTTTCAATCCTTTCTCAAAAGCCAAAATCAAGGAGACCAGAAGATAGAAAAAGAGAGAAACTTACCATTGAGATAGAGGTTGAGCCAGGCAGTCCTTCACGCAGTCAGCAGGCAGAAGTGTCGTTGTCGGGACAGTTCGCACCCCAGCATCTTTCCCAATTAAAGTGGAAGAAACCATAAATCGGTTATCAAATCACCATGAAGTGGAAATATGGTTATTAAAAACTTATTTCGCAAATAAAATCGCTTGATTGATTCTCCTCTAATGAATTAACATTCATCTTGGCACCTTCTAAAACAGGTCGTGATAGAAACACAAAGCACAAACCAAGCACATCGGTTTGTGTTCCATACTCATTCTAAATAATTGGAAGCTTCTACATAATCCAAAAATGCACTACATAGATATTATACCGGCATCCACCATCCTCTTAAAGGGGCATAGATTATGCTAGCTTGGTTTGCTACAATTTTATCTGTAAGGGGTAACATTGTTTACATGTAACATCCAAATTGCATTGTCGTACAGATTATAGAAGAACCTAATGCTTATGTACTTACAATTTGATGGGCATCCAGCTATAAGACCAACCATTAACATCACTCCTTAAGATCCTCAATCTGAATAATCTTGCCTATTTATTTTTAATGGAGGATGCTCAGGACTGTTACATAATGTAAAATATGATTTCTTAAGCTATATAGTTTCTGCAGATAAAAAAAGAACCAAGACAATAAATCATTTGGTTATGTTACTGTTTCTTCAATGAAACTTTTTTTAGTGGAATCATACAGGGTGAGACACAAAGGTAATTTGAGTCAAATCCAGCAGCCATGTATATATAAAAAATGCGTGTAAATTTTAGACTTTGTGGATAAAAATGAGTCAAATCCAGCAGGCCAGCACCCATGTATAAATAATCGTACGAATTTTTTACTCTGTGGATAAAAGAATTGCAATATTAATAGTACAAAGAAAAAGTGAACTGCTACAAACTTGTCTGGGAGACAATGTCCCCAAGTCTTGAGACCTTTTCTTGCCTCACTTGAAGAAGTATGGCTCGTTTAGGATTGGAAAGCAGCAGCTGCTGCATGTCCTTTGGGAGGACACAGAATGCTGCTTGGAGGTCTGTCTGCCTTCAGTTTCTGGCATGCTGCTATTGATTCAGCAGTACCTGTCCGTGAATTCTGGACGGCAGAAATTGGAAAATAAACATCAGGATATTTTCAACAAAGCATTGAGGTCAGCATAGGTATGTTGAACAAGCTACTGTCCAAGATATTCCTTTGGAAACATTTTAACATGCAACTTTTAAATATATATCACTAAACAATTGCAAGGCCCCTCATGTTGTAATGAACTGTATCATGGTGGGCGTTACAGTAAATCAAAATTCTTGAGGTTAGGCTATCGAAACTAATAATATAAGGTGAAAAATCTTCAACCGTCATGTGCATGCATCCCTCCCGTCTATCAAATACAGGAGAGAGAATGGTAGACTGGTATCAAACAACCCACCGAAGGATATTATCAAAGTGTCACATGACTTTTAACTGTTATAATGCTTTATTATCTATTACATCAAAATCCAATGCCATGACTACCGACTACCGAAGGCGCTTATTCACGGGTAAAGACAGAACAAAATCCCAGTGCAGTCATGTGCATGCATCCCTCCCGTCTATCAAATACAGGAGAGAGAATGGTAGACGGGTATCAAACAGCCCCCAAAGGATATTATTAAAGTGTCACATGACTTTTAACTGTTATAATGCTTTATTATCTATTACATCAAAATCCAATGCCATGACTACCGACTACCGAAGGCGCTTATTCGCAGGTAAAGACAGAACAAAATCCCAGTGCAGTCATGTTATGCTAAACTTCATAACTTTTAACACTCTATTCCATCACCACTCGGTTTGATTTCTTGCAAAAAAACATCAACAAACCAGTCACACAGAACATGTGGTTCGTTCAACTAAAACAGTATTCATGTGCCAGAATAGTGCATACTCAAAATGATCAAATCCTAGTTAATCTGTAGTTCATCATAGACAAATTAATGTTTTCTGGTGCAACATTCCTGTAAACTAATTAAATGGCAAACTCATAATAGAGTACAGATTGGTGTGCGCTACGAAGTAGGAGCCTAATTGGATCTTATTGTAGGAAATTGCATGAAGTATTAAGGGTGTGCGTCGGATTAAATGCAAGAAAACCAGTCATGTTCCTTTTAGTATATGTGGTAAGCCTCAGTGGTCTGAATCATTTTAGGAGAGCTGCTGAGGATTACAACATTTAGCCCTATGCTACAGAAAAGTAAACTATGGAATCACTCAAATAATTATTATAACATATCATTACCGAACTTCCAAAGTTTAATTCCTAAAGTTCAATGTGTCATAAGATGAATGCATAATTCAGTCAAACCAAGGAAGTAAACTTCACCTTCCCATGGTTTTTGCTCAGATCAAAGAGCTCAAAATATAAGCAGTGGAAGCAGTGGGCATTAGATCCACGAGAAGAGATGACATGACCTTCACCCCAGATCCTTAATGGCCAGCCTCAGCTTCTTGAGAAGGACGACCTAAAGCCTCCATCAACAATTCGACACCTGCACCATGACAGATAGTCAGGTCATAGGATTCAACTTGGGCAACGAATTCAAGGGATTTTTAGATCAAGCATTCCTAGGGGCCGCCATGGTTGTTGTACACGAGGAAGAGAAGTGTGGGAGGCGAGCCCCAACCCATCAAGGTCACGGCCACTTCCTAACATGCAACAGATTGCACTCCACGAGTTACACACTCATCTTCCTAACATGACGAACACCATCCGATCAACCTCACTGCCCCAGGATCATGCAGCGCCGAGTTAGTTGATGCAGAGCGGGGTAGGACGGAGGCTACAAAAAGAATCCAGAAACATAAGAAGAGGTGGTACATCGTGAGGTACAAAATCAGCATGGGTGGGATCAAGGACGAACCAAAATAAACATGGGGGAGGGGTTGCACGAGGAGAAGAACATAGCATGAGCACCAGATCCGACGTCGGGATGGCCGTGGCCGGAGCAGGAGGCTCGGCCTAATCGCTGATGGCCAGATCCGTTGTGGTCATTCAAGGCGGCTTCCAGGTCGACCCCTCAGCCTGGCGGAGGCAATCCTCCATTTCCAGCTCCCCGCATCTACAGGGATTTACATGATGGTGAAGTCGCAGGCGGCGCCGCAAAGATGGTAGGACGCAGGCTACCTAGAGCGCGTGGGAGGAGGCTGGCGGCGAAGATGCGGGAGGTAGGGGGCTGGAGATTGCTCACCATGAAGGAAGAAGGTAGGGGAAGGACTTTTCGCCGGGGAGGAGGAATCCGGCGGCGGCGGCGCACCTCTCTCGAGAGGAACCCTATGCTATGCGTGAGGAGAAACGAGGGGGTGAGAGAGGTGAAAAAATCATTGGAACGTGGTTTTTTTGGTGCGAGGGGGTGGTGGGAGGGGGACGAAAAAAACCAGCGAAAAAAATCGGACGAAAATGGTGGGACGAAAATGGTGGGACGGAAATAAAACCCGGAATGCGACCTACAACTGAGACATTAGGAGTAGAGATAAACTTGATCATAAACCCACAATTCATCGGATCTCAACAAACACACCGCAAAAAGAGTTTACATCGAATAGATCTCCACAAGAGAGGGGGAGAACATTGTATTGAGATCCAAAAAGAGAGAAGAAGCCATCTAGCTAATAACTATGGACCCGAAGGTCTGTGGTAAACTACTCACAACTCATCGGAAGGGCTATGGTGTTGATGTAGAAGCCCTCCGTGGTGGATTCCCCCTCCGGCAGAACAACGGTGACGGCTCCAAGATGGGATCTCACGAATATAGAAGGTTATGGTGGCGGAAATATTTCTTTGGTGGCTCCCTGGATGTTTTTGGGGTACGTAGGCTTATATAGGAGGAAGAAGTACGTCGGTAGCCGCCCGAGGGTCCCACGAGACAGGGGGCGCGCCCTCCACCCTCGTGGCCGCCTCGGTTGCTTCTTGACTTGCACTCCAAGTTCTCTGGATCACGCTCATTTCAAAAATCACGCTCCCGAAGGTTTCATTCTGTTTGGACTCCGTTATTCCTTTTCTTCGAAATACTGAAATAGGAAAAAAAACAACAATACAGGCTGGGCCTCCGGTTAGTAGGTTAGTCCCAGAAATGATATAATTGTGTAAAATAAAGCCCATAAACATCCAAAACAGGTAATATAATAGCATGGAACAATCAAAAATTATAGATACATTGGAGACGTATCAACAACCTACCGACTTTGTTAATCCTAAGAAATCTGATTGTCGGTGTACTAGAGTAGGGGTACCCTAGTATCCCGAACTTGTGCACGGGCAGTTGCAGCACCCCGCGGCAAGGCTTGCCGGGCGACCGCCAAGATCCTCCATGGCTCCTTTGGAGCCATTCAAGAACAAAGTATTCAAGCCAAGGAGACAAGGCCCCGGCAAGAGGAGCTTGCCGGGAAGGCCAACCAAGGCATCTCAAGGAACTTGCCGCGACGCGCCACGCGTCCCGGCAAGGCCCGGTGAGCGACAAGCTTCCGGGCGCGACAAGACAACGACCGCGGCAAGACGCTTGCCGCGGCAAGTAACCATCCTGTACCCGCGCTCCGGCACATCCACCAATGTGTCGCCCCGGGGCCTTTCCAGGCGCACGTGGCGAGAGGCCGTGCAGCCAACGGTGTGTGGTGGCAAGCGACGCTGACAAGATTACCATCATGGCGAACGGTGGCGTCCCTGACGGTCCTTTTCTGCACTGTTTGGGCGACACAGACGGGCATTTAATGCCTTTGTCCCCTGCCGTCAGGGTTAGGTAGGATACACTGTACAGGTAGTTGTACCAACCGCAACTCCTTTTCCATTTTTACCCCTGTCTATGTTGCCACCTGTCGGTGACCCCTTTAGCATATAAAAGGAGGCCCACGTGCAACGTAGAGAAGGTTCGGCTCAGTTTGAAGCCAGAAAACACTCACGCTCGGTCTCGTTAGCAGCTAGAGTGCACTGTAGCACTCAGCGCTCTCGAGCAAGAACACAATACACTAAAACATGCAGCAGTAGGAGTGTTATCTCTCCGGAGAGCTCCGAAGCTGGGTAAACTGCTCGTGTGCTTCGCCTCGATCCGCTCTTCGTGCGATCTCCGCCCCCCGCCGAACCGAAAGGGGCTCGGTCCGCCGGTCCCATAGGTGTTCGTGGATCAGTTTCCCCGACATCTTTGGCGCGCCAGGTAGGGGGCGTCGAGATTGTGTGAACCTGATCCCTCGTTGACACGAGCTAGATCTTCAACTTCTTCATCGACATGCCACCGAAGAAGAAGGCTTCGGGGCAACTGTTCCGTCCACGTCGATCCCACCACCACCGGAGCAAACGGGTGGCGGGGTAGACGCCGGCGGAGGAACGGACATCGACGAGGGAGCTCACGGTGCTGCCAGGTCCAAGGACAAGGCTGCGCAGACCTCGGCGTCCGTACATGCACCGCGCCCATCTCAGGAGGCGCAGGACCGACAGCGTCATGGTATTCACAGTACCATACGTTTGTTGGACCAAGATCGAGCTGGTGGATCTCGGGGTGCTCAAGATCAGCATGCACGCCAACGTGCAGGCACGAGCGAGGCACGGTCGCCCGGACGAGATACTGCTCCTTCTAACTTAGTTAGAAGTCCGAGCATATCCCGCTCCTCGCACCGTTCGCCACTGCCGCCCACCACTCGAGCAGAAGCTTTGGCGCGAGCTCAACTGCTCCTAGATTACCCTCCAACAACAGACAAGATCGACGAATGGAGGGCCACCATTCAGAGTCTCATCGGCTTCGCCAACGGCGACACTCCGCGGCAGCCAGTACATCGCTGCCACGGCAGGACCGCCAGGCATGAGCCGATGGCGACAAAACCGATGAGGGTGCAACCACCATGCACTCTCCACCCCGAAGGCCAAGATCGCCGACTCGCCGGATGCACCTCGACAGCGACTCCATTGCCTCGTCGGATCCACGAGCTCGTCGCGATCAGCGCCAAGTTCTTCACGAACGACAGCAAGAAGACGCTCGCACTCGCATCGAGCGCCGAAGAGAAGCGCGACATCAATCAGACCAGCGCGCTGGGCCCTCTGTCGACATGCATGCGCCAGGGGAACCAGGCGACTTGCCGTACGCGGTAGGTTGCCCTGCGTTCACTCGTGAGCTGCGATAAGTCCAGTGGCCCAGCACGAAGAATTTCAAGCCAGACGTACCAGAGAAGTACGACGACAAGACGCATCCGTCGGAGTTGCTCAGCATCTACACCATCGCGGTGCAAGCTGCCGGGGGACGAGACGACAAGATCCTTGCCAACTACTTCCCGCTGGTACTCAAGCCCAATGTCAGATCCTGGCTCATGCACTTGCCGGACAACTCCATATCCTCCTGGGTTGACCTTTGCCATCAGTTTGTCGGTGCCTTTATAGGCGGCCACAAGCCTCACGGCCAAGAGAGCGATCTTCATCTGCTCGCCCAGAAGGAAGGAGAGCCCCTGCGCAAGTACATTCAGAGATTCAGCCGCGTACAACACAACATCCCAGATGTCCACCCTGCCGCAGTAATCAGCGCGTTCCATCAGAACGTGCGAAATCGCAGGATGCGGGAGGAGATGGCGATGTGCAAGATCAGGGACGTTAGTGAGCTATATGCCCTGGCCGACAAGTGTGCGCGTGCTGAGGAAGGGAGGAAACTCCCCGGAGAGAATACAGGAGCAGGAGGATCTGATAGTGAGGATGCTGCCCTGGCAAAGAAAACCCGGCGGCAGAACAACAGGAAGAAGAAAGGCAAAGATGTGCTAGTCGTTGAGCAATCCGGCAAGCAAGTCAAAGCTGGTAGCTCCGGCAAGGAGATTGCCGCAGGCACCAACAACCAGGCTGTGGCGGTCGCCGACAAGCAGGACGGCACCAACAGGCAGTACTGCAAGATCCACCGCACCAAGGGTCATGACCTCCAGAGCTGCAAGAAGGCCGAGCAGCTTGTCGAGCAGCAGAAGGCTGAATACGAGCGGCGCGACAAGGAGAAGGGTCAGGAAGGTGCTGGAGGAGCCGGCAAGAAACGCCCCGGCCGAGGAGGACGCCGCGGCAAGGCCAAGCAGCGGCAAGGAGACAGACCTCCCCGCGGCCGCGACAAGGATGAAGATGACGACGATGATGAAGATATGGATGATGACGAGACCGATGAGCAGGAGTTTCAGAAAGCCACAGAGGTCCTGTGCGTTGATGGCGGTGCTTCTCTGCATACTTCACACCGCCAGCTCAAGCAGTGGGTGCGGGAAGTCAATGCGGCAGAACCACTCGTCGAGTCACGCAGGCCTTTGAAATGGTCCAGCACGCCTATCATCTTTGATATTGAGGACCACCCTGATCGCATAACTGCGGTCGGGTGCTTGCCGATGTTGGTTTCACCAACTATCCGCAACCTCAAGGTCACTAAGATGCTAGTTGACGGTGGGGCCGGCTTGAACCTGATCTCCTCCGCGGTACTCCAGAAACTCCAGATCCCTGATAGCGAGCTCGAAGAGACCGGTGCATTCCAAGGAATCAATCCGGGAAGGAGCAAGCCAAAGGGAAAGATCACGTTGCCGGTTTTGGCAGCGAGTTAAACTTCAGGACTGAGAGGGTCACTTTTGACGTTGCTGACTTTCCGTTTCCTTACAATGGGATACTCGGCCGTCCAGCGCTCGCCAAATTCATGGCAGCCTCTCACTATGCATACAACATGCTGAAGATTCCAGGCCCGATAAGTGTCATCTCTGTCCCTAGCGACAAGAAGGATGCTCTTATCTGCGCCGACAAGATCTACCGGGAAGCAGCAGCCGCAACAGATTGCAGATCACTTGCCGTTGAAGCTCCCAGGGGGAAGAAGAAGACCAAGTCCGGCAAGAGTTCTGGTGCCCACTCCGGCAAGCGCACCTCTTCGGAGTGCTGCGCTACCGTCGAGGATGCACCATCGAGTTCCACCGGCAAGTGTAAGAAGACAATGGTAGCTCCGCCAGAGACCAAGAAGGTGTCCGCCAAGGAGGACGGCACTGGTGGTACTTTCACCATCAGTGCCACTCTCGACCCTAAATAGGAAAGCGCGCTTGTTGCTTTCCTGTGGGCGAACGTCGATGTGTTTGCATGGCAACCGTCTGACATCCCCGGTGTTCCCAGGAAAGTAATTGAGCACCACCTTGCCGTCTGTCCTCATGGGCGGCCCGTCAAGCAGAAAGTCAGGAAACAGGCAGTGGAGCGCCAAGAATTCATCGTTGAAGAAATCAAGAAGTTGGAAGCAGCAGGCCTTGTCAGAGGAGTGATCCATCCTACGTGGTTGGCCAATCCTGTAGTCGTGCGCAAGGCAAACGGGAAATGGAGGCTTTGTATCGACTTTACCGATGTCAATAAAGCTTGTCCCAAAGACCCATTTCCCTTGCCGCGCATTGACCAGATTGTTGACTCCACGGCCGGATGTGACTTGCTTTCATTTCTTGATGCATACTCAGGATATCATCAGATCTTCATGGCAGAAGAGGATGAGGAGAAGACCGCATTCATTACCCCCTGTGGCAAATACTGTTTTGTACGGATGCCTTTCGGTCTAAAGAATGCTGGTTCAACATTCGCAAGGGTAGTCCATGATGCTTTTGGGCCATAGATACACAGAAATGTGGAGGCCTACATGGATGACATAGTGGTCAAGAGCAAGGACAAGGCAACTCTGATCCAAGATTTAGACGAAACCTTTGCAAATCTGCGCAAGATCAACCTCAAGCTTAACCCCGAGAAGTGTGTGTTTGGAGTCCCCTCCGGCAAGCTTCTCGGGTTCTTCGTGTCTCAGCGGAGAATTGAAGCCAATCCCGACAAGATCAAGGCCATTGAGCAGATTGAAGCACCAAAGCGCGTCAAGGATGTACAGAGACTTGCCGGTTGCATGGCTGCTCTCAGCAGGTTTATCTCTAGGTCTGCTGAGCGCGCCCTGCCATTTTTCAAAATATTGAAAAAGGCAGGTCCAATGCAATGGACTCCGGAAGCAGAGGCTGCACTGCAGGACTTAAAGAGATACCTGTCCTCCACTCCAACACTTGTCGCACCTAGGCCGCAAGAGAAGTTGCTGCTATATATAGCGGCAACCAATCAAGTGGTTAGTGCTGCGTTAGTAGCGGAGAGGGAGGCGGATGATGAGCCAGCAACCACGGCAAGTGCATCCAGCGGCAAGCAAGGGACTTCACCGGCAAGCTCTGGTCCCGACAAAGATGGATCTGCGCAGACACATGAAAAGATGCAGAAAAGAATGGTGCAGTGCCCAGTTTACTTTGTCAGTTCCCTTCTGCAGGGGGCTAGGTCAAGGTACTCTGGTGTGCAGAAATTGCTTTTCGGCCTTCTCATGGCCTCGAGAAAGCTGCGCCATTACTTCCAAGCACATGAGATCACAGTCGTCACTCGTTTTCCGCTGAAGAGGATACTGCAAAATCCGGAAGCAACATGCAGGATTGTCGAGTGGGCACTGGAACTGTCAAGCTTCGGCCTCAAGTTTGAGAGCACTTCAACTATCCAAAGCAGAGCATTAGCAGAGTTCATAGCGGAGTGGACGCCAACACCAGATGAAGAAATTCCAGAAACGAGCATCCCCGTCAAGGAAGCAGGCAGAGAGTGGCTGATGTACTTTGATGGTGCCTTTTCGCTGCAAGGCGCCGGTGCCGGCGTGCTGCTTGTCGCACCTACTGGAGAGCACCTCAAGTACGTAGTCCAAATGCACTTTCCCAAGGAGCAAGCAACGAACAATACCGCAGAGTATGAAGGTTTGCTTGCCGGTCTCAGGATCGTAGCAGACCTTGGGATCAAGAAACTCATTGTCAGGAGTGACTCACAGCTTGTCGTCCGCCAAGTGAACAAGAATTATCAGAGTCCATTGATGGAAGCTTACGTTGATGAAGTGAGAAAGCTAGAAGAGCACTTTGACGGCCTACAGATGGAACATGTTCCAAGAGCTCAGAACGACATTGCCGATGGCCTGTCAAAGTGCGCCGCACTTAAGTTACCTGTGGAACCAGGGATCTTTGTGCTCAAGCTGACTCAACCGTCTGTATCACCATCCAATGGACAAAGCAAGAAGAGGAAGTTGATTTCTGGTGACTACTTTCCGGCAGAGCTCCTCGAAGCCACCGCCAAGAAGGTCCCCAAGATCAACACCAAGAGTGCTGACGGGCAGTCTACTCCGACAAGCCCTAGGGTTTGTTCCGTTGAAGCAGACGCTCCCGACAAGTTTTGCTCCGGCAAGCTTGCCAGGGAACATCAAGCTCCGGCTGAACCGCAGGTTCTCGTCGTAGAAGCGGATGTTCCCGCAGCAGCAGATGTGCCTTTAGTCCTTGTTGTCGAGCCGCAAGCTCCAGCATGGGCGCAACAGATTGTCCATTTCCTTCAGACAGGAGAACTTCCCGAAGAGCAAGAAGAAGCGGAAAGAGTAGCCCGGCAGTCAAGTATGTACCAGTTTGTTGACAACACACTGTACAGAAGAAGACTCAACGGTGTGAAATTGAAGTGTATTCACCGAGAAGAAGGACAAAAGTTGTTGGCAGAGATACATGGAGGCATATGTGGCCACCACATTGGCGCGAGAGCACTTGCCGGCAAAGCGTTCCGGCAAGGTTTCTTTTGGCCGACAGACCTCCAGGATGCAACTGCACAAGTAACCAAGTGTGAAGCGTGCCAGTTCCATTCCAAGCAGATACACCAGCCAGCTCAAGCTCTCCAGACGATCCCTTTATCCTGGCCATTTTCGGTTTGGGGGCTCGACATCCTCGGCCCCTTTCCCGAGCTGTCGGGGGCTTTGAGTACTTGTACATTGCAATCGACAAGTTCACAAAGTGGCCGGAAGTGGAAGCAGTGAGGAAGGTGACAGCACAGTTAGCAGTCAAGTTCTTCAGGTCGATTGTTTGCCGTTTCAGGATCCCTAACAGGATCATCACCGACAACGGCGCGCAATTCACAAGCCGCACCTTCATGCAGTACGTCCAAGATCTTGGCGCCAAGGTCTGCTTCGCTTCTGTTGTTCATCCGAGAAGCAACGGTCAAGTGGAGAGGGCGAATGCTGAAGTGCTGCGCGGGCTCAAGACCAGGACTTTCGACAGGCTGCACAAGTGCGGAAGGAACTGGATCGAGGAGCTGCCGGTGGTTCTTTGGTCGATCAGAACGATGCCAAATCGAGTCACTGGCCAGACACCTTTCGCTCTAGTCTATGGAGCGGAGGCAGTTCTCCCCACGGAACTCGTATACGGGTCACCTCGAGTGCTCGCTTATGATGAGCTTGAGCAAGAGCAGCTGCGACAAGATGACACGCTGCTCCTTGAGGAGGACCGTCTTCAGGCTGCTGTACGAGCTGCTCGATACCAGCAAGCTTTGCGCCGCTACCATAGCCGCAAAGTTAATGCCAGAAGTTTCGAGGAAGGCGACCTTGTTCTTCGGCGCGTTCAGTCCGCCAAGAATTCCAACAAGTTGACGCCGAAGTGGGAAGGCCCTTACCGGGTGAAACGAGTCACTAGGCCTGGCGCTGTATGCCTTGAGACCGAAGATGGCATTCTGGTGAGCAACTCCTGGAACATTGAGCATCTTCGTAAGTTTTACCCGTAGGGCGCGGTTGCCGGAACCCGTTCCGGCAACCACCTTTTGTACAAGTCTTGCCGATGTTGCATGTAATCCTTTGTACAAAGCCGGGCGCAGACCCCGTGCATAAGTAAAGCTCATGTGCTCCGCACATCTTGTCAATTTCATGCTTTCTATCTTATATTTGCATGCGTTATCTGACACGTTGTGCAGCACCTGCCCCGGTAAGCAATAACGAGCCATAAGGCTCCATATCTTTATTTTCTCTTCTCTCTTTTTCTCAAAGAAAGAAAGGTTCCCTCGCCCACAAGTTTGCCGGGGGGAAAGGAGAAGATAATGGTATGGACCAAGCGTCGCTCGAGGAAGTTTCGCCTTACCGGGAAGCAAACAATAGAAAAGCTAAGTTGCCAAAGTTTGAGCAATCAGTTTTAAATTTTTTAAGTTATCTTCCTCGAACGACCGTGCTTTGTATGGAAAACCTGTGCGCGGAGGAACCAACTCGTAGCTAGTTGCGCTCTTACTTTGTTTCGAGTCCGCTCAACAATTTAAGTGAGCTGCGACTAGTTGCGACAAGGTTTCTTGCCGGTAGCGGCACCGCCAGCAGGCTGCTGACGTCCCGCACTCAGCGCTCGCGGCGAAGGTGCCTGCACCGGCAAGTTCCCTAAAAGCGTAGGGCAAAAACATACAAAGGAAGGGATCAAGTAAAGGAAATGACATAGCAATCTCTACCCAAAATAGAGTTATATTACAAGATAACTTGTCGCAGCTCTAACAGAATGTTCTCATGACATGACCAGCGGCGACAAAGAAAAAGAAAAGACGGGCGGCCTAATCTACGCGATCACCCTCAACCCTCTTGATCTCGCTCACCTTGTCCACAATGGGTGCGACAAGGGCCTTGAGCACTTCCAGATCAGCATCCGGCGGCAAGGACCTGAGGACATTGGTAAGGTTGAGGCGTGGGTTGCGGAAGGCCACCTTCACAAGCACCTTCTGAAGAGCCCCCGCGCAGATCCTACGCGACTCGTCGGCCAGCTGCTTTGGGATCTTCTCCCGGAGTCGCTGGAGGGCTGTCGCCACGCCTTTGAAGAACAGGCTGAGCTTGGCGCTGGGTTGGAGGTGCTCGTCGGAGGAGTACCCGAGATCCTCTATCCCTAGCTGCGTCAGCTCCCCGTCGATGGCTGCGGCAAGATCCACGAGACCCTCGGTCCAGTGCTCCACAGTCTCCCGGAAAGCGTCGTGGGCGGCAGCAGCATTCGCCAGCAGCACCTCATCGACCTAGATCTTCTCCTTCAAGGCCACCTCTTGCTCCCTGGCGCCGTCCAGCGTCGTGGTCAAAGTGGACAGCTTCAACTCGAGATCCGCGTTGGAGTCCTTGGCGGCGCTGAGCTCCTTACTCCTCTCGGCAAGACGACCTTGCAGCTCGCCATGAGCGTGGGCGTCCTTCTCGCGCTCACGCTTGAGCACAGCAAGCTCCTCGCCACTCGCCTTGAGATCAGCCTCCAGCTGCGCCATCTTCGTCTCCAGCTCCTTCTTGGTGGCCTCGGCAGTTGCGGTAGCATCCTTTGCTTCCTTGAGAGCCCCGCCAATCGCCTGCTCGCGCGCGGCAATCTCCTCCTCGTGGCTGTCAAGGTTGACCTTGCGCTGCGCCAACTCACCTTCCCGAGCAGCTAGCTTCTCGGCAGCAAGCCGCTGCTGCTCTTCAACCTCGGCCTTCCCGAGGAGGAAGGCTTTCCGCTCCTCGGCGAGTTGCTCCCGCTCCTCTGCTAGGGATCGGAGAGCTTCCTGCCTCAGACCCCGGAGTTCCTCCGCGCGCTTCTCAATATCCACTCCCGCCTTCGCGACAAGCGCCTCTTGGGATGCCAGCTTGGCTTGGCGGGCGCGGTAAAGAGACAGCAGCTTCCGCAGCAGCCGCTCCTCCTCAGGCTCGTCGCTGCTGCTACTTGGCGCGTCGACTAGCGTCAGCCCAGCGGAGGCAAGCACTTCTCCATCCAAAATTTCCCCTTCGACCGGCACCCTGGAGCTCGACGCCCAGGGGAGCTTGATGAAGATGCCAGCGCCGGCCTTCAAATAGGCGCCGGGTTGGGGCTCTTCGGAGCCTGGCGCTGCAACAGTGGCGGAGGGATCAGCGGTCGGCGTAGCGCCTGGCGCTCCTGCGGCCTCAGGGCCGTCAGTGCGATCGCCGGATCCCTCGCCAGCTTCTGCGGCGGCAGCTTTGGCGGCCTCTTCACTGGCAGGATCATCAGCGCCGGCCTCTTCTTCGGTGGCAGCGGCGTCGTTGTTGTTGCCGCACGCGTTCTCCTCGCCGGCAGCCTCGATTCCATTGGATCCGCGGCAGATGGATCTGACGACCGAAGAGGGGAGAAAAGTCAAGCAAATATTCAAGCAGAAAATCAGAAGAAGAAGAACCCAAGGGAAGTTTTCAAGCAAGAGGGTTACCTGCACTAGGATCCGCAGCCATGGTCTCTGCCACCTGGGGGTCGCTGGTGCTATCCTTTGCCGGAGAACTGTCCCTTGCCGGAGAATTCTCCCTTGCCGGAGAACGCTCCCTTGCCGGGGAATCCTCCCTTGGCGGCGTAGTCGAAGCAGATGGCATTTCGGGAGCGGCTTCCGGGCCCTCCTGGTGAGGCTGCTCTGCTCCTACACAAACCAACAATCAGATATCAACAAAGAAAGAGCCACCATGCGTGCCTAACAACAGGAAGTAAACTATGTACTTACGTTGGGGGTTGCGCTGGGGGCTGCTTTGGGGAAGAATTGTCGGGTCCGGCAAGGTGGTCTCAGGCGTGTCCCCTATTGCCATGGTAGGTTCATCCTCGATGACAATCACCGGGACCTTGGCTCTCTTTGCTGCTCTCTGGGCCAGAGTCCTGAAAAGGAATGTGTTCGGAGTAAAGCAAATTAGAGACAAGACTAAACAGCAAGAATTGAAGAACTACAAGTACAGCAAGGGATCTTACTCTTCTTCTTCCTCGTCGGAGCTGAGCGTGGAGAGATCGAAGTCTGGCTCGCCTCCGGTGCGGCGAGGCGGAGGAGTGGGTTCCCTTGTCCGCTTGGCGGGGGCAGCAGCGGTGGACCGGGAAGACCCCGCGCCGGTTGCCGCAGCGGCGTGAGGTGCTCCCGCGGCAACAGTGCTTGGCGCGGTCGAGCGCGTCGCGCGGTGCGGCGGCTGTTGACCCGCCTGCCGCCCCGTTACGTCCCCGGCCTTGCGGAGACGCCTTCTTCCTGGAGCTGGGGGCTCAGCTTGCGGCGAGCTGGCTGAAGGTGGGGAGGAGGAGGAGCCGATCTGCAATGGGTCATTCGCGCCCTCGGCGGGCTCGCTCGACTCGGATTCAGGCCCGACAAGTTCTTCCTCGCTGACAACCTCCTCTCGCTCGGCAAGGCTTGCCGCCTCTGCTGCCTCTGCCTCCTCCACGGTGAACCCGAACTCGCTCGCGGCAGCTGCTGCCGCCGCCTCTTCCAGCCTAGTGGCGATGCGCTGCATCTCCGCATCGGTGGTGTCTCGGGTGAGGCTCTTCTGCTCATCGGGGCAGACTGGCACTTCTACCAAGCTGTCGAAGAACTCCTGCACGACGTCGTCTGCAGGCTCTTGCCAAGTTGGAACAATTCCATGCGAATCGCACAGCGGCATCATTGCACGGATGCGGTCGAGCGAGGAATTGTTGCACAATGGAACGACACTCCTCGGCAACATGAAGGGATGTTGAGGATCGCGCTTGAACAACTCCAGAAGCATCACGTCCAGCTCCAAGACAGTGAAGTTGAAGTTGAGGCCCGGGCGCAGCCTCATGATATCCGCCGAGTTCTGGAACTCCCAAGCGGGTCTCCTCCTCTCCTGAAGGGAGGCGATGCGGCGGTGGAGAAAATATGCGCCAACGGCGCCTACGGTGAGCCCGGCAAGCCTGAGGCGCAAGATCCGGGTGACGGCAATCTTCAGCCTGTCATCTTCCGGGGCCACATTGCTCTAATCG
The DNA here is from genome assembly GCF_002162155.2 of Triticum dicoccoides. NCBI lineage: Eukaryota > Viridiplantae > Streptophyta > Magnoliopsida > Poales > Poaceae > Triticum > Triticum dicoccoides. The sequence goes on from NC_041383.1 coordinate 592,337,018, forward strand.
TTGCCGCGTACTATTGGGGTTTGGTGCCGGACGGTGAATGGCTGCGGGTTCTCCTCGACGATCCAGCACCAATCTGCTCTCCACTCCTCCCACTTGCTGCGGAGCTCTCCCTCTAGATAGGCTTCCTTCTTGCCGACTCTCGAGATCCAAGCGATTCTGCCGGCAAGGGGCTCCCCTCTCTCGACTCGGGGCATAAAGAAGTGGCGGAAAAGAGCTACGTTTGGGTGGACTCCGACAAAGTTTTCGCAGAGATGTGCGAAAACTGCCATGGTCAGAATGGCGTTGGGGGTGAAGTCAAGGAGGCGGAACCCGTAGGTGTTCATGATATCACAGAAGAATTCAGAGAAGGGCGGGCAGAGCCCGCAGTAGAAGAACAGCGCGAACAATGGGTACCCGTTCGGAGCCAGTCTCGAAGCGGCGGCTGAGAGTACCCTCGTGCGCGGATGCGCTCGTGTCTCCGTCGACCAGAAGAGGTAGTAGTACTCCCTCAGCTCCTTCGCGTCGAGCTAAGGGGGGAAGATGGCCCGCTCCTTTCGCAGCGCCGCGAGCCGCTGCGCCTCGGCTGACTTCACGCCCTTCCCCTTGTCGGCTTTCGGAGCCATGGCGGAGGTGGCGGGGGAGATCGGCGGTGTCGGTGGTGCTGGTGGCGATGGGGGGCGGAGCGCTGCTCTCTTTCGACTTTGGGAAGAAGGGGTAGCGGCGGAGGTTTCCGGGAATGGAGTAACAACCGGTGAGATGGGCGAACCGCCCCTGTTTCCCCTGCTTATAAAGAGGGAGGGGGCGGACATTCCGCCTTTCTGAATAAAGAAACCACCCACGATCTCTCCCACGACGCCGCATTCGATGCGTGCCATTGGGGGAGGGCGCGGTGGATACAGAGTAAGATACGGCGTAACCCAGGCCGCGCGTGCCCGTGCCCTGTTTTGGGCCTGGCCCAACAGCGCTCGGCACCGTGTGTGGCCCAGGCCCGGGGGCTCCTGTCAGTGTACTAGACTAGGGGTACCCTAGTATCCCGAACTTGTGCACGGGCAGTTGCAGCACCCCGCGGCAAGGCTTGCCGGGCGACCTCCAAGATCCTCCATGGCTCCTTTGGAGCCATTCAAGAACAAAGTATTCAAGCCAAGGAGACAAGGCCCCGGCAAGAGGAGCTTGCCGGGAAGGCCAACCAAGGCATCTCAAGGAACTTGCCGCGACGCGCCACGCGTCCCGGCAAGGCCCGGTGAGCGACAAGCTTCCGGGCGCGACAAGACAACGACCGCGGCAAGACGCTTGCTGCGGCAAGTAACCATCCTGTACCCGCGCTCCAGCACATCTACCAACGTGTCGCCCTGGGGCCTTTCCAGGCGCACGTGGCGAGAGGCTGTGCAGCCAACGGTGTGCGGTGGCAAGCGACGCTGACAAGATTACCATCGTGGCGAACGGTGGCGTCCCTGACGGTCCTTTTCTGCACTGTTTGGGCGACACAGACGGGCATTTAATGCCTTTGTCCCCTGCCGTCAGGGTTAGGTAGGATACACTGTACAGGTAGTTGTACCAACCGCAACTCCTTTTCCATTTTACCCCTGTCTATGTTGCCACCTGTCGGTGACCCCTTTAGCATATAAAAGGAGGCCCACATGCAACGTAGAGAAGGTTCAGCTCAGTTCGAAGCCAGAAAAACACTCACGCTCGGTCTCGTTAGCAGCTAGAGTGCACTGTAGCACTCAACGCTCTCGAGCAAGAACACAATACACTAAAACATGCAGCGGTAGGAGTGTTATCTCTCCGGAGAGCTCCGAAGCTGGGTAAACTGCTCGTGTGCTTCGCCTCTATCCGCTCTTCGTGCGATCTCCGCCCCCCGCCGAACCGAAAGGGGCTCGGTCCGCCGGTCCCATAGGTGTTCGTGGATCAGTTTTCCCGACACTGATCATGTTTACAAACTTCACAAAGCTCTTTATGGTCTTAAACAAGCTCCTAGAGCATGGTATAAATGCTTGACTAAGTTTCTTATTGAAAAAGGATTTGAAATTGGAAAAATTGATTCTACACTTTTTAATAAAAGGGTTAAAGATAAATTATTTGTGTGCCAAATTTATGTGGATGATATCATATTTGGTTCAACTAACCCTCATTTTAGTGAAAAGTTTGGAAGGCTAATGTAGGAGAAGTTTGAGATGTTTGATGTGTGAACTCAAATTCTTACTTGGTTTGCAAATCAAGCAAACTAAGGAGGGTGCCTTTGTTTCCCAAAAAAAGTATACCAAGGACTTACAAGAAGTTCAAGATGCAACAAAGCAAAGGTATGAAAACACCCGTGCCTACTAGTGGACATCTTGACTTGACTAAGGATGGCAAACCGTTTGACCAAAAGGTTTACCGCTCTATGATTGGTTCATTGTTATATCTATGTGCCTCTCGTCCCGATATTATGCTGAGTGTGTGCATGTGTGCACGATATCAAGCGCCCCCTAAAGAATGTCATCTTAAGGCTGTGAAAAGGATAGTGAGATACTTAATTCATACACCAAACTTTGGCATTTGGTATCCTAAGAGGTCTTCTTTTGATCTTGTTGGCTACTCCGACTCGGACTAAGCCGGAGACAAGGTTTATAGAAAGTCCACTTCGGGTACTTGTCAATTTCTTGGTAGATCTCTTGTATCTTGGTCCTCCAAGAAACAAAACTCGGTATCCTTATCCACCGCTGAAGCGGAATACATTGCCACTGGATCATGTTGTGATCAATTACTTTGGATGACCCAAACTCTTAAATATTATGGGATACATGTGAAACATGTTCCATTTCTTTGTGACAAGGAAAGTGCTACTAAGGTTTCTCATAATCCTGTGCAACATTCTCGTATTAAGCATATTGAAGTTCGTCATCATTTCATTTGAGATCATGTTGCTAAAGGTGATATCAATCTTAAGCATGTTCGTACCGATAAGAAATTGGTGGATATTTTCACCAAAACGCTTCATGAAAAAGTGTTTTGTCGTTTGAGAGGTGAACTGAACATCATTGATGCCTCAAACTTGGAGTAGGAACTCCATCTAGATGCATGCAAGGCATGAGCCTTTCTATGACCAATCCTTGATATTTCTCTTAAGATGATGATCATATGTCTTGGATCTATACTTGTACCCTTGCGTGTTATCTAACCCTTGTAGGTACTAGGATGAGCTAAAATCAATGAGATTGCAAGTCACTCACAACTTAAGCAATCTCTACATCACCAAGTTTCTACTATATGGTTGTGGAATACAAGGAAGGATGACCTCACTCAACATATCCTTTGACAATTTCTATATATCAAATTTCATTTGGTATCAAGTTACATGTTTTTCATTTTTGGATACACAAGTGCTCTTCCTTGCAAGACTAACCCATGTAGGAAGATGAACTCAAACTTCGAGTGATGCTCTCAATTCTTGATGGACTACATCAACCTTGAGCATCCAACATAAGTTCAACTACATGACCAAGATCAACACAACCCAAGGTATGCTATTCCATCTTAGAGAAGCTTTGAACCAAGTCATGAGTTAAAGCAACTCAACAAGATGATAATACATCAAAGTACTTCAACGAAAAAGGTAAATCCATTTTGAGCTTAAACGATGAGTATGACCTATGATCAAGTGACTCCACTTGACTCCTAAGTCAATATACTCTAACATACTTTGTCACCGACCCCTTCTAGATGAAGTTCTCTAGTGTTTCTATTTGTTTTTTCTGTTTGTTTTTGCTGTCTTTGTGTTTCCTTTTATCAAAAAAACTTCATCTCGATCTCTTCTCTTTTATGTCTTTTCCAATTCCTTGCAAATCCTTAAGTGATTTTATTTTCCTAGTGATATGAGTTTACAAAATGTTTACTTTGTGTTGAACTCAGTCTCTCTGATTCAAACCTATCGGCCTAACCGAAACACAAGGAATCCTTGTGAGTAGATCATTGGTTCAACCGACACGGACTAACTAGGTTGCACCGATCAGGATCTTCTGTGACTCCGCCAACTTGGTATCACCGATGAAAACAAATCGGCGTTACTGATTTCATTGTTGTTGAAAACTTTTTGCCATTGCATCCTACACATATCTTCCATCTCCACTCAATGATTCTTATCCTCTACTGATAACCCACAAGTATAGGGCATCGCAACAGTTTTTGAGGGTAAGTATTTAACCCAAATTTATAGATTTGACACAAGGGGAGCCAAAGAATATTTGAAGGTATTAGCAGCTGAATTGTCAATTCAACCACACCTAGAGATTAATTATCTGCAGCAAAGTGATCAGTAGCAAAGTAGTTTGGTAGTTTTGATAGTAGTGTCAGCAGCAACGGTAACAGTAACAGTGATAGCAGTAATTTGTAGCAGTAACAATAGTAGTAGCAGCAGTAGTAACTTGGCAGGAACAATATGAGATAAATTCGTAGGCATTGGATCTGTGACTTATTGGATGATATTCATCATGTGACCGTTATAACCTAGGGCGATACAACACTAGCTCCAGTTCATCGATATAATGTAGGAATGTATTCCATAAATAGTCATGCGTGCTTTATTAGAAGAACTTGCATGACATCTTTTGTCCTACCGTCCCGTGGCAGTGGGGTCCATATTGGAAACTAAGGGATATTAAGGCCTCCTTTTAATAGAGAACCAGAACAAAGCATTAACAGATGGTGAATACATGAACTCCTCAAACTATGGTCATCACCGAGAGTGGGCCCGGTTGTTGTCACTCCGGGGTTATCAGATCATAACCATAGTAGGTGACTATAACTTGCAAGAGCGGATCTAAAACATGGATATAATGATAAATTCATAAACGGTTCAGATCTGAGTTCATGGCACCCGGGTCCAAAGTGACAAGCATTAAGCATAGCAAAGTCATAGCAACATCAATCTAAGAACATAGTGGATACTAGGGATCAGGCCCTAACAAAACTAACTCGATTACATGATGAATCTCATCCAACTCCTTACCGACCAGCAAGCCTACGAAGTAATTAGTCACTCCCGGTGGGGAGCATCATGGAATTGGCGATGGAGATGGGTTGGTGATGACGAAGAACAAAGATCCCCCTCTCTGGAGCCCCAAACGGACTCTAGATCTGCCCTCCCGAGGAAGAACAGGGCTTAGCGATGGCTCTGTCTCGTGGATCATGATAATTATTTCTCCCTGATTCCCCCAAAAATATATGATTTTATATTATCAGGGGGGTTGTCTGCGGGGCCACCAGGTGAGTACAACCCACCTGGGCGCGCCAGAAGAGGGGGGCGCGCCCTGGTGGGTTGTGCCCACCCAGGTGCCCCTCTCCTGTAGGTCTTGTCTCCAGAAATTCTTATTATTGATATAAAAAATCCTCACAAAGTTTTGTTCCATTCTGAGAACTTTTATTTCTGCACAAAAACAACACCATGGTAGTTTTGCTGAAAACAGCGCCGGTCCGGGGTTATTTTCATTCAAATCATGCAAATTAGAGTCCAAAACAAGAGGAAAAGCGTGAGAAAAAGTCGATACGTTGGAGACGTATCAACTCACCCAAGCTTAAACCTTTGCTTGTCCTCAAGCAATTCAGTTGATAAACTGAAAGTGAGAAAGAAAAACTTTTACGAACTATTTTGCTCTTGTTTGCATAAATAAGCTTAAACAACACCCAGGTTTTCAGCCAACATTATAACTAACCATGTCAACAATAACATTTAAAGATTATAATGACTCATATCAATGACATAATCAGCTAGCGAGCAATAATAAAGTATCTCAAACAACAACACGTTGTCAAAACAACCATGATATAATATGACAATAGTGGTATCTCGCTAGCCCTTTGTGAGACCGCAAAACATAAATGCAGAGCACCTCCAAAGTTCAAGCAGCGACTAAACATTGTAATTCATGGTAGAAAAGGTCCAGTCATGATGCACCTAACATTAGCTACACATAATGCATAAATCAGGATAGCTGTGCTCTACTCAGTTTCCGGCGCTTGTTTTAGAAGGTGGTGACACAACATAAAAGTAAATAGATAGTCCCTTGCAGAGGGAAGCAGTGATTTGCACAGGTGCCAGAGCTCAATTTTTAAAACAGATATAAATGATATTTTGAGACATGCACCCTTCTTATTCACTTCGCGACCATCAGTTATCAATATCTTCCATGCTAAGCACGCTAGTGGCGGTTCCCAAGCGATAAAAGTAAAGGTTTACTCCCCCTCCACCATCAATCACACTCCATGTCTGGTCTGAAACAATGGGTGCCGTAAATACCAACATCAGTCCCGGGGGAGTTTTGTTTAATAATTTGCATTTTTGAGTTCGGGACTAGGAATAACCACTCGACCAGAGAATAACCCGCTTAGCATGGAAGATATCGACCACCTCCTGTCGTTCCATGAACGATCCAAGCACACAAAAAGGATAATTTTTAGAAGTTTTTAGAGGTGGCAGATGCAAATTTACTTAGGACGGCAGGGTAATACCGCATATAGGTAGGTGATGATCCCCAAGTGCAGGGAATCATCATAGCAATTCCCAAAGATGGAAGTGATAAGTACGGAGTGTCGAACCCACAAGGAGCTAAAGGTAAGATCAATATTCTCTCAAGTACTATCTGCCACTGATACGACTCTACGTACGCCGAACGTTTGCTTCCAACTAGAAACGAGAAATAAAACTATGTTGTGGGTATGAAGAGGATAACTTTGCATGATATCAGAGAGCTAAAATATAAAAGTAGGTGTTGTTATCATAAAGTTAGAATATATTACTAAATATTATAAATAGCAAGTGTGGAATAATGATGGGTCGATGTGCAGAATTATCCTAGGCAATTGTTAACAAAACTGGTGATCACTATTGCAATTTCATATGAGGGAGAGGCATAAGCTAACATACTTTCTCTTCTTGGATCATATGCACTTATGATTGGAAGTCTAGCAAGCATCCGCAACTACTAAAGATCATTAAGGTAAAACCCAACCATAGCATTAACATATCAATTCCCCTTTATTCCCATACGCCGTGACCCACTTATCCATGTTTATGCTTCTGTTACTCAAGCAACGCAAACAATAAGTAAACCATGGACATATTGCAACACCCTACAACGGGAATCCCTCACGCTTGCGCGACACTGAGGGCACAATAGGAGAACACCAAAATGAAACATACAACTCATACCAATCTAGATCATTAATCAACCCAAAGACAAAATATATCTACTCAAGACATCGTAGGATGGCAACACATCATTGGATCATAATATGTGGCATAAAGCACCATGTTCAAGTAGGGATTACAGTGGGATGCGGAAGAGTGGAATGCATAAAAGAGATGAGGATGGTAATGGTGATGGTGATGTTGATGAAGACGATCACCGCGGCGATGATTCCCCTCCCGATGGCACTCCGGCACCACCGAGAGAGAGGAGGAGAGGTTCTCCCCCTTGTTCTTCCTCCTCCATGGCCTCCCCCCTGGATGGGAAGAGGTTCCCCCTCTAGTCCTTGGCCTTCATGGCGATGATGGCCCCTCTGAGATCCTTCCCCATGGTCTCTGGTGATGATGGACCCCTCCGGCAGGGTGCTAGAGAGGGCCTAGATTGATTTCTCATGGCTACAGAGGCTTGCGGTGGTGGAACTTCTGATCTAGGTTATTTTCTGGAGATTTCGGTATTTATAGGAGAGGTTGGTGTCGAGGACAAGTCAGGGGCCTCACGGAGCGTCCATGAGGCACAAGGGCGCACCCCAGGGGGGTGGGCAGGCCCTCCACCCTCCTGGGGCCCATGGGACTCCCCTCTAGCAACTCTTTGTTCCAGTATTTTTTATATTTTCCAGAAAAATTCTCCGTTTATTTTCAGCACATTCCAAGAACTTTTATTTCTGCACAAAAACAACACCACGGTAGTTCTGCTGAAAACAACGTCAGTCCGGGTTAGTTCTAATCAAAACATACCAAAATCATATAAAACTATTGTAAACATGGCATAGATACTTCATAAATTATAGATACGTTGGAGACGTATCAGCATCCCCAAGCTTAATTCCTGCTCGTCTCGAGTAGGTAAATGATAAAACAAATAATTTATGAAGTGTGAATGCTAGCAAGTGCATAAGTTTGATCGATGATAGTTCCAATCACTTGTTCTAGCATCATTATATATCATAATATTAGCTCAACTCATAAAACTTCTCATGATCAAGTAACACGCTATTCACATGTTAAAGTATAGACCATAAACTTTCTTGAAAACTAACAAACCATGCTCTTAGTCATCAAACAATTGCAATTCATCTTATTTTAAGGAAGGGTCCATGTAAGAGCTTGGATTCAGCAAACTCCACATACTCAACTATCATTTAATCTTTCACAATTGCTAACACTCATGTGATATTTATGGGTTCAAAGCTTCAATCGGACACAGAGAAAGATAGGGGCTTATAGTTTCGCCTCCCAACCTTTTACCTCAAGGGTAATGTCAACAATAATACTTTATGAAAACCTACATCCAAGTGGATATATATATCCGGATCGCTCCAACAAAAAGTGATTGCCAAAGGAAAAAGTGTAAAAAGGAAAGGTGATGATCACCAAGACTCTTGTATAAGGGTAAAAGATAAAAGTAAAAGATATGCCCTTCGCAGAGGGAAGTAGAGGTTGTCATGCGCTTTTATGGTTGGATGCACAAAATCTTAATGCAAAAGAACTTCACTTTATATTGCCGCTTGTGATAAGGACCTTTATTATGCAGTCCGTCGCTTTTATTTCTTCCCTATCACAAGTTCGTATAAAGCTTATTTTCTTCGCACTAATAGATCATGCATATTTAAGGAGCAATTTTGATTGCATGCATCAACGACAACTTACTTGAAGGATCTTACTCAATCCATAGGTAGGTATGGTGGACTCTCATGGAAAAACTAGTTTAAGGGATGTTTGGAAGCACAAGTAGTATCTCTACTTGGTTCAAAGAATTTGGCTAGCATGAGAGGGAGAGGGAAGCTCAACATGTTGGGTGATCCAAGACAATATAACGTTTCAGATATAGGAAAACATAACCCATTAAGTTGTCTTCCTTGTCCAACATCAACTTTTTAGAATGTCATATTTTAATGAGTGCTCACAGTTACAAAAGATGTCCAAGATAGTATATTTATATGTGAAATCTCTCTTCCTTCAATATTATTTCATGAATTGTTCAAGTGACCAATTCTGCATTTGCTAACTTTCAATAAGTTTACTACCTATACTTATTATGTTTGAAATCATTACTCCCCATGTTATAAGCATATGAAACATATATAAATTCAGATTTATGATATTCAATTCATTCAACCATTTACTCATAGGATATATGTGAAGCACGTGAGTAAATGACAAACTACTCCAAAAAGATATAACTGAAGAACACTGAGTAGTGAAATAATTAACTAGCCATGGGAGGATTCTTTTTCATTCAAGATTTCATATCCAATGATTTATTCAAACAGCAAGTAAAATTTAAAATACGCTCCAAGCAAAACACATATCATGTGATGAATAAAAATATAGCTTCGAGTAAGGTATACTGATAGTTTTGAAGACGAAAGAGGGGATGCCTTCCGGGGCATCCCCAAGCTTAGGCGCTTGATTCTTCCTTGAATATTACCTTGGGGTGCCTTTTGCATCCCCAAGATTAGGGTGTTTCCACTCCTTATTCTCCTCATATCGATATCTCACTCAAAGCTTGAAAACTTCAATCACACAAAACTTAATGGAACTTTGTGAGATAGGTTAGTATGATAAAGAGCAAAACATTCACTTTGGTATTGTCAAAGAAAAGGTTCATAATTGTTCTCACACAATGCATACTGTACCATACCATTTCTACAATTTATATTGAGAAATATAAGCCATAGAAACATTAAAATAAGCAAACTATGCAACGAAAACAGAATCTGTCAGAAACAGAACAATCTGTAATGATCTGAACAGAAACCATACTTATGCTACTTCAAAAATTATGAGATAAATTGTTGGACGTGAGTAATTTGTCTATTAATCTTATGAAAAAAGAATCAACTCAGAATCGCTCTTCTGTAAAAAATGACCGCTAATCTCGTGAGCGCAAAGTTTCTGTTTTTTACAGCAAGATCACATTAACTTTCACCCATGTCTTCCCAAAGGTCTTACTTGACACTTTATTGACACAAAAGCTATAAAACATGATTAATACAGTATCTTAATCATGTGAACTCACAAAAACCGTAAGGTTAAATATTGGGTTGTCTCCCAACAAGCACTTTTCTTTAATGCCTTTTAGCTAGGAACGATGATTTCAATGATGCTCCCATAAAAGATAAGAATTGAAACATAAAGAGAGCATCATGAAGAATATGACTAGCACATTTAAATCTAACCCCTTCCTATGCCTAGGGGTTTTGTGAGCACACAATTTATAGGAACAATAATCAACTAGCATAGGAAGGCAAAACAGGCATAACTTCAAAACTTTAAGCACATAGAGAGGAAACTTGATATTATTGCAACTCTTACAAGCATATATTCTCCCCTCATAATGATTTTCAGTAGCATCATAAATGAGTTAAACAATATAACCATCACATAAAGCATTCTCTTCATGATCTACAAGCATAGAAATTTTTCTACTCTCCCCATAAGCAAAATTCTTCTCATTCGGAATAGTGGGCGCAAACTCAACAAAATAAGTGTCATGTGAGGCATAATCCAATTGAAAATTAAAATCATGATGACAAGTTTCATGGTTAACATTATTATTTTATAGCATACATTTCATCACAATAATCATCATAGATAGCAACTTTGTTCTGATAATCAGTTGGAATCTCTTACGAAAAAGTGGAATCATTACTAACTAAAGTTGACACTCTTCCAAATCCAGACTCATAAATATCACACTAAGATTCAACACCCTCCAAAATAGTGGAATCACTAATTCCTAAAGTTGACACTCTTCCAAACCCACTTTATATGATAGTATTATTCATACTCCAAAAGATATAAGTGAAGTTCATGGGGCATTCTACAATTAATATATACTAACCAATATCCAAGCTCAAAATATATAAGTGAAGCACACGAAGCATTCTATAAAACCATACTCAAAAGATTTAAGTGAAGCACAAGAGAATTCAATAATATCATTGAAGGGCTATCTCATACTAGCATGGTTCCTAAATAAAAAGAAAAAACACAAAGGACACAAATCATGTGAAGAAAACAAAAACCGAGGTATACCGATAATTGTTGAAGAAGAAAGATGGGATGCCAACCGAGGCATCCCCAAGCTTGGATGCTTGAGTATCCTTGGAATGTTTACTTGTGGTGCCTTGGGCATCCCCAAGCTTGAACTCTTGCCACTCTTTATTCTTCTGACATCGGTAACTCCTCGTTCTTCGAATACTTCATCCACACAAAACTTAACAAAAACTTGGTGAGATCCGTTAGTATAATAAAGCAAATCACTACCTTTAGGTACTGTTGCAAAATCATTCTTAATTTATATTGGTGTAATATCTACTGTACTACAAATTCTCTATGGTTCATACCCCCCCTGATACTACTCATAGATTCATCAAAATAAGGAAACAACACGCGAAAAACAGAATCTGTCAAAAACATGATAGTCTGTAGTAATCTGGAAATTTAGTATACTTCTGTAACTCCAACAATTCTGAAATAAATATGAAAATTTAAACAATTTTTACAGAAGTAATGTGCAAAATGTTTCAGACCCATTTGACTTTCCAGTAAAAAATGTAAATTCACGCGCTACAGCCAAAGTTTATGCTTTTGTACTGCACATAGTAAACAAGCAATCTAATCATCCTAAAACCAAAGCTTGGCACATTATTTTTATAATACAATGGATATATACAAGGGGATAATTATTTACAGAGAAACTTCCATGAAAAATTCTACATTGTTTCCATGAGCATGAACACAAGTGCTCAAGGTCAACCCTCACTTCTTCAATGCATAACTTTCCAATCACTTCTCTTTTTGAAAAAACTTTTTAGGCAAATGAGGCAAATGCATCTTTTTGTATTTTCATTTTTTTGATTTTTTGTATGTTTCACCCACAACTAAGAAAAATTAAAAGGGAAAACAAAAACTACTTAGTGAAGAAATCAAACAAGCACACACAAGAATATCGACCCCACGCTATTGCTCCCCGGCAACGGCGCTAGAAAAGAGCTTGATAATCCCCAAGTGCAGGGAATCATCCTAGCGATTCCCAAAGATGGAAGTGATAAGTATGGAGTGTCGAACCCACAAGGAGCTAAAGGTAAGATCAATATTCTCTCAAGTCCTATCTGCCACTGATACAACTCTACGTACGCCGAATGTTTGCTTTCAACTAGAAACGAGAAATAAAACTACATTGTGGGTATGAAGAGGATAACTTTGCATGATATCAGAGAGCTAAAATATAGAAGTAGGTGCTGTTATCATAAAGTTAGAATATATTACTAAATATTATAAATAGCGAGTGTGGAATAATGATGGGTCGGTGTGCGGAATTATCCTAGGCAGTTTTTAACAAAACCGGTAATCACTATTGCAATTTCATATGAGGGAGAGGCATAAGCTAACATACTTTCTGTTCTTGGATCATATGCACTTATGATTGGAACTCTAGCAAGCATCCGCAACTACTAAAGATCATTAAGGTAAAACCCAACCATAACATTAACATATCAAGTCCCCTTTATTCCCATACACCGCGACCCACTTAGCGGTGTTTATGCTTTTGTCACTCAAGCAACACAGACAATAAGTAAACCGTGGATATATTGCAACACCCTACAACAGGAATCCCTCACACTTGCGCGACACGAAGGGCACAATAGGACAACACCAAAATAAAACATACAACTCATACCAATCTAGATCATTAATCAACCCAAAGACAAAATATATCTACTCAAAACATCATAGGATGGCAACACATCATTGGATCATAATATGTGGAATAAAGCACCATGTTCAAGTAGGGATTACAGCGGGATGCGGGAGAGTGGACCGCGTAAAAGAGATGAGGATGGTGATGGTGATGGTGATGTTGATGAAGACGATCATCGCGGCGATGATTCCCCTCCCAATGGCACTCCGGCGCCATCGAGAGAGAGGAGGAGAGGTTCTCCCCCTTGTGCTTCCTCCTCCATGGCTTCCCCCCTGGATGGGAAGAGGTTCCCCCTCTGGTCCTTGGCCTTCATGGCGATGATGGCCCCTCCGAGATCCTTCCCCATGGTCTCCGGTGATGATGGCCCCCTCCGGCAGGGTGCCAGAGAGGACCTAGATTGATTTCTCGTGGCTACAGAGGCTTGCGGCGGCGGAACTTCCGATCTAGGTTATTTTCTAGAGGTTTGGGTATTTATAGGGAGGTTGGCGTCGAGAACAAGTCAGGGGGCCCCATGGAGCGTCCACGAGGCACAGGGGAGCACCCTCCACCCTCGTGGGGCCCACGGGACTCCCCTCTAGCAACTCTTTGTTCCAGTATTTTTTATATTTTCCAAAAAATTCTCCGTTGATTTTCAACGCATCCCAAGAACTTTTATTTCTGCACAAAAACAACACCATGGTAGTTCTGCTGACAACAACGCCAGTCCGGGTTAGTTCTAATGAAATCATACCAAAATCATATAAAACTATTGTAAACATGGCATGAATACTTCATAAATTATAGATACGTTGGAGATGTATTAGTAGGTATGGTGGACTCATCTGGAATAACTTTGGGTTCAATGTTTTTGATGTACAAGCAGAGTTCCCACTTAGTATAGGCGAAGGCTAGCAATATAGATTAGAAGCGGCCAGCTAGAGAGCAACAACGATCATAACCATGCATTATGCCTATGTAACATTGGACACTAGCATGAGTAGGATATGAACACCATGAACATAAATATCATAGAGGCTATGTTGGTTTTGATTCAACTACATGCATGAACATGTGCCAAGTCAAGCCACTCAAACATTCAGAGGAGGATACCGTATCATCATACTACATCACAATCATTTTAACGCTATGTTGATATCCAAGATAAATCATTATCAACTCCCAGCTACTTATGCATGGCATGAGAAACTATAATCTCTAATTATCATTGCAAACATGCTTAATCATAATGGGCTGAATCATGGATACTAGGTTAAACATATTTACAGAAACAGAACAAGTCGAGTTCATACCAGTTTCTCCCTGCCACGGCCAGTTCATCGGATGTCGTCATTATTGCCTTTCGCTTGTACGACCAAACGATATGAAAATAATAATAGTGCAAGAATGCCGTGGAATAAGCTGGAATCTGCAAACAGTTTATTCAATAGGAGAAGACAGGGTAAAATGTGCTCTTATTAGTTCAAAACACTATTCATATGAGACCCACTCAACATTTTCATCGTGGTCTTATCCTCGGTACAACTCGACTAAAAGGAAAAGAAATTCAGAGAAACACACTGAAATATTTTTGGAGTTTTTGATTTTCTAGAACGGGCAAATAAAAGGGAAAAGCAAAAATGAGAAAAACTATTTACACGGGAAAGCCCCCAACAAGCAAAAGACGAACAAATAAATCTTTTTGGATTTTCTTTTTAATTCTATTACTAAGCATGCATAAAAAGTAAATTGCCAACTTCTTTTTGGGTTTTTTTCTAAAGTTTTTCAAACACACAAGAAGAAAGTAGGAAAATAAATCTATGCATGGATGATACAATGAAAAAGTGTGAACACCGACAAATAGAATGATGTGGACATGAATGTAAGGTCCTTGGGAAACATGTACTCCCCCAAGCTTAGGCTTTTGGCGTAAGTTGGTAATCGGTCATTAGCCTGGAGGGTAGAAGTATGCGTGGAAGCTCATAGAGGCTCTCGGTGCGGATGCCTCGGCACGCCGTGCTGCCACCACTGCTGCGTTATGAGCTCAGGCCTCGCTCTCAAGAACAAAATATCTCCCCTTGCTGTTATAATCAAAAAGAGCAGGCGCAGAAAAATGTGTGTGCACAATAGAGGTTTGGTTAAACAATATAAGTGAAGTCATGAATTTTTCCTTTGAGGATCTTATGGCTTTTATAGCTCCAAAATCTAAATACCGCGTAGGTAGGATAGGGTCCAAAGGAAAAGGTGAAACACCCAGCTCTCGTGCCAAACGTGTGGAATAAATTGCCCCATAGAACCAACCATTGTTAGTATTATTCTGAAGTCTACGTGCAACAATCGCTCCTAGGTTATAGTTCCATTCACTAGTGAGAGCGGTGTGAATGAGGCTCAAGTCTGGCGCATAAAGTATGCTATAGTCTTGCTTGCCTACTATGCATTTCCCATTAAATAATGCAAAATACTGAATTGCGGGAAAGTGGATTCTCTTTATTCTTCCTTGTGTCACTCCCCTATTTTCACCGTAACACAAGCTAGTCAAGAAAGACTCGTACTCAGCCCTCGGTGGTTCATCAAGCGAACCTAAATATGGTAGTTTGCGATGGTAAGCAAAATTCTCCAGTGAGATGGTAAATGGATTATCATAAAGCATAAAAGACACCCTAGACTCACGAGGGAAAAATGTGAATCCTTTGACAAATGACTCAGTGAGAAGTTGGCGTTGTTCACACTTATTTGAAAGGTAGGGACCAAGGCCAGCATTGTGAACATATTGCTCAAATTCCTCCTTAATGCCCACACACATCATATATTCATCGCAAGGCCATAAGCATGTTTTGGTGGCGGCATCACGCGTGGAACTTTCACTTGGTTCAACATAAGACCGGCGAGCAGAACTGCTATTAGAAGATGCCCCCGAGGATCATCTCCTCGAAGAGCTCCTTCCAAATGGGTTCATCGTGTCCGCGTACAATTTTCTGAAAATAAATTTTTTGAGGTGACAAAAATTTGTCAACAAAACTTCACAAAATTGATAGCAACTACTCTTAGGGATACATAGAGGCCATAGCAAGCATTGAAACTACTTAGAACACTAAGAATTCAACATGAATGCTAATCTACATCAGTACCAAGAGTAATTAATTATTCAAAGTATAAACCACTAAAACAAAAACTAGTTGGACAAATGGTGGAGTCACATACCAAGCAACAATCCCCCGAAACAGTTTTGGAAACGGAGCTTCGAGCTAAGAGATCGAAATCCGCGGGTTTGAGCTCAAGAACACGTGAGAGAGAGAGAGTAGTGGGGATTTTTTTTTCTGGAGGTAAGTGATGATGTGGGCTAAAGAGATAAGTGAGGGGCCCCACATGGGGACCACATCCCACCATGGCGCGCCTGGGGTCCTGGCGCGCCTAGGTGGGTTGTGCCCACCTGGTGCACCTCCATGTGGTATTATTTGCACCAAAAATTCATAAATATGTAGAAAAAATCGTATCAAGTTTCCAGAGCATTCTGAGAACTTTTATTTTTGGGTCATTTTTTTATTGCACGGGAAATTCAGAAAACAAACAAAACATGACATTTTATTTTATTCAACTAGTAAAAACAGGAAACAAAAGGTAAGGGCAGAAGGTAGTGCTTACTAAATTCATCAACTTCATACCATTCAAAAATGATTGATTAATAAGGTTGATCAGGTCTTATTAACAACCACTTTCAATTAGCATGAAACTGAAGAACTTTCGTAAATCACTAAGTTACCTCAATGGGTTTTCCCTAACAATAAGCATTTCATATGTCTTTTTGACAGTAGGTAGAGGTATTTTAAAACTTCCAATAGTGATTGTCGGATATTTTTCAATAACATTAATACCATTCACTTGGAATTGTTTCTTAGGAAAGTGCACCATATGCTCATTACCATTAATATGAAAAGTGACCTTGCTTTTATTGCAATCAATAACAACCCATGCAGTATTCAAGAAGGGTCTACCAAGGATAATCGACATGTTGTCGTCCTCGGGCATCTCAAGTATAACAAAGTCAGTCAAAATAGTAACATTAGCAACAACAATGGGCACATCCTCACAGATATCGATAGGTATGTCAGTTGATTTGTCAGCCATTTGCAAAGATATTTCAGTAGGTGTGAGTTTATTCAAGTCATGTCTTTTATATAAAGAGAAAGGCATAACACTAACTCCAGCTCCTAAATTACACAAAGATGTTTTCACATAATTCTTTTTGATCGAGCAAGGTATAGTTGGTATTCCCGGATCTCCATTTTTTTAGGTACTCCATCTTTAAAAGTATAGTTAGCAAGCATGGTGGATATTTCAGCTTCCGGTATTTTTCTCTTATTTGTGATGATGTCTTTCATATACTTTGCATAAGGAGGCATTTTAAGGATATCAGTCAAGCGAGTACGCAAAAAGATTGGCCTTAGCATTTCAGCAAAGCATTCAAATTCTTCATCATCTTTCTTTTTAGTTGACTTGGGTGGAAAAGGCATAGGTTTTTGAACCCACGGTTCTCTTTCTTTACCATGTCTTCTAGCAACAAAGTCTCTTTTATCATATCTTTTATTCTTAGGTTGTGGGTTATCAAGATCAACAGGTGGTTCTATCTCAACATCATTATCTGGTTCTTTATCATTATTTGGTTGAGTGTCTTCATGAACCTCATCATTGTCTTTTTCATTATCTCTAGGTGGATGTTCATTACCAGATTGAGTTTCAGCATCAGAGATAGAAGTTTCATTTTCATTATCAGGAGGTTTGTCTATTTCAGGTTCACTAGAAGCATGCAAAGTCCTATCATTTTTCTTTTTCTTTTTAGATGGACTAGGTGCACTAGTTTTATTTCTTTGCAAATCTTGTTCAATTCTTTTTGGGTGTCCCTTAGGATAATGTGGTTCCTGAGTCATTTTACCTCCTCTAGTTGCAACTCTAACAGCAAAGTCATGTATATTATGGTTCATTTCATCAAGTAATTCTCTTTGTGATTTAGCAGCTTGTTCTAACTAGGTTTGAACCATAGAAGCATGTTTTCCAACACCTCTAACATCATTTGAGATTCTAAATAACAAGTCACTCAAGCAAGCAATCATATCAGAATTATGTTTCAATTGTTTCATAACATTTGCATTGAAGTGGTCTTGTTTTCTAATGTAGTTTTCAAACTCATAAAGGCATTGGCTAGGATGCATATTGTGAGTTTCATCACTATCATTGAATTTCATTAAAGATTTTACCTCTACCACCTTGGGTGGTGGTGGTGTTTCAATCCCATGTATTTCTTTGATAGGTGGTAAAATTTTAACATCCTCGGCCTTAATACATTTTTCATTCATAGATTTCTTTGCGTCTTGCATATCTTCAGGACTGAGATATAATATACCCCTCTTCTTCGGAGTGGGTTTAGGCTGTGGTTCAGGAATAGTCCAATCATCATAATTTTTCAATATGCTACTCAATAATTCTTCAGCTTGAGCAATAGTTCGTTCCGTGAAAACACAACTAGCACAACTATCTAGGAAGTCCCTAGAAGCATCGGTTAGTCCATTATAGAACATATCAAGTATTTCATTTTTCTCAAGGGATGATCAGGAAAAGCATTAAGCAATTGGAGAAGCCTCCCCCAAACTTGTGGGAGACTCTCTTCTTTAGTTTGAACAAAGTTAAATATTTCCTGTAAGGCAACTTGTTTCTTATGAGCAGGAAAATATTTTTTAGAGAAGTCGTAAATCATATCGTGGGGACTACGCACACAACAAGGAGCAAGAGTATTGTACCAAGCTTTAGCATCACCCTTTAATGAGAAAGGAAATAATTAGAGAATAAAGTAGTATCGAGTTTTCTCATCATGAGTAAAAAGGGTGGCTATATCATTCAACTTAGTAAGATGTGCCACAACAGTTTCAGTTTCATAACCATGGAAAGGACCAGATCCAACCAATATAATTAACTCTGGGTCGACAGAGAATTCATAATCCTTATCAGCAATAGCAATAGGTGAAGTAGCAAACTTAGGATCACATTTCATTCTAGCATTCAGAGATTTTTCTTTATACTTGTGTAATAATTTCTCTAGATCATCTCCATCCTTACAAGCAAGAATATCTCTAGTTGCCTCTTCACTCATAACATAGCCTTTCGGTACCTTAGCCAATTCATATCTAGGAGGGCTAGCTCTAGCAAGTGTTTCAGGAGTTTTAGTTTCAAGCTCATCATCAGATTCAACAACATCATGTTGTATTACTCTAGCAATTTGTTCATCAAGAAATTCACCAAGCGGCACATCATCATTATCGACCATGGTACTAGCATCATCATAAGCCTCATTCATAGTAGAAGTAGCATCATCAATAACTTGCAACATATCAGAATTAATAGCATGTGGTGGTGTTGCAACTTTACTCATAACAGAAGGTGAATCTAAAGCAGAACTAGATGGAAGTTCCTTACCTCCCCTCGTCTTTGAGGGAAATATCTTAGTCTTAGCATCCTTTAGATTCTTCATAGTAATAAATTGATAATAATCCCAAGTGACTCAACGAATATAGCCATGCTCCCCGGCAATAGCGCCAAAAATGGTCTTGATAACCCACAATTATAGGGGATCACAACAGTTTTTGAGGGTAAGTATTTAACCCAAATTTATAGATTCGACACAAGGGGAGCCAAAGAATATTTGAAGGTATTAGCAGCCGAGTTGTCAATTCAACCACACCTGGAGATTAATTATCTGCAGCAAAGTGATCAGTAGCTAAGTAGTTTGATAGTTTTGATAGTAGTGACAACAGCAACGGTAACTGTAACAGTGATAGCAGTAAGTTGTAGCAGTAACAATAGCAGTAGCAATAGTAGTAACTTAGCAAGAACAATATGAGATAAATTCGTAGGCATTGGATCGGTGACTTGTTGGATGATATTCATCATGTGATAGTTATAACCTAGGGCGATACGGCACTATCTCTAGTTCATCGATATAATGTAGGCATGTATTCCGTAAATAGTCTACGTGCTTTATTAAAGGAACTTGCATGACATATTTTTTCCTACCCTCTCGTGGCAGCGGGGTCCATATTGGAAACTAAGGGATATTAAGGCCTCCTTTTAATAGAGAACCGGAACAAAGCATTAACACATAGTGAATACATGAACTCCTCAAACTACGCTCATCACCGAGAGTGGGCCCAGTTATTGTCACTCCAGGGTTGTCGGATCATAACCGTAGTAGGCGACTGTAACTTGCAAGATCGGATCTAAACATGGATATAATGATGAATTCATAAACGGTTTAGATCTGAGTTCATGGCACCCGGGCCCAAAGTAACAAGCATTAAGCATAGCAAAGTCATAGCAACATCAATCTAAGAACATAGTGGATACTAGGGATCATGCCCTAAAAAAACTAACTCGATTACATGATGAATCTCATCCAACTCCTCACCGACCAGCGAGCCTACGAAGGAATTACTCACTCCCGGTGGGGAGCATCATGCAATTGGCGATGGAGATGGGTTGGTGATGATGAAGAATGAAGACCCCCCTCTCCGGAGCCCCAAACGGACTCCAGATCTACCCTCCCGAGGAAGAACAGGGCTTGGTGGTGGCTCCGTCTCATGGATCGCGATAATTCTTTCTCCCTGATTTTTCTTCTTCTGAAAATACGTTATTTTATAGTATCAGGGGGTTGTCTGCAGGGCCACCAGGTGGGTACAACCCACCTGGGCGCGCCAGGAGAGGGGGGGGGGGGCGCCCTGGTGGGTTGTGCCCACCTAGGTGCCCCTCTCCTGCAGGTCTTGGCTCCAAAAATTCTTATTATTGATATAAAAAATCCTTGCAAAGTTTCGTTCCATCCCAAGAACTTTTATTTCTGCACAAAAACAACACCATGGTAGTTGTGCTGAAAACAGCATCAGTCCAGGGTTAGTTTCATTCAAATCATGCAAATTAGAGTCCAAAACAAGAGGAAAAGCATGAGAAAAGATCGATATGTTGGAGATGTATCATCTACCCGTATCATAATCTACATGCTGCTTTGTAATGTGTCTCAAGGACCAAACCTAATTGACTCATACTCCAGAAGATCCCTTCTTGTAAATTTACATTAAAGGGGGAGAGAGAGAGCACATCAAAGCTTATCACATGGGAGAGAAAGACATCTTAGCCTCCTAGATGCTTGCTTGTCGATAGAGGAGAGAAGCCACATGTCTTCAAGAGGGGAAAGACATGTTAAGACTTGTTTGATTGAACCATTTCTTGCTTAAATGGTTCTTTCTCTATTTTTTTCTTTTCTTTCTTTGCCTTGATTTTCTCTTACCCTATCTTCTCCTATTTTCCAATATCAGATTCAGGGGGAGAAAGAGATCAAATCTAAGGGAAGAAAATCTTTGGAATTCATTACATATCCTTAATCTTTGGGGACATGTCTATATCCAGATGGAGTACTAAGTACTCACCCGTTACATGCCATCCCAGTCTTGGTACTCTTGTGGTTCCTGAACTTGCTTTATTTAGAGTGTTCTTGTGTTATCTAACCTTGTTTTCTCAAGCCCATCTCTTCCTAAGCCAGCTCAAGACCACAAGGTAAGTATATGCATCCCAATCATGTGCATGATGATCTCTTGCTACTGCACATATTGTTTGTAAGAAGGATTCATAAACATGTAGGTATTCCTATTCTATCTACATCATTTCCTCTGATGCATATAGCCAAGATACATGTAACTCATTGCTTGATCTGACATGCTTATGCATTCACATGTTCTTACGTTCCATCAATGCATACATGTAGGGGGAACCTATGCATGTTGCATGTCCTTCCAAAGCTTTACCTGTTGTTATTCATATCTTTATCTTAGGCTTTGATGTATGTTGTTATCAATTACCAAAAAGGGGGAGATTGAAAGCACAAGTGCTCCCTGGGTGATTTTGGTAATCAATGACAACATATCTCTTGTTGGACTAATATCTTTATCAAGTATATTTCAGATGAGTTCAACAATGGAGTGACAAGGACAAGAGGATGTGGAACCCCTTCCAAATACTAAGGACAAAGATTGGCAAAGGCTCAAGACTCTTCATTGTCATTTTAGTGATCCAAGATCACATTGAGTCCATAGGAAATCCAATACTATTAAGAGGGGATGAGGTGTTGCTTAATGGTCCACTAGCTCAAGTTCTTAGTGATATTGCTCCAAAACCCTCAACCACTTTCTCATTTCCACTTATGTCCAAAACCTAAATTCAAACTCAGCCCCACCGATTTGATCTATCGGCGCCACCGAGTTCATTTGACATAGCCATTGCCAGAAACCCTAATCAATCCGGTCACACTGATATGGATCTCGGTCTCACCGAGATGGCCTTGCAAACTCTTTGTTGCCTATTGCAATTATTTTGGTCTGACTGAAATGTGCAATCGGTCACACTGAGTCTGCCTGACCAGCTCTCTGTTTGATCAATTGCTGACATTGGTCCCACCGAGTTCATGCGATCGGTCTCACTGAGACGAGGTTTTGCCCTAGCCCTAGCACATCTGTCCCACCGAGTTGATCTCATTGCTCCCACCAAGATTCCTAATGTTCACATTTTGAACTAAATTGGTCTCACTGAGTTTCTCTATTCGGTCTGACCGAGTTGGGTCAAAAGTGTGTAACGGTTAGAATTTATGTGGAGGCTATATATACCCCTCCACCCCTTCTCCATTTGTAGAGAGCCATTAGAACGTGCCTACACTTCCACTACTCATTTTCTGAGAGAGAACCACCTACTCATGTGTTGAGACCGAGACATTCCAATCCAACCACAAGAATATTGATCTCTAGCCTTCCCCAAGTTGCTTTCCACTCAAATCATCTTTACACCATAGCCAAATCTGTGTGAGAGAGAGTGGAGTGTTGGGGAGACTATCATTTGAAGCACAAGAGCAAGGAGTTCATCATCAACACACCATCTATTACCTTTTGGAGAGTGGTGTCTCCTAGATTGGTTAGGTGTCACTTGGGAGCCTCTGTCAAGATTGTGGAGTTGAACCAAGGAGTTTGTAAGGGCAAGGAGATCGCCTACTTTGTGAAGATCTACCCAAGTGAGGCAAGTTCTTCATGGGAGATGGCCATGGTGGGATAGACAAGGTTACTTCTTCATGGACCCTTCATGGGTGGAGCCCTCCGTGGAGTCGCGCAACCGTTACCCTTCGTGGGTTGAAGTCTCAATCAACATGGACGTACGATAGCACCACCTATCAGAACCACGCCAAAAATCTCTGTGTATTCATTGTGTTTGCACATTCCAATCCCATCCCTTTACTTTCTTGCAACTATCATGCTTTACTATTTACGCTGCCTATACTCGCCATGCTTGCTTGAATTGTGTTGGGAATGTATAAAATTGTGCTAATCTTCAACCTCAACTTGAAAATCATGAAAACTGCTACCTTTACATGTTGAGGGTCTAATCACCCCCCTCTAGACACGTCTTCTCAATCCTTTCACACGCCCCATGATAGCCCACCTCTTCATCCAAGGACTGATGCTCAATCGATTGCGGACGGTGCGAGGGCCCGTCGAGAGGCAGAGGCAGCAAACCAGGGGGCTTATGTGCTGCCCCTGTGGTTCCTTCAGCTTCGGTAGGAGTCGGGTTAAGTGCCAAAAGCATTGGAGTGCTGTGTTTAGTACCGGCTTTATGTACTGAGCGCATGCCTAAGGATTTCAAGGGTCCCCGTAAGGTCCCCAACTACATGGTGGATGTCCCTCTAGAGGCTTAGATTGAAAGCTACAAGCTGGACATGGATATGTTGGACGTTAGTGATGCAGTATGCGCCAAGTATTTTGCTATCAAGTTGGAGGGGCCGGCTCGCACTTGGTTGAAAAACCTGCCCCCCAAATTCTATTAACACTTGGGCGGAACTGAAAGAGTGCTTTATTAGGAACTGATACGTCTCCAACGTATCTATAATTTTTGATTGCTCCATGCTACTTTATCTACTGTTTTAGGCAATATTGGGCTTTATTTTCCACTTTTATATTATTTTTGGGACTAACCTATTAATCGGAGGCCCAGCCCAGATTTGCTATTTTATGCCTATTTCAGTGTATCGAGGAAAAGGAATATCAGACGGAGTCAAAACGGAATGAAATCAACTGGAGAAGTTATTTTTGGAAGGAAAGCAACCTGATAGACTTGGAGTGCACGTCAGGGGAGTCCCGGGCTGCCCACGAGGGTGGGGGGCGCGCCCACCCCCCTAGGGCGCCCCCTGCCTCGTGAGCTCCCCGGAGGTCCATCGACGTACCCCTTGCACCCATATATACCTACATACCCTAAAACTTCCAGAACAGAAGATAGATCGGAAGTTCCGCCGCAGCAAGCCTCTGTAGCCACCAAAAACCTCTCGGGAGCCCTTCCCAGCACCCTGCCGGAGGGGGGATCCTTCACCGGTGGCCATCTTCATCATCCGGACGCTATCCATGACGAGGAGGGAGTAGTTCACCCTCGGGGCTGAGGGTATGTACCAGTAGCTATGTGTTTGATATCTCTCTCTCTCTCGTGTTCTCTCTCGTGTTCCCTCTATGGCGCAATCTTGATGTATCCCGAGCTTTGCTATTGTAGTTGGATCTTATGATGTTTCTCCCCCTCTACTCTCTTGTGATGAATTGAGTTTCCCCTTTGAAGTTATCTTACCAGATTGAGTCTTTTATGAGAACACTTGATGTATGTCTTGGTGATCAACTTGCGTGTTTCGTGACATTGGGAACCTATGCATAGGGGTTGGCACACGTTCTTGACTCTCCGGTAGAAACTTTGGGGCACTCTTTGAAGTACTTTTATGTTGGTTGGATGAATCTGAGATTGTGTGACACATATCATATAATCATGCCCACAGATACTTGAGGTGACAATGGAGTATCTAGGTGACATTAGGGTATTGGTTGATTTGTGTCTTAAGGTGTTATTCTAGTACGAACTCTTTTATAGATCGATCCGAAAGAATAACTTTGAGGTGGTTTTGTACCCTACCATAATCTCTATGTTTGTTCTCCGCTATTAGTGGCTTTGGAGCGACTCTTTGTTGCATGTTGAGGGCTTGTTATATGATCTATCTATGTTATTATTGTTGAGAGAACTTGCACTAGTGAAAGTATGAACCCTAGGCCTTGTTTCCCACCATTGCAATACCGTTTACGCTCACTTTTATCGCTCGCTACCTTGCTGTTTTTATTATTTCAGATTACAAAAACCTATATCTACCATCTATTTGGCACTTGTATCACCATCTCTTCGCCGAACTAGTGCACCTATACAATTTACCATTGTATTGGGTGTGTTGGGGACACAAGAGACTCTTTTTTATTTGGTTGCAGGGTTTTTTGAGAGAGACCATCTTCATCCTACCTCCTACGGATTGATAAACCTTAGGTCATCCACTTGAGGGAAATTTGCTACTGTCCTACAAACCTGTGCACTTGCAGGCCCAACAATGTCTACAAGAAGAAGGTTGTGTAGTAGACATCAAGCAGTTTCTGGCGCCGTTGCCGAGGAGGTTAGCGCTTGAAGGTATATCTTTAGATCTTGCAATTGAATCTTTTTGTTTCTTGTTTTAGCACTAGTTTAGTTTATAAAAGAAAACTACAAAAAAATGGAATTGAGTTTGTCTCATACGCTTCATCTTTTTAATATCTTTCATGAGTATGATGGAAAGGAAAATTGTGCCAAAGTGTTAAAAGAAGAATGCATTAAAATGTTTGGCACTAAATCTTTGAATGATGAGCATGATTGCAATGTTGCTAGTATGAACTCCTTGAATATCCATAGTACTAATGATGATTGCACTAGTCATGATGAAAATGCCTCCTATAAACATGTCAATTTTTATGGAGTGCATTGGGTTTGCAAGTACACACCAAATAGGGAAGATAGATATTGCAAGAGGCATAAGTACTTAGAAACTAAATTGTTGCAAGAAAGGCTAGATGTTTGTGTTGAAGATTTAAATTATCTTGGTCGTACTTGTGGACTTTGCAATCAAAGTGGTCATTTAGCTATCCGATGCAAATTGTTTCATGATCTAATCGTGTCCAAAAATTGTGATGACTTGATTTCCCTTGCACATTATAATGAACTTAGTTTGCTTATGGGCTATGAAGAAATGAAACGTATAACCAACTATCTCCCAGATTCTGCCCGTTATAAACTTCTTGGTTTTGTTCTAGAGGAAATTTATATGTATTGTGCGGTGAATTGCATTGAAAATCCTTATATTGCCAATTACATAAAGAAAATAAAAGAAATAGAAGATGAAGAGAATACTAATGAAAGGGAAGAGACTTCCCAATATCCTCCTATTATTTCTTATGATGAATCAGGTAACGAGGAGGAGCCTTCTATTCAACCAATCTCATTAATAAGGAGCTCCAAAAAGAGGATTGAACCCACACATGATGTGGTGAAGAAGAAGAAAAGAAAAAGGAAGAGAGGTAAAAAGGTATCTCTCCCAAATAAAGTTGCTCCTATTATTGTTGTGCCTCATGAAAATGAATCAAAAATAATTGTGGAAGATGATGCACTTGATGATGATCTCGTTATGCCTATTGCTTGTTGTGATGATTATGATTGGGAAGATAATGATACTTCTTATGATCTTGAAAATCTTTTTGGTACTTGCTTGGAATATGACAATTGCTATACTATTGGTGCTATCCATACTATTAATGATGAGAGTGATTATGCTTATGATATGAAAAGGCCCAAGCTTGGGGAAGCTATGTTTAATGAGGATGACATATTTGAGAATATATTTGCTGCAATTAGTGTTTTTCCCAAGCTTGGGGATGCTATGTTTAATAATGATGATATTTTTAGCCTCTCAAGTTTCGATATGCAAAGTTGTTATGATGATAGCATGCCTTCTACCTATGATGATTATATTGATGAAAGTGGGTTTGGAAGAGTGTCATCTTTAGGAAGTAGTGATCCCACAATTTTGGAGGATGTTGAATCTTATAATATTTATGAATGTGGATTTGGAGAGGTCATGACTTTACTTAGTAATGATTCCACTATCTTGGAAGAGGTTTCAATCGATTATGATGAGAACAAAGTTGCTACTTATGATGATTATTGTGATGAAACTTATGGTATAAAAAGTAGTGATGATTATATTTATAAAACTTGTCATGATTATGATTACCCTTTTTCTGAACATTACTCTTTTAATGTGGAAACAATTTTTAGTGTTCAAGTCTCTTATGATACTCCCACTATTCATGAGAAGAATTTTGCTTATGTGGAGAGTAGTAAATTTTCTATGCTAGTATATCATGAAAAGAATGCTTTAGGTGCTGGTTATATTGTTGAATTCGCTTTAGGTGCTGGTTATATTGTTGAATTCATTCATGATGCTACTGAAAATTATTATGAGGGAGGAACATATGCTTGTAGGAATTGCAATAATATCAAGTCTCCTCTCTATGTGCTTAAAATTTTGAAGTTATGCTTGTTTTACCTTCCTATGCTAGTTGATTATTGTTCCCATAAGTTGTTTGCTCACAAAATCCCTATGCATAGGAAGTGAGTTAGGCTTAAATGTGCTAGTCATATGCTTCATGATTCTCCCGTTATGTTTCAATTCTTATCTTTTATGTGAGCATCAATGCCATCATCATGCCTAGCTAGAAAGGCATTAAAGAAAAGCGCTTGTTGGGAGACAACCCAACATTTATCGTTACTGTTTTTGTGTGTCCACATGATTATGCTACTGTAGTAATCATGTTTTATAGCTTTTTTTTCAATAAAGTGCCAAGTAGAACCTTTGGGAAGACTTGGGTGAAGTTTATATGATCTTGCTGTGAAAAACAAAAACTTTAGCGCTCACGAGATTAGCTGCCATTTTTTACTGAAGAGTGATTTTAGGTTGATTCTTTTTGAAGATGATTAATAGACAAATTTCTCAGGTCCAGAAATTTATTTCATAATTTTTGGGGTTCCATAGGTATACGTTTGATACAGATTACTACAGATTGTTCTGTTTGTGACAGATTCTGTTTTCATTATGTTGTTTGCTTATTTTGATGCATCTATGGCTAGTATTAAGTGGTATGAACCATAGAGAAGTTGGAATACAGTAGGTTTAACACCAATATGAATTTATAATGAGTTCATTACAGTACCTAAGTGGTGATTTATTTTCTTATACTAACGGAGCTTACGAGTTTTGTTTTGAGTTTTGTGTGGTTGAAGTTTTCAAGTTTTGGGTAAGGATTCGGTGGACTATGGAATAAGGAGTGGCTAGAGCTTAAGCTTGGGGATGCCCAAGGCACCCCAAGGTAATATTCAAGGACAACCAAGCAACTAAGCTTGGGGATGCCCCGAAAGGCATCCCCTCTTTCGTCCTCGTTCATCGGTAACTTTACTTGGAGCTATATTTTTATTCGCCACATGATATGTGTTTTGCTTGGAGAGTCATTTTCTTTTGTTAGTTTTTGCTTGCTTTTAGTTAGAATAATGTTCTTCATCTTTAGTTTCAATAAAAAAGTCAAGGATAGCCTTTGCCATGCTTATTTTCCTTGTATACATGTTGCTGTTTGAAAACAGAAAGTTTACCGCTGTTGCAAAAATTCCCTAGAAAAGTCAGAGAATGGTATAACGTTGAATCTTTTTGAATTTTGAGCTCTGATAGATTTATTACAGTGGGAGTTTTAGTTAATAATTTTTGGAGTCAGGGAAGTATTGTTACTCTTGCATTCTTTACAGACTGTACTGTTTTGGCAGATTGCTGTTATGTTTGCATTGTTTGCGTATGTTTGCTTGTTTAATGATTCTATTTGAGGATAGCAGTATTAAATATGAAGAGACATTTAGTATTCAATGTTGAATAATAATGTTAGTGATTTGTTACAGTAGAAAATGACAAGGTTCTGCATTGGTTTATACTAACCGATCTCACGAGTTCTTGTTGAGTTTGTTGTGAATGAAGCTTTTGATAAAAAGAAGAGAAACCATGATATTAGAGGAATTAAGGAGACACAAAAGTTCAAGATTGGGGATTCCCAAGGCACCCCAAGATAATATTTCAAGAAGTCTCAAGAATCTAAGCTTGGGGATGCCCCAGTAGGCATCCCACCTTTCTTCTTCAACAACTATCGGTTAGTATCGGTTGAGCCTAAGTTTTTGCTTATTCACATGAGTTGTGCTATCATTGCAATGTAGTTTTCTTTAGCTTTGCTTGCTGTTTGAATAAAGTATCAAGATCTGAAATTATTAAATGGGAGAGTCTTCACATAGTTGCATAATTATTCGACTACTTATTGATCTTCACTTATATCTTTCGGAGTAGTTTGTCATTTGCTCTAGTGCTTCACTTATATCTTTTAGAGCACAATGGTGGTTTTATTTTGAAGAAATAGATGTACTCTCATGCTTCACTTATATTATTTTGAGAGTCGTTAATAGCATGGTAATTTGCTTAATATTAATATACTTGATATTCAAGATATGTGAAACTTTCTTTTGAGTGCGTTGAATACTAAGATAAGTTTGATGATTGATAATTGTTTTGAGATATGGAGGTAGTGATATTAAAGTGATGCTAGTTGGGTGATAATGAATTTAAAGAATGCTTGTGTTGAAGTTTGTGATTCCTGTAGCATGCACGTATGGTGAACCGCCTTGTGATGAAGTCGGATCACAATTTTATTTATTGATTGTCTTCCTTATGAGTGGCGGTCGGGGACGAGCGATGGTATTTTCCTACCAATCTATCCCCCTAGGAGCATGCGCATAGTGCTTTGGTTTTTGATGACTTCTAAATTTTTGCAACAATTGCATGAGTTCTTTTGATTAATGTTGAGTCCATGGATTATACGCACCCTTTCACCCTTCCATTATTGCTAGCCTCTCTTGTGCCGCGCAACTTTCGCCGGTACCATACACCCACCATACACCTTCCTCAAAACAGCCACCATACCTACCTATCATGGCATTTACGTAGCCATTCCGAGATACATTGCCATGCAACTTTCGACCGTTCCGTTCATATGACACACATTACTTTTGTCATATTGCTTTTTGCATGAACATGTAGTTGACATTGTATTTGTGGCAAAGCCACCGTTCATAATTCTTTCATACATGTCACTCCTGATTCATTTCATATCCCGGCACACCACCGGAGGCATTCATATAGAGTCATATTTTGTTCTAAGTATCGAGTTGTAATTGTTGAGTTGTAAGAAAAATAAAAGTGTGATGATCATCATTATTAGAGCATTGTCCTAGTGAGGAAAAGATGATGGAGACTATGATTCCCCCATAAGTCGGGATGAGACTCCGGACAAATAAAAAAAGAGACCAAAAAAAGAGAAAAGACCCAAATAAAAAAATGAGAGAAAAAGAGAGAAGGGACAATGCTACTATCCTTTTACCACACTTGTGCTTCAGAGTAGCACCATGATCTTCATGATAGAGAGTCTCATATGTTGTCACTTCCATATACTAGTGGGAATTTTTCATTATAGAACTTGGCTTGTATATTCCAATGATGGGCTTCCTCAAAAGTGCCCTAGGTCTTCGTGAGCAAGAAGTTGGATGCACACCCACTTAGTTTCTTTAGATGAGCTTTCATATATTTATAGCTCTAGTGCATCCGTTGGATGGCAATCCCTACTCACTCACATTGATATCTATTAATGGGCATCTCCATAGCCCGTTGATACGCCTAGTTGATGTGAGACTATCTTATCTTTTTTTGTCTTCTCCACAACCACCATTCTATTCCACCTATAGTGCTATGTCCATCGCTCACGCTCATGTATTGCGTGAAAGCTGAAAAAGTTTGAGATTACTAAAGTATGAAACAATTGCTTGGCTCGTCATTGAGGTTGTGCATGATTAAATACTTTGTGTGATGAAGATAGAGCTTAGCCAGACTATATGATTTTGTAGGGATAACTTTCTTTAACCATGCTATTTTGAGAAGACATGATTGCTTTGATTAGTATGCTTGAAGTATTATTACTTTTATGTCAATATGAAATTTGGTCTTGAATCTTTCGGATCTGAATATTCATACCACAATTAAGAAGATTTACATTGAAATTATGCCAAAGTATCACTCCGCATCAAAAGTACTTTTTTATCATTTACCTACTCGAGGAGGAGCAGGAATTAAGCTTGGGGATGCTTGATACGTCTCCAACGTATCTATAATTTTTGATTGCTCCATGCTACTTTATCTACTATTTTAGGCAATATTGGGCTTTATTTTCCACTTTTATATTATTTTTGGGACTAACCTATTAACCGGAGGCCCAGCCTAGATTTGCTATTTTATGAATATTTAAGTGTTTCGAGGAAAAGGAATATCAAACAGAGTCAAAACGGAACGAAATCAACTGGAGAAGTTATTTTTGGAAGGGAAGCAACCTGATAGACTTGGAGTGCACGTCAGGGGAGTCCCGGGCTGCCAACGAGGGTGGGGGGCGCGCCCACACCCCTAGGGCGCGCCCCTTCCTCGTGAGCTCCCCGGAGGTCCACCGACGTACCCCTTGCACCCATATATACCTACATACCCTAAAACTTCCAAAACAGAAGATAGATCGGGAGTTCTGCCGCCGCAAGCCTCTGTAGCCACAAAAAACCTCTCGGGAGCCCTTCCTGGCACCCTGCCGGAGGGGGGATCCTTCACCGGTGGCCATCTTCATCATCCCGATGCTATCCATGACGAGGAGGGAGTAGTTCACCCTCAGGGCTGAGGGTATGTACCAGTAGCTATGTGTTTGATCTCTCTCTCTCTCTCTTGTGTTCTCTCGTGTTCCCTCTATGGCGCGATCTTGATGTATCCCGAGCTTTGCTATTGTAGTTGGATCTTATGATGTTTCTCCCCCTCTACTCTCTTGTGATGAATTGAGTTTCCCCTTTGAAGTTATCTTATCGGATTGAGTCTTTTATGAGAACACTTGATGTATGTCTTGGTGATCAACTTGCGGGTTTCGTGACATTGGGAACCTATGCATAGGGGTTGGCACACGTTCTTGACTCTCCGTTAGAAACTTTGGGGCACTCTTTGTAGTACTTTTATGTTGGTTGGATGAATCTGAGATTGTGTGACGCATATCGTATAATCATGCCCACGGATACTTGAGGTGAAAATGGAGTATCTAGGTGACATTAGGGTTTTGGTCGATTTGTGTCTTAAGGTGTTATTCTAGTACGAACTCTTTTATAGATCGATCCGAAAGGATAACTTTGAGGTGGTTTCGTACCCTACCATAATCTCTACGTTTGTTCTCCGCTATTAGTGGCTTTGGAGTGACTCTTTGTTGCATGTTGAGGGCTTGTTATATGATCTATCTATGTTATTATTGTTGAGAGAACTTGCACTAGTGAAAGTATGAACCCTAGGCCTTGTTTCCCACCATTGCAATACCGTTTACGCTCACTTTTATCGCTCGCTACCTTGCTGTTTTTATTATTTCAGATTACAAAAACCTATATCTACCATCTATTTTGCACTTGTATCACCATCTCTTTGCCGAACTAGTGCACCTATACAATTTACCATTGTATTGGGTGTGTTGGGGACACAAGAGACTCTTTGTTATTTGGTTGCAGGGTTGTTTGAGAGAGACCATCTTCATCCTACGCCTCCTACGGATTGATAAACCTTAGGTCATCCACTTGAGGGAAATTTGCTACTGTCCTACAAACCTGTGCACTTGCAGGCCCAACAACGTCTACAAGAAGAAGGTTGTGTAGTAGACATCAGGAACTTTCAAGGGACCTGTAAGCATCCAATGACAATGCGGATTTGGAGAATTGTATGCAACATGAAGATGAGTCGGTCAATCATTGGGCTCGTCGGGTTGCAACCATTATACACTCTTCGGATAATATTGGGGTGGCTCAAGCTGTGTTGCTCTTGGAGAAGAGTTGTCACTTTGATCCTCTTAAGAAGAAGCTAGGACGGCTTAAGCGCAAGTGCACAGACATGGGGAAACTTATGGATGTGCTTCCCATATATGCCGATTTTGATACTACAAAAGACCCTGCACTACTGT
Organism: Triticum dicoccoides; assembly: GCF_002162155.2. NCBI lineage: Eukaryota > Viridiplantae > Streptophyta > Magnoliopsida > Poales > Poaceae > Triticum > Triticum dicoccoides. Next base: position 592,369,959 of record NC_041383.1, read on the forward strand.
AGGATGCTGCTAACATAACACTATAATCAGAGACCCTTCGACGAAACTGTGTGCAATGCATTAATCGCAAACGGAGATGTAAAGAAACCATCAAAAAGATATGAAACATTTGCGATGATAGAGTTCTTGGTGTTTTCTCAAGGCCATCGTCTGTGCCTTCTAGTGATTTGTCCTCTGTAATGTTAATATGCAATCTGATATTCTGAAATGTAATGTCCAGTTATCTGTTTGGTCCAACAATTGCTACATTTCCTAGCAGTTCTTAAGCATTATTGGTTTCGTGAACTGTCTTATATTCTAGTATATATATATATATATATATATATATATATATATATATATATATATATATATATATATATTCTATTTTGCAATGTCGTGCTTAGTTAACTATTTTTGGTTCATTTGATCTGCTCTCCAGCTAAATGTTTGGTTCTATTATTCAATTTGATGTTCATATGTTGTGTGTACAATTTTGTATTATTATGCATGTGAGAAATAAATCAAATTTGGCTGTACTCGCTACACGAGAAACATATATAATTGCTCTATTTCCAAGTTGTTTAGCATGCTTGGTTAGGTTAACTGACTTTTCCATGCGGCTCAAGTTAATCTATTGGATCTGCAATTTGTTTATTTTTCATTAACATATTTTGCCGATAGTATGCCAAATCTCAGTTAACCTGATCAGCCAACTCTCAGTTAACCTGATCAAGATCTTCCTTATATGTGTTGCAGGGAAACAATGGTAGGCACTGAGGTTTACCATCGAGGTTTGCTCGTGCATGGACCTTTCGCTAATAACACATTATTGTGTAGTTGCAGGAATCATTCTATTATTTAGGTTTTTTACTATTAGGTCTTGCACATGTAGGTCCTGCTATAAAAGGCTTAGACCCACTATTCGACCCATTTTGCATATGGGAAAATGAGATGTCCATGAATATCAGTGAAGTCAAGAAACTCAGAAAGATCGTTAGGATAAAGAAACTTGCGACGAATAATGGAAAGATCTTTGTTTGCACAATGAAGAAGACATCAGTCAACTATAGGATGGTACTAAGAGCATCACCAATAGATGATGTATATTTTAGTGGTCCAAACCGGTGATGGTCCAAATTTGGAGCACCAAAAAGTGCTTTTACATCTCCAAAAAAGGCTCAACTCCAATAGATGGTCCAAAACAGAGATGTAAAGAAAGAGAGCAACTCCAAAAGATGGTCCAAAACGAATATGCAAAACCGGCCGGCGGTCGCGCGTCTGCTGTTCAGCCACTGTATAGCCGCACATATCGCAAAAAACAACATTACAAAATTATACATGTCCACAAATCCACGAGATCAGATGCAACACAAATACAACATAGTTTTTCACAATACAACATAGTGCAAATGTGTATTGTGCTGCTTTTATTGAACAGCAAATGCGGATGAACAAGTCTTTCAACATTCTGAAACGACATCGAAAGTAATTCTCTAGGAAAACAAGTGGTGATCCAAAGTAGTTGCGCATCAACTGTTTGTTTGCATCAAGCCATTCTTTCCGAATGAATGCACGACCATCGACAGAACCACCATGCTTTGGCTTCTTCCCCTTGTGGATGGCCACTAGCATAGCAATGTCCTCTTCTTCATGCAAATCAAATTCCTCACCCGGCGATGAATCGTCCATGAATGAGGAGTCAACTGAGCTCATCTACAATGCAGACAACCACCGCCAAACATAACATCCAATCCCAATTTAAATCATCAAGTTTCGTCGTTTTTTTACCTTGGAGGAATTCCGTCGAACACCTAATGCGCGAGGTGGAAGAAGATGGCCGGCAGTTGGATTGGTCACTGCTGCGGATAGAAGTGCAGAGGAGAAGGGAGCACGGTGTTGCAGAGGAGAAGGGAGCACGGTAGCCGGCAGAGTGGAGATATATGGGCTGCCAGACCGCCAGAGTCGGAGAATCCAGCCGCGACTGCTTCCTGAAATGGCGGCGCTGGGGCGGCTGCGAGATGCCCTCCGGCGGGGGAGGCGACGCGGGCTAGGGTGGTGTCGGCAACGACGACGACGACTTGGGCAGTACCTTCGGTGACTTTCTGCGGCTGGTGCTCGGTTGCTGGCAGGCGGTTGCGAGGGGAAGGGGAATGAAGTGGCGGTTGGTCATTTGGCGGCGGCAACGGTTTTACATCACTTGGATCTCGTGATGTAAATTTGCATCACAAGCTTTTCAATTTTACATCTCCAGGAGCGGTGGTCCATTTTTTTACATATGGACCGTCTGTTGGAGCAGCGCTTTTTGCTCTCAAAGGTCCAAAAATTAGTTATTTTCACATATGGTCCTTCTATTGGAGATGCTCTAACTCTTTTACCTTGTTTTTCCCCTTGTGCCATTTCAAAATCTATAACAGCTATGTATGCATATCTTTGTTTTCAGTACTTTCCAAAGTAGTTCACCGATGATTACCTCTCAAACCACCTACATGGTCAAGAGGCAAGGGAGGTATTCACTCAACACCCATGGTAGAATATTGAAGTCTTCCTTAAGAGAACGAAGGTTTGGCGGGCAATTATCCATAGCCAGTGGCCTAAATTTGCAAGGACATTCTACACCACTGAAGGCTCAATATCCGCCTTCCGCTTCTGCAGTTTCCTAGATGAGATTCATCTGTCTATTTACCACGTATGATGCTAATTTCCAAAGGTTTTTGATGTTGCATGTGAAACTTGATGCTGCTGTATAATGGCGTAGCTAGCTATATCCCTATATGGTGTAACTGAGTATTGAAGCTATCTGATGTAATTTGATTATGAAATCCTGGTTACAGTTATACATATATGAAATATATGGTTTGTTTTATAAGAAATGTCAATTTGATTACTACATGGATTATCAATAATTATGCCAATTATGCTGCTTATTTGGGTTTTCTATTGCACACGGTTTCTCAGACAACACCGTGGGCGGTGAACTCAAACAACCCACACAATTTCTAGAAAGTAAGCATGTTGGATCAATGAAGAATCACACACGGCTTCGGCCAGTGAACTGTTTGCGTTAGGCCACCTTGCACAAACGTTTCCACATAAATAATCGTATGTGATATACATACGAATGGAAACGTTTTTTTGGGATTCACTGTGTGGGATGTACATACGAACGGAAATGATTGGTCTCCCATGCCTCCCGTGATCGCACACAAGCTCATTTTGCGCAGCCTGTGTGACCGGAGGGCCTATCCTCGATGGTTTCTGGGTTGTGTGGGAACCCTATCGCACACACTGATGAGGCGACGGTTTAAAACTCCATCGCAGAAAGGGTGTAAAACCGTTTGTATAGGACATCTCTGCACCGGTGCACTACAAAAAAATACAGTTCCGTGATGATACGTGTTTGTCAGAGTAGGTCACATTTTCTGTCATGCATGTACATCCATGACGATTTTAGGACAGAATCAAGATAGTCATACCTGTGCTGTCGTAGAAGTGTTCCATGACATTACCAAAATTATCATCACGGAAGTGTCCACTTCCATGATGATAAATCGCGCGTCATAGAAGTGCTTTCGTCAAGGGTGACCGACATGTGGCATCCACCGTAACGGAACACCGTTAAGCTATCGGGTCCGGTTTTGGATCCGATAATCCGTTAACAGCCTCGACCAATGGGGATTTTCTACGTGTAAAATCATCATTGGCTAGAGGAAACACGTGACGGCTCACCGTTGGACAGATGCCATCCACTCATTAGACAGAAGGCGCCTATGATACGTCAACACATGGCACAGCCCAACAGAGGCCCATTCCTATGAAAAGGTCGGCCTGTTTGACTTGGTCAAAAGATGGCGGGCCGGCCCATGGAAAGCCTGTTAACGGCATGTTCGCATATAGCCCATTTACAGCCCGCAAACCATGGCCCGTTACGCCCTATCCGAATTAGGCCCAGTAGCGTCATCTAGGCCGTCCAATATGATTCCAGCCCGTTTTAACTTCCAGCCCATGTATGGCCCATGACGTCGTTCGGCAGGCCCTTTGTAACTCTTGGCCCATTAACGACCCATGGTGAAACTGGCCCGTAATGAACAGTGTATCACTTTATACCCATTGAAGGCCCATTATTTCATTGGGCCGTTTCCAGCCCATGTTATCTTTCGGCCTTCTCAGGGCCCATTTATTCTTGGGCTCATTTCCAGCATTCGGTTACTTACGACCCATTACTGTAATTTTCTGCTTGTGGGCAAAATTCAGCCGGTGGTTACAGTCGGCCCGTTTGTGGCCCATCAATACGTTGGGCCATTTTCATAGCGTCACCAAATACGGCCGATTAACAATGGCCCGTTATGGTCAGCCCATGAATGGACGATTCCAACTCTAGCCCGTTTAAGGCCATAATGCGGTCTGTTATTGGCCCATGTTTGGCCAATCGATCATACTGCCCGTAGAAGGCCCTTTGATGATACGACCCGTAGAAGGACCATTGTATCTACAGCCTGTAGAAGGCCCATTGTATCTACGGCCCATAGAAGGCCCATTGTTTCTATGCCCCGTAGAAGGCCCATTGTTTCTATGGCCCATAGAAGGCCCATTGTTTCTATGGCCCATAGGAGGCCTAGTGTCACTACAGTAAATATGTAGCCCATGGTTATTGTGGCCTAGCTTTAAAAATAGGTTATTGCGGCCACTGGCAAACCGCGGAAAAAGAACTGCACTCACTACAAGCAAACAAATAAACAAGACAACAAGGAAATAAATAAGTAAGCAACTTACGTTAGGCTATCACGACTATTACACATATTACATCCACTGGACATCAAAGGTCGCCACAAGTGCAAATATAGGGAACAAAGCAGCATATCATATACACTGGTTGTCAAAGTTGGCGAGCAGTGTAAATAAACGCTGCAGCAAAACAAGTCCAGAACTGAAACCACTTCAGAAGATCTCAAGAAACAATATCCTGGGTACCCATAATGCTGGCAAGATGCTTAGCAAGCTTATTAACTTTCTCTTGTTTGGCGCTTAAATCCTCCAGCGCTTGCTGTTGCACCAGAAAGTATGCAGCTGAATTCTGCAGGGACTTCCTCAGTCCTTCAGCTTCCTGTCGCAGCACATCGGATCGATGTCTTTCAACATGAAGTTGAGAATCAAGAAGATGAACTGGTTCAGGCAGCGAGTTCGAAGAGCTTGTGCCAGCAGTAGTGGCCAGTAACTTGAACAGTACATCAAGATAGGACTTTTAGGTTCTCTCACTATCGTCAAGATAGTTTTTATCAGCTTTCTTGGAGACCAACAGGGATGTCTCACTATCTTGAACCTTATCTGCATTACTTCCTTTACCATTGCATAACGGGGTACTGTTCTCCAATATTTTGTCCACATTCTAAAAGAGAAACAAGCAGGCACATCACAGGTTTACCATGTTGTATATGAAACTCATTTTGGTAAATCAGTTCAATAGTAAAGTGGACAGGATAACAACATGAAACAAACATATATCTATGTACCATGGTCACTTTATGGTCTATATCATTCTAGTTTTTTTGCCAAATCAAGATAGAGACATAGTTCAAATAATATTTGTTCAAGACAAAGCAGAATAGACAGAATGTAAGTGTGGGAAACTGTCAGGACCCCGATCCTATGACACACCGATCTAGCATGTAACACCTCATATCACTTTGCGGCCTCACGCACGGTATTCCCACGGGTGTCGCCTTACCAGGCCCGGGACCATTTGCGCCTTTTGGCTCACGTATATGATAGTGTTGCTAGCATCCATATGACAAAGAACCCGGGCTGACATGGCTAGTCATAAACCCAAAGTGGCACTAACTTACAGGGACAGGCATACATGACCCAGCAATGAACATGTCGGTCATCAGTGAGTGAATCCGGGCTGTAGCAACTGGGCTAGCTGGACTCCGGAGAATCCGGGCTGTAGTAGGCTAACAGGACTCCGGTAGACACCGCGTGACATTTCCCTGAAGGGACAGACACAGGAACGAAGAAAGACACATGCCGGCCAGCCTAAGTGTTCCGGAGCAGTAGCAAGCTACCAGGGCTCAGTGGAAGCACTAGGAGACATTTCCCGGTAAGAGAGGCTACCAAGGATAAACAACTAGATAGTCAGATCCCACACATACCAAGCATTTCAATAACATACACACAATATGCTCGATATGTGCAAATACAACATGGCATCACAACATAACTCTACTACTCAAAGTATTTATTCAATAGGCTCCGAGGAGCGAGATATTACAAACATGGGTCTCATGACCCAGCATTCAGAGCACACAAGTCAAGCACAAGCGGAAGCTTAACATGTCTGAGTACAGACATCTACAAATGAAAAAGGCTGAGATGCCTGTCTATCTACCAGATCCTGCCGAGGGCACAAGATCGTAGCTGAGGTAACAAGCTAAACGTTGAAGTCCACGTGGAACTACTAGCGAGACTGAAGTCTCTCTGCAAAAACATAAATTAAGCAACGTGAGTACAAATGTACCCAGCAAGACTTACATCAGAACTAACTACATATGCATCAGTATCAACAAAGGGGATGGTGGGGTTTAACTGCAGCAAGCCAGCTTTGACTCAGTGGCTAACCTGAACTACGACTGCAAGTAACACTTTTGAGGTGGCGCACACGAGTCCACATATTTACCATATCAATACACCACTATGGATCCGCTCCCGTCTCCCTACGAGAACGCCATCCATAGCACTCACGCTTATCTTGCGTATTTTAGAGTATCCACTTTCACTTGTCTATGAACTGTATAGGCAACCCAGTAGTCCTTTACTGCGGACACGGCTATTCAAATAGATCATATTAACCCTGCAGGGGTGTACTTCTTCACACACGCTCTCACCACTTACCGCCGTTTACACGACATGTACTCGGCAACCTTCAAGTGAAAGCCCAGCGAGGGTGTCGACCACGACCTGACTAACCACACAAGTCTCTCATCCAGGTTTATCGCCTATTCGGGTTCCATCCGCAAGGAGATCCGGCCGGGGTGTCGCTCACAGCCCCAAATGATGTGTGCAGGGTTCCCAAGCCCACCATCCGGGTGCCACTTGGTACACCGGGCCACTGCGCCTAGTCTGTCCCAAGCCCACCTGTACCGGGGGCCACTTGGTAGACTACTAGCACTACCTACAAACACCAGAAACTAGTTGCAACTCCTGGACAGAGATCGAGTTGATTAATAAGTCGAGAGAGTCAATTAAGGATCCCAATGTGTGGTAGTAGCTGTTCATGGATCACAAACGCAGAACTTAGTTCCTGAGGACGGTTTCAATGAGACAACCCACCATGTACTCCTACATGGCCTCTCATCGCTACCTTTACCAAATCGTGTTCACACACTTAGCTCTCAACAATAGGACATGTTCACCACATTCCAATTCATCCCCAATGAATCAGACCTGACACAACTCTAAGCAATAGCAGGCATGACAAACAAGCATGAATGAGTAGGCACATCAGGGCTCAAACAACTCCTACTCATGCTAGTGGGTTTCATCTATCTACTGTGGCAATGACAAGTCATGCAGAGGAAAGGGGTTCAACTACCGCAGCATGTAACAGTTGAATCATTGTTGTCCTAATGCAGTAAAAGAGAGCAGGAGCGAGAGAGTGGGATTGTATCGGAATGAACAAGGGGGTTTTGCTTGCCTGGCACTTCTGAAGATAGTATAGCTCTTCATCGGTGTCATCGAACTCATCGTCGGAACATCATCTACTGAGAGGGGACAAATACCGGCAAACAAGGGAGAACACAATCAATGCAATGCAACAATATGATGCATGAATGTGACATGGCAATATGCTGTGGTTTGTGCTAATGCAGCTAAAACCAGATTAAATGAAGTTGGTTTGAATCCAAGATTCAAATTCAAACTCCACATGTGGTTATTTAAATGCCATTTAATTGAATTGTCCTAAACAGTAGTCATAAGTTGTTCTATCATGCATGAAAATTGTACAGATGGATAGATTGGATTTTTCTGATCATTTTTCATATATAAATTATTTCATTCTGAGTTATGGTTGAATTTATATGAATTTTGAAGTTTTGGATATATTCTGGAATTTCCTGAATAAGAATAAATCCAGTAAATGATTTATTGCATCAGCATCGCGTCATGGTGACGTCAGCAGTCAACGGGGACGGTCCAGGTCAAACCTAACCAGTGGGTCCCACGTGTCAGTGTCATTAGACTAACTAATTTTAGTTAGTCCTAATCCTAGGTTAATTAGCAGGGCAGGCCCCACGTGTCATAGAACCAGCGGGGTCAAACTGGGGTCAACCCGGGTCAAACTCGCTGGAGTTGACCCGAGGCTCGTCGCTGGCAGGGCCAGGAACGGCGGAGAGCGTCGGTTTTCGCCCTTCGGCGACCAAACGTGCGGCGGTTTGGCTTGGCGTGATGCTGGTGCTCGTCCGCATACAATGGAGCCATCAGCTCGCACCGGAGAGGACCAGAACAACGGCGGCGAAGGGAAGTGCGGTGGCCGGAGTTTGGCGAGCTCGGGCTCGGCACTACGCTCCACGACAGGAGCAGCTAGAGGGGGGTTTGGGATTCTGGCGTTGCACTAAGCACGTCTGTGTGCTCAGTTGCAGCTCTAGGTGACAGTGGCCACGGCGGTGACATGGCCGGTGGAGCCAAGCTCTCGGTCGTGACAGGCAACAGCGTTAGCGGGAGGAAAAGAGCCAGGGGAGAGAGGGGATCGACGTAACAGCTCACAGCGGATCGAACGAAGCGGTTGGTGAGCTCGGGGGCATCCTCATTGCTGCGAATCGAGCGACGGCGATCGTCGGTGGCCGAGGAGGGGAATGGCGGAGCTGGCAGCATCCAGGGGCTTCCGGCGCCTTCCGTCTTGGTGAGGATGGAGAGGGGGACAAGGCGGAGCTTCCTGGCGCATCGGCGAGGCAGTGCAGTGGCGGTGGCCGCGGTTGAGCTCTTCTGCGGCGGCGACGCGGTTCGGGTGAGCTCAGGGGAGAGAGCCAGGGGAGGGGAGAGAGAGCAGCGAGTGAGGGAGAGGGGACAGGGGCTTCGGGCATCTCCGTGGCGCTGGTAGAAGGCCCGAGGCTCCCAGGTGGAAGCAGGAGGTGGCCGGGGGCTCTCGGGCGTGCGCCACGCCTCGCCTCTGTCTTCTAGCAGAGGTGGGAGATGACTGGCAACGGCGCTGGGCTGGGCCAGCCAGGTGGGCTGCCTACTGGGCCATCCAGGTAAGCCAGGTAAGTCTCTCTCTCTCTCTCTTTTATTTCCTGTGTTCTATTTTTCTGTAACTTTGTGGCTTTTCTAAAAATACTTAGGCATTTTCAAAAATCACCAAACTGCACATGCCCATTGTTTAGAACATATCTAAGATGGAACATTTCAGTTTGGGATTATTTGGACGTTTAAAATATTATATAGCATTTAAATGCCCAAATGCAAATAGAGTATGATTTAATTCAGTGACCCAATGTTGTCCTAGAAAAATGTGAACCAATTTTGCCAGAGGTTCTAACCCAGGACAAAAATGATGGACATTTTAGAAGGGCATTTCAGGTTCATTGAAAAAGATTTTAGTAAACCCT